>NC_051107.1:2697500-3032500 GCF_901709675.1 Syngnathus acus
ATTAGGTAATGTCTTTAAACCATACAGAAATGCATACCGAGCAACCGATTAGACTCGATCACAGACACGATTAATTGTCAATCAATTCATGCCTTTATATCAAACGCAATCTAATAAATAACTTGAATCCCATCCAAGTTGTGTTCAATGCTGCTATGCGAAAACATTGTCTGGAAAAAAAACCGCAGATTCTTTTGTAACTTTGATAAAACACAGATACATATGTAAATAATTACTCATCCAGCTGGGAGTGTTTTTGTGTCCGGTCTATATGCACTACCCAACAACATAGGCTGAAAAATTTGCCCCCCCCACCCCCGGCAGAATTCCGTGAACTAGTTACCACCAAGAAGGAATGTCATCATCATGCTAGAGCATGCGGGAATATGATCCGATAGTATGGCGACATGGTATTGCTAAATCGATTCTTACGGTCTGTCACGACCTGACAAAAGACGCCGCGGGAAGAAAAAGCCGTAATTTTAGACTTCAAAATGACTTAATCCTGTCTGTGTTTGAAAGTGAAACCGTTTTTAAACACTAAAAGTTCTTATCGCCTGGGGGTTAAAAAAAGATCGAAAACATCTCAATCATATAAAATAGACACCAGAGTTTTTTTGGGAAGGCGGAAATATCCGGTCTTGGTGACCTCTAGCTGCCCTCCCTGCGTGCTCATCCAAAATCTGCAAAGCAGGAGGTTATTTGCTTCAGTCCACTTGGCATGCTAGCAAGGTTAGCAAGACGCTAACACCCAAAGTGATGTAATTAACTGTTGATAATTCAAGGATAACTTGAGAGGTGTAGTCTACATATTTTAAAAACTTCGCTCATCTTTCCGTTGGCTGTCCTTGGATGCATTCCAGACAATTTTGAATCACAACGCCATGATAATCTACGTGAGAAAGATTGAAACGTCTGCGAAAACCCACCATCCTTGATCTCAATGGTGATTCATGCTGACTTGTCTTTTTACGGGCGGGAAGGACGATATAAAAAAAAGTCGTACAATACAGATATGGGATCATTTAGTCGACCTAAATTGTAGCATCTGCACCGATGTGTTTTTTTCCATTATGGGATGGACGGCGGCCAGGTACAGTAGAGAAACAAAAGAACTGAGAGACAACAAAAGACAAAGAAGATCCCGGAAGGGAAAAGTCAGCAGCATGACATCTTGTGAAAATGATTAAATGTGTTTTTATTTAATTAGGACTTCTCTTTTTTTTTGCTTCTATACGAGATAAAGGAAAGTATTGCTAACATCAATGACAACATACAGATGAGTAAGGAGGCAAGGAAGCTTGAAGCTAATTAGAGGCCGGCTGTGTTTTGTTTACATCGCTGCCAAACTTGCTACAAATAGCATGATTGCAATGAATCATTGCGACATTGACTTTTGACTTTGACATTTTGTTGGATAAGTCCATTACCTCCCTTTTGCAGCTTTCTCTAATATTTTTAATAAATTCCGCAAATATCGGGGCTACAAAGTTCACTTCTCGTTGCCTCTTTGATTCACTTTTGTTTGCTAATCTTGCAAGATTTTTTTTTTGAGGATTTATGTTTTTAACTCATTCACTACCATTGACGCCTATAGACGTCCAAGTTCTATTTTAACACGACTGGCAGTGAATGAAAGTAAAATCCATCTTTCTAGTCCATTACCTCCCTTTTGCAGCTTTCTCTAATATTTTAATAAATTCCGCAAATATCGGGGCTACAAAGTTCACTTCTCGTTGCCTCTTTGATTCACTTTTGTTTGCTAATCTTGCAAGAATTTTTTTTTTGAGGATTTATTTTTTTAACTCATTCACTACCATTGACGCCTATAGACGTCCAAGTTCTATTTTAACACGACTGGCAGTGAATGAAAGTAAAATCCATCTCTGCTCAATAAAATGTAGCCTTTAATTATTCTATTGCGTAATGTGATGCGACTGTTTATCCCGCCACTGCTCCAAATTTCCACACACACTTTAACGGTTGGTAGCGTAGGTCCTCCCCAATGCTCCGATTTACTTCAACCTGTGCCGTTCTAAGTGCCCTGGAGCCAATGGAAGAGTTTGGCAATAAACAATCCATTTCAGAGCGAGCATAATAGCGGTCCTAATATGGTGCCGTTTCACCCACTGTTGATCCACTGGAGAGAAGAAGAATAACAAGTGACACAGGTCCATTATTATCAAATAGCCCGCGGATTAAACCACGTGGGAGCTGCTTTGTATCACCCGACATGTGAGCGACGGGGTAAAGAGAAAATGGAAGCTGTTTGATTTGATGGAGAGCAATACGCTCTTCCTCTCCGCCGATCTGGAACGCAAAAAAAATATTTACATTGTTGTCGACTTGGATTACATCATAGACTTAAATCCACAAAGGACGGGTGTTTGGGTTAGGGTTAAGGTTAGGGTTAGGTTTAGGAATAAAATCATTTGGATCCAGGTACATTTTTAAATAGACTACTTAAAATGTATCTGGTAAATTCAACAACAAAACTGTTGAAACCAGTGCAAACCCTTTTCTGCGAGTGTGACATGTAACATTAAACCACACACACGGTCGCCACAATTAGCTTGCATCTTCCCTCCCGAGAGAGAGAGAGAGCGAGAGAGCAAGAGAGAGAGAGAGAGTGGAGGAGCAGCCAGTTGTTCTTCACTCCCTGCTTTAAGTTGAGAGGCAGACGTTCTTGGCTTGGACGCCGCGCTCATGTCAGGATTAGGAGCCGGGGACGCGGGACACACCGGTGATCTGCAGGTCCTAATTGAGCGACCCCAGCCAGATTCGCTCCCTGGTCAGGTAGGATTGTCATGACACCGTTGCATTCCGCTCCCGTCTGATATACATCCTGCCACATGTTTGTGATTACAATCCCTCAAGGATTGACTCGAGTGTGTGTGTGTGTGTCTACAACACTCATTCATACTTTTTTGCATAAAATTGTATAAGACAATGGATTCAAATGTGAACAGTCCTAAAATGACTTTTTTGATGACTGAGCCAATTTGCCAAAATACAGTTTTGCTGATGCAAGTCCTGTTTCGACAAGGCCAAGATCTCTTCTGTGGGGGGGAAGAAGAAAACATTTCATGGTGGCCCCAAGGAACTTCCATGATTTACTAGTCTGCCCCTTGTGACGAGCCACCGGTCCAGATAAGGATGGCTTATTCCTGAGCAGGCGGGGTTAATGTTTTTAAAGTTGTCTGGGTAATTATGGCCGCTTAATGACTGTATCTTGTATATACATTTTAAAGAGGAATTTGGACTCAGCTGTTCTTGACATGCAGCTTAATGCAAATCGACAGACGGAGGGGGGGGCAAGAGGGGATATGCCCCCCGTGTGAGTAAAATTCCAGCCACATGTGGTTTCAGCCTGGAATTTTAGAGAAGGGAAGGGGAGGGAAAAGGCTTAACCCGTATGTGCTGATTAGTTAGGCTCATAGACTTCCAAGTTTCTCACAGCTACATTTCAGAGGACGCCAATGGAGACAGTCTTACGTTTTCTTAAAACGCAGACTATGAAGAGTATCAAGGTCGGTCCAGGTGTCGGCTTTTCATCACTTTCCCAGTGCCCATGACGACGAGTTGAGTCATTGATGAACGACTTGAATGAACGCCGACGGTACCGGTTTCCCACCAAAGACAAAATCCAGATGTCAGACGGGTTTTTAGTGCATCTGCGTCGCGGCCAAGACGCGGGAGGGGGTTTTGTGGGAGGTGTTGAGGGGGTGACGCTGAAACCAGCAATGTACTATACATTGAAAGTCCCAACACAAAGGAGAAACATGGAACAGTTTGTTCTCTTGGAGAGTCGGAAGAAAAAAAATGGAAGTTTCAGAAACTCAATTTCAAAAACAGGTTTTCTGTCGCTCCTTGTAGAAACAAACAAATCTGTCTTCAATTAAGCACATAGGGATCTTTTCTAACGCTCGCCGAGTCTACATACAGACTCTACTGTAAGGTCTTGAATTCCCTCTTATTGGCTCTTGAGCTTCAGGCAGAGATCATAAACCTGTTTGGTTATTTGTCGTGATTAACCCAAGCATACGCTCCCTTTCTTTGAGGAAAAAAATGGGGTCCTTGTTCTCTCTGTCCTTCTGGTTCTACTTTCTTTCTTTGTGCAATAAAGTGGTCCTTGTGTCAGAAAAGGGTTTCCCTGCGGAGATCCATGTTTGAAGTTTTTTTCGGAGGTGGCGATGCATTCAAAAGCTTTTCAGTCTGTGCCAATTTTTAGTTCTGTCATATGAATGCCAAGATCCTCATAGACGGTCTGTCAAAGGACTCATGTTCTGGACTGGTTGAAGTCAGACTTGAGGATAAAGACGTAAGATCCATCCATCTGTGTTTCCTTGATCCAGTTTTTCCTCCTGTAGGTGGTCTGTTCTTCGGTCGGTTGACGTCAAATGACCTATCCAAAGTCTACGGACCCCTTTTCCTTAAATAACCGGTTGTATATGAATTCAAGTGTCCAAAGCTACACATCTATAAATGGCCACACATCTGCTGTGTAACTTTTATTTTCAAGACACATCTGTAAATTGTATTGCTTTGGGAAAATCCATGAATACAATTTATGACCAATTGAATTCTTCCATTTTCAGAAACAATGGTTTAGCAATCATCATGACCATCCTCCCCGTCGTTAAAGAGTACATGTTGGCTGTCTTCCCTGAGCTGGCATGCTTTTTCCCCAGACTGGAAATGATTGCCGCAAAAAAAAAACCCTAAAAATAAATGTCGGTTCAATTTGCACCTAATATAAGCAGTTAACACAAACACCCTGAAACATGCTGACATGTTATATTGACAGCCTAATATGGAATTGGGTAAGAAAGGGAGAAGAAGGATTAAGTCTCCTGGCGGGAATCCAGTTTGGTACTTGGCAGAAAAGATTAGCATGGAATAGTAAACATGTTACATAACTGGCGAGTTGTGCCCATAGAGACTGTTTTCAAGGATTAAGCCAGATTTTGGACAAAAATCACCTTGTGTCGTGTAAAAATGTCATTTTCAGGCCCTTTTTTTTTACTGGCAGACAATAAGTCTGGAGATTTTAAACCACATCCCTGGAAATGGACCCGACCACAGCTCTGTGCAAAAATATTGACGCACAGAAGTTTTATAAGCGACATGGTTGGGACAATAATGGTAGCTTGCGATGACTAATTCAGGCTGCTGTGGGTCTGAGGCCAACCACATTGGATTTACTGGGGAATGTATTGCATCGCAGATGAGTTGCTGCTTAACAGCTGTGAATGCCAAAATGACCTGAGCCGCTTCCGATGGCTTGGAAAAAAAAAAACCTTGACCGGGCTATAAACGGAAGTATAGTTTTAAAGAGCGATAATGTTTCAACTGCTGGGAAAGATGATACGCTGGGTGACAAATGGAGAGAGTGACTAACAAACAGCCCGGGATTAGTAGGATTATCGTTTAGTGCCGATAAAAGGTGTCAATTTAACCTGGACAACGTGCAGTCAGTTCTAAGGCGGGATAAGGTTGTCATGGTTGGATACGAGGACTCGGCGGGATGAAGAAAATGAATCTGCATATACGTTTGCAGCTGTTTCTGTCTGTTGCCGGTTGATTATTCACACAAAAGTATCATTCTGCAGTGACGGGCTTGTTCCAATGTGCGAGACACAGCGAGACCATCAAGGGGAGGGTTGCGGTTTGGTACAGTTGGAACTGACTCATTGGGGAGACTTGTGTCTGTGTGATGATTGGAAGAGGTTTCGACTCTTACTTATGTGTAATCCAATTTTGGAATTGAATACAGGCAAGATCTAAATCCACTTCCTGTTTGTTTTTCTAGCTGTGAAAAACTCATCTTTCGAAGTTGACCTGACTACCGTCTTTCGGCATCATGCATCTTCTGGCTGTACTGTGCCTCTTGCTGCTCCTCCGGTCCGCCGAGCCCCGGAGATGCCCAAGGTCCAGCGCCATGGAAACAGGAATCGACGAGTGGATTCGGGGTAAAGGAAGGGCTGGCGTCGTGAGGCGCCAAACACAGGAATGCAAGGAGTACATAGAAGCGGGAGAGAAGTACCTGGATTGCCAAGATAGACAGTTGACCACCGTGATGCAAGACTGGCCCAAAGATATCCACCACCTGCTACTGGCCAGGAATAAAATCCAGGCAAGTACAAGCAGCTCTCGGGATATAAGACACGTAGCACCTGCTGCAGTCCAAGCCACAGCTTGTCCAGACGTCTTTTATGTCTCCAATTAAGATCTCCGGATTCATTTCCATCCAGTCGGTGGATCTGACCTCTCACCATGACCCAAATAAATTACAGCCAGTTTGTTGACGCCATGAACATCTGTGCACCATCACAGGGGGGCGGGGGGGCTGGGATCAAACGGAAATCTGGTTCATTCAATCAGCAACCTCGATTTTCAGTTTCGACAGTTTAGAGAATATTATCAATTTATTTTAGCTTCACGGTTGCTGCTAAAAATGTCAGAAGAGTAAACCCAGACTTGTTTACGTTTTTGCTAATGACAAAACATGAAACTCTGGGATTGTTTTCATTCCCAGGATTGATTGTCAGTACTTTTTGAAATGACAACAACTCCCACATCTCGTTGTTTAGGTTCTGAGGGACAACATGTTCTCCCAGTTCAGTCAACTCAAGAGCCTGGACCTTCAACAAAATGACATTTCCATGGTGGAAGACCGAGCGTTTAATGGACTTTCCAAACTCAGGACGCTTCTACTGCAACATAACAGCTTGAAAACAGCCTCCGAGGAGGTCCTCCTCCCCATGCCCCGCCTTACCTACCTCCGTCTCTACGACAACCCCTGGAACTGTCACTGCCCGTTGGATAGTCTACTTAGGACGCTGCAGGTGCCTAGTAACCGCAACCTGGGCAATTACGCCAAGTGCGCGGAACCTCTTTCGCTGAGGGGCCAGAAGCTGAGGAAGCTGAACGTGGACTCGTTGTGTGCAGGTGACAACCAGGTGGATGAGACTCAACTAAAACCACCTATGAAAAAACCAATGGCCACATCCATGTGCCACACCTACATGTTTCCCAAACCTCTGCTGGACTGCAGCTATAAAGGTGAGCATGGTCAAAGAGCGACCCAAAATAATCATGGTGGTGACTTGAATCGAGTTGCCAATTGGCCATGGCAATGATCAACCAATCAGAGGACAGAAAATGGCTGACATCATCAAGTGTTGTTTTTAAATGTCGCTTGGCTATCGGAATCAGCGACCAAAGACTGAAGAGACTCAAAGATCGAAGGAGGTCCAGTTGTCATCTGGTTCTGTTTCCAATTTTCAATCTTGTTGATTATCCCCACAGAAGATGATCACACCTAAATTAGATTCTACGACCCCGATTATCCCTCAATATTGCTTTCTTATCTCATCTTCATGCTTCCAAACAATGCACAGGCCTTTTAGCTCCCACGACCTCAACAAAGATTCTTTCAGTCTTTGAGCATGATTCAGATACAAAAAAAAAATCTTTCGAATCATCTTTCACTGAGTCAGAATCCCACAAAGCCCATCTGTGTCGGGCAAATGGTTGAGGGAGAGCGTTTAGCATATTTTCCGAGTAGTTCTACACTGGGACTGTTGAATGGGGTCTCTATCTGACTCCTGACATTGATTCCCAGCCGTTCCGCTTCATCCGGTTTACGATGCAACCTGAGTTTTGCTATTTAAAATGTTGCGCACTTTTTCGTACGACCCGAAGCAATGCGTGCATGATGATTGGAGCTAATTGATCCAAAAACAACAAATATAAACTATTTATAAAAATAAAAATGGAACCTTGACGTCTATATCCGTCAATGGCAGTGAACGGGTTAAACAAGACTGTTAATCTCTTGGGAGGAATATTGACACGTTCAAGTTAAATTTGGCTTTTGTGATAAGTAGTACTGGTCCAAAGAAAATAGCAGGCATGAGAACCAAGCCTACATTAAATTTAGACAGGACCAATTTGGAAACAAGACCGGAGAAATTAAACTGAAGACTTTTTTTTTTTTATTTCTCTCCATCCACATTTTCCTTCTTTTTGTCTAAATGGCGCCGCCCCTGTGGTCTGAGAGCTGCTTTTCTGAGGTGAACCACAGCGAATTTCAGGCGCCACGTCATTCTCCGAACTGAGACATGAGTGCAGAGACAACAAATGCTTAAAAGCAACTTTTGAATTCACGCTATGACTCAAAACATCAAAATACATGATTCTTCTGAGTCGGCACTTTCTGCCAGGTAATGAGACATTTCCTGCAGGAGGTCCGTTCAGCACTGGACCGTGTGCCAAAGTTATGAAACAAATGTTTGACTGCAGGCGCTTCGGGTTTCCCCGTTGAAACAAACTGCTGACTTTAACGCTAAATTGCGTGCGGCTACATAAAGCAGCTGAAAAACTATAATTTCCCAAAAGTTGGGCCTGAATCCAACATGCCCAAAAAACCATCGCGTAGTCTAAACAATATAAACCATGTGCAATAATAACTTATGGAAGTCATGCTATGTGGATTAATGTCGGCCAGTTCAAATAAATCAACGATTATTTGGCTTCCCTTCGAATGCTGGGGTTGCACATTTTAGCTCTTGGAAAATTGCTATCCTGACTTGAACTATACTTGAAAATTCAAAGACAGATAAATTTGCTGACTTGAAATTTTGAGTTGACTCAACGTACATATTGTCGTGATCAATTTTAAAAGCAAAACTTTTATGACGGGTGCCTTTCGTCAATCTATTTTCATCAAAGTATCCAACGTAGGAAATTATATCTTTCCTCGACCACAGCTTCTTGGACAGAGAGAATTTGTGTGTTTGGTCCGAATGACACACAGCCAGTCCCAGAGTCATTTTGCAATGAGATGTGCCAAACACTTTCCAGCTGTCTTCTGCAAATAAACTCCAAAAAAGCTACAGACACAAACTTGGGGAGGAAAAAAGTGGGATTCCCTTTTCGATTGCAAGTCCACGGAGGAGCATGAAAATGTTACCTTAAAAGTCTTCTCCGAATCTTGGAGATGTTTTTCCCGTATCCACGTTTAACTTTTACGGCAAACATGATGACAGCTTACAACATCTGGGTCGGCTAAATGTGCCTATAAAGCCCGCAACATCTGCACTGTAAAAACCGTCGGCGACTAAATTACAACGTCCGTGCAGGAAACGACGCGGCGGCAAAGATGAAACGTAGAATGCATACGAATATGATTACATCCGCTCACCTGCAACTGGTTTACGACTAAGACAATCAGCCATGTTTAATTTGATGCCGCAAAACACCGAAGAGGCCAGCTTATGAAAATATTTTTTGGGATCTGACAACTGAATGCGGGCCAGACTTCTGGTTCCGTTTGAAAAAAAAAAAAAACTGCAGAAAGTCTTGACAACAAACATTACAACAGGGGTAGAATATTCCCGCCATGATGGCCGGCGTGTGGGATTCACCTGGTTCGTGCATTAAAAGCCAATCAGAACGGGAAATGTGCAAATGCGCACCTTGGAAACGCATTCAGACACTTATGTTTGTTGTTGAGAGAAATTTAAAAAAAAAAAAAAGGGAAAATGTTGCTCACAACCTACGCAACATCTTGAAAATAGCTAGACTTGGACAAATCAGAGCTTTGGGGGCTCCCGTTGACTCCGAAGTGACCTGTGGGAAATTTCTAAGACATGGACAAGATGAACAAAACAGATGCAAAGAAGTCAATGCGAAACACGCTCAAGTGTTCATAACAACAAACTAGCAAAGGGTATTTGAACAAAAATGGTGCCGCAACACATGTAGGTAGACGATTCATCAATTTTCAACAGCATATATTCTTTATCCTCTGTGAGGAAAGCCTTATATTGCTGCCATATGTGTGTTGTATAACGCCCCCTGGTGGCCACGCACAAGAAGTATGTATTTTATGGTGTTTTTTTGGGTGGCTAGAGGAGATTAATGGCATTTAAATAGAAAGGATTTGAATTTTGAGTTCCAAGCGTTTGTATGTTGACAAATACAGCTCAGCTAAAATTCTTTTGTATGCCCGGTTTAGTAAGGTCTGGAGAATTTTTTCGAAATGTTTATGAGGATTTCTGCTGCATTTTTTTGGTCAACATAATATCACCTGTCGATCTCGCCATAACACCAAAACACACAAATCATCCACGATTTACGGCCAAATTACTACGATAAGTGATGTGATGACTCCTCCGTTTTTTTCCTGACAGGTATGAGCAACGTCCCATCCGACCTGCCTTCCGACATCGTGAAAATGGATCTATCCGGCAACAACATCAAACATCTCAGGCCCAAGCAGTTCCTGCATTCCAAAGACCTCAAGATGCTCAACCTCAGCAGCACCAGCCTGAATCAAATAGACACAAGTACGAGTTACATTTTCATTCAAGCATAATTGGATCCTTTGATAAATGTATTTAGATTTAAAAAAAATAATTAAAAAGTCATATCTCATCATACTATATCTCCTTTAAGGAGTCATTTTGAAAGTTCACAGATACTTTCGACTTGAGGTGACATGAAACAAGATATTTCCTTTAAATAATCCGACGACGTCTTGAGATTCTATTTAAGCATTCAGGGAAATGCCCGAGACAGTTTTGGAAGGTCACGGTCAAGTAAGCCAGAGATAAAACAGGATGTCTCTCTTATCCTCTTCCATTCTTTCTTTATATGTCCAATTATTTTTAAAACTATGGTTACCCCCTTCTTCCTGCATGCCTCCCCTTCATCGTTGAGATCAAAGTGAAGCTCGAGGGCAAAGGAAACGCTCGGAAATGTCTTATACCATTAGCTCGCTTATTTCTCGTCAGCGTACGAGACACTCGCGTTCATTTCCTGTGAGGGACGGCAGGGGACATGGTGCCCAACTGTTTAACTTAGCGCAAAAAAAAATTACATTTTTTTTGCTCTCTTTCTAAACTTACCTAAGATACCACAAGATGGCGCCAAAGCTCTATTTGATATTTAATAACAGCGCAAAAAAATTACATATTTTTTACTCTCTTTCTAAACTTTCCTAAGATACCACAAGATGGCGCCAAAGCTCTATTTGATATTTGATAACGGTGCCAAAAGATTATTTCAATTTTTTTGCTCTTTTTAAACGCCAAAGCTCTATTTGATAAGGGCGCAAAAAAAATATTTACATATTTTTTTACTGTTTCTAAACTTTCCTAAGATACCACAAGGTGGCGCCAAAGCTCTATTTGATTAAAAAAAAGTACACTGCCACTGCATCTCCACTAGAACAAAAATCAGAAAAAAATTGGCACGGTCCCTGAAAAGAAGAGCATCAAGTATCAACTTCATGCCTCTAGCTACGAACCCTTACATCGAGTTGTTAAAGTGACAAACTTGGGGGCGGAGCTAAGTTCATCTAGGGTTGTTAGCGGAAGAAGTCTGTATGGGCCAAACTGTTTTACCAAGTCATTTGTTCTCCTGCCAGGTGCGTTCGCAGGGCTGCTTTACCTTCGCGAGCTGGATCTTTCCAACAACAGCCTTCACTACTTCCAGTATGGCGTCCTGGAGGACCTCTACTTCTTGCGTAAGCTGTCTCTGGGCAACAACCCGTGGATCTGCGACTACAACATCCACTACTTGATCTACTGGCTCAAGCTTCACCCCGGCGTCGCCCACACGGGCCTCATCTGCGCCGAGCCGGAGGAGTTCCGGGGCTGGCGCGTGGCCGACTACGTCAAGACCTACAACGGGGAGTGTCCCAAGGATGTACAGACAGGGGGGTTCAATGGGGGACAAGGGGGGACAGAGAATGAGGCGCAAGAGTTGGTGGCCGAGACGGAGGAAGGGTTCCGGCTGAGGCCTTTGAAAGATCGGAGGGTGAAAAAGTTTGAGATCATCCGGTTGAGTTAATCCGGATTCGGGGTTTATGGTTTGTGTGCAGGAGGATTTAGTCTGGGATCAGGCTGAAGAATTATGACTCAGTGATTTTATGTTTGGAAAGGAGACAAGGGTATGTTTTTGTTTTTGCAATCCATGTAAATAAGTAGGTGAAGTCTTTTAAGGGACATCTGAATTCTTAGTTGTCACATTGCTGTGCTTAGTCATTTTTAGTTTATGCGGAATTTTTTCCCCAACCGGGTTGTATTTCCAAACACCGCCCCCAGCTGCTCAAAACTACGAAGTAAAGGTGCTTTATTTCAAAATTACTTTTCTTTTTGTACTGCTGGTGAATGAATGAATGGTACTTTGGATATGACCATTGAAAATAAAGTCTTTTTTTCTGGGATTTTTTTGTCAATAGACAAAACTGCTCTTTTTTTTTTTCCAAGGTAAACTTTGTCAACACGATCATTTAGCGCCACCTCGCGGACAGGCGGTTAACCAAATTACAACGGCAATGAGATTGTGGTGAAGTTCATAGACTCTCCGCTTGGTGTCACTGTTTCACATTGTAAAACAAAAACAGCGTGGTACTTAAGCTTCATAATATATATATTTTTAAATGTAAAAATTTAATGTAGGCTAGTATTAACAATGAGTTTTACGACAGACATTTTGTTTCACATTTAATACAATTCCAAGAATAATTATGATCACAACAGAAAAATTAACTTTCACTTTGTGAGCCATTTTATGTCCACTGTCACCTGTTCTCAAACAGGGAAAAGCGTCCAACACTGAGAACGACATCATTCCATGAAAACTTCTGATCTTAAGAAAATGCAAAATTAGGTAATGTCTTTTGATTGGTTCCTCATTCATTGTCACGCGTGTCATCCTCAACAACACGACTTTTTGTCTGCAGATGTGAAGGCGTCCACTGTGCCGATCACTGGACGGGAGTTAGTCCTGAGGAGAAGTCGGGGTCTGCTGAAGCTTTCCAGCTCGTCCTGGTGGACCTGCATGCCGTTACGAGAGAGGAGCTCCTTCGCCATCATTATGAAGCTCTCCTCCACATTCTGACCCTCCTGATTTGGAAAGCCACACTTATGTCAGCACCAGCAGATTGAATTAATTTTTTTATTTTACCTTAGCAGATGTTTCCAAAGCAGCAAGTGCGCCCCTTTCATTTGCCAGGCAGCAGGCCTCCTCGAACAGAACCTCACGCTCCTCCTCCATGTCACTTTTGTTACCTGGGTTAACAAAGACAGACATTCAAACAACAGCCATTCATATACCGACGGCAAAGCGTACACTCACCGATAAGTACCAGCACCACGTTGGCCGCCCCGTAAAGCTCCACTTCCTGTATCCAGTCGCTCACCGACTCAAAAGTGCCACGTCGCGTGATGTCATAGGTGATCATGGCGCCGTGAGCGCTACGGTAGTAGCTCTGAGTGATGGTCCGGAAACGTTCCTGTCCTGCCGTGTCCCACACTTGCATCTATTAAACAAGGTATTAATTGGTAAAATACTCACGTTCAATACCTACATAAGTAGTAAAACTGATTCCTGTACTGAAGTAAAGTATTCTATTTTAAAAGATTACAAGGTTAATTAATATAGCTTGGTAAGAAGGTAGCACTGTTTATCAAAAACACACGTGGTAGCATGTGACTAGCTATGTTAGTATGGCAACAGGTGTCATAGCAACGCTCATCCGCACTTGTTTACTGTAGCAAGTACAAAAGAGAAAGGGGAACAAGTTTTTGTGAAGTCGCCTGAGGGCCCTGTGACATTTACACAAAGATTCATAGCTAGCTAGCTAGCTAGCTGGATACTATATAAATAGATGCTATTTGTTAGCTTGTTTATGGTCCTCATTATGTGCTAGCATAAAGCTAACAGACGTTAGGTAGCATCAAACGTCTTTTTTTGTTGTTTGTTTACGATGCCAAACTGATGCTTGTTGTGTAGTGAGTTGAGTTCAATGCCAAAATGTTTGCTAGCAAGCCAAAGCAAACAAACAGCCAAATGATATAAGTGGGGTAATTGCCTAAGTCATTTTAAACTTTGTTGTCATTCTGGCTTACTGCCATAATTTTAACACGATATCGACTTTAGCAGAACCAATCATTATGCAGCTTATCTACTTGTCAGTGGTTCTTTCACCGAGACGTCACGCAGAGGAACCTGATGAACCGGTTCTCGTTTCCAGAGGCCGGTCGGACTTGTTTTGGATACTAAAAGCTCCCCTTGTAATTAAAACCCAGAAAAGTTACGGTTGATGACATTAATAGTCTTTTTAGAGACCAGTTTGAGTTCAGGCATGTTAGCGTTGTAATCAGATGATTCCACAAAAAACATAAAGGCAAAAACAAGGAACTAATTTGAGTGCTTCCTTATCTTTTGTATCAACAGTCACATGCTTGGACTTTTTGTCAGACTTTGTTTTCAATGGATTAGATATCAAACCACCCTGAAAATTGGTAACAACAAATCAATATGTTACTGACCTTAACTTTCTTGCCTTCAATATCCAAAGTGCGTACAGTAAAATCCACTCCGATGGTGTTCTGCTGCTTCTCCGAAAAGACTCCCGACTTGAAGTTCTGGACCACGCAGGTTTTCCCCACATTGGAGTCCCCGATTAGGATGATCTTGAATAAATAGTCGAAGGAGTCGTCATGTTCCAGCCCTGGAGTTTGCATCCTGGAGGACGTTAAGCAGGGTCGGTGGGGGTGTCTGGCCCAATTTTTAGGCCACGGGGAAGCCGGGTGATGTTTTGGGCAAAATCAATTTGCACAAGCAAATATGTCTCACCGCAGGGTAAATTGGAACGAATGTGTCCACATTGATCCCGTCCGACCAGTTGCTGAAGACTCTTTGTTAGATAGTTTTGTTTAAAGGTTAAAAAGTTCTTGACATTTTCCTTGGAATTTCCAAGCTAGCTATCTTTTGTTTTGGAGTATCTCTGCCCTCAGGCGGTGACCCTCTTCAAGGGCAACTGCAGCGCAAAACACATCCCTCAATTCCACGATGTTCGAAAGTTGATCCACTTGACAGAATTCTCTTTACATTCAGAGACAACAACAAAAAAAAAAGTCCTTTTTCCGTCTTATCAACCTGTTCTTCCTTTTATGTTGTCCTTTCTGGCAGCTTTAGTACCACCAGTCCTCTCGTAGCGACTTCAGTTCCTCCCCCTTCTCTCGCTCTCTACCTCACACCTGTAGAAACAATAGAATCCCACCCTACCTGTTCTAGATAAAACAGTGTCCTGTCCCTTTAAGAATGCTGCATTGTGGGAAATGTAGTTCAACTTATTTGAATTGCTCCAGGTTTTAAACACTATGAACAATAAATTATTGCATTATTGCTAATAGTGCTAAGAGAAAAAGATAATTATCATTCCAGTAATAGGAAAATAAAGCCTAAATTATTATAATAGGTTAGCATTCATTTTTTTAATGCAATACAAAATTTACTTTTGTAAAAATTGTTTGGTTTCTATTTATTACCATTGCCGTTCTTGTAATTCGAATTCAAGTTATGACTGGCACTGCACCTCTCTGTTACGTCACATGTAAGGTTATCACAACGATTCCAAGAATTACTAGTGTCCCTGAACGCAGCAACATCCAGCGCATCGCCCCAGTGACGTCCCCGCACGCTTTCGGATGCCGTTACGTTCTAAACATCACCAGCACGCCTCTTTGCCCGTTCTCCTTCTCCCGTGTGCTTTCAGGGCGTTGTCAAAGCTGGGGGTCTGCGGCGGTGACATGCAGCGGAACGCGGTGGTCGTGGTGGCGGATAAAACGAGCCTGAAGAGGCCGTTCATATTCGCCTGCGCTGTCAACATGGTAGGTGCATCGCCGCCCGGTTGAGGGATGAATTGAGGCAACTTGTGCTAAAAAAAAAAAAAAAAAAAAGAGGCCTTGTGCACAGTCCTGCTATAATTTTGAGGGGATTTTTGACATTTGCGGGTTCCACTTGAATAAATGGCAGATGACGTCACGTAGTAGCCATCCATCAGAATGCACGTTTTTTAAGGTGAATGTTGTGGAGGCCAAAACGACATCCAAGCGTGTCTGATATTTTAAAGTGAGAATGCATATAATACATATAATTTCATAAAATTTGATTGTTTTATCTAGTTTTGGCCCATGCAGGGTTGGCCAAAATTAGGCATTTGAAATTGTAGATGAAAACAATACAGCTTTGAAACCATTTATTTGAAACCTGAACATGTTACATAATAAAACGTTGAAATGTATTGTGAACTAATAAATAAAAATTTACCTAAATAACACAAGTTTAAAAAAAAAAATCTTTTCTTCAATCTTAAATGCAGATGCATGGCGAAAAAGTTTAATGCTGCTGAAGTTACCAGAGGCAATGATCTACCACTTACCACTAGAGGGAGCCCTCACTTTGAGAATCACTGCTACATATTGTAAAATGAAAACAATGTTGTGATATGATTAAAAAAAAAACACATGTAACGTTCTTTGAAGTCTCTAAATTGAATTGAATAACTCATAAATAGTATGTTATTGATTGGATGAATTATTGTAGCCTTTTAAAAAAATAACCCTGAACCAAGCAGACCATGTCGTTTACCTCCTCCAAGGCTCTGTGCTTCTTCATGCTGATCATGACGGCGGTGGGCCACCGGGACCTCCTGGAAGCGGGTCAGGTGGGACTCCTAAAGTGCTACCGTTGTGGCGAGCATCTCTTTTTCGCTGGCATGTCCTTGAGCGAGACAATAAATTATCATCACACCCTGTACATGTGACCCTGACCTTTCACCCCACCCTTTTTACAGCCTTGATTAACCACTACTCAACTCATGTTTTTATATCATCTAGTGTCATTTTTAATTTGTTGATGTCGCTAGTATTCGTGATACGCGAGTACGTATATAAATCTCGACATTTTTTGTCTTCTAAGCTGGTGTCCAACGTGTCCGTGGTGATTTTATACATCCTGGAGATTGCCTGCCTGCTGCTGTCCGTGCTCGGCGTATTCGGAGCCTGCACAGGGAGGAGGTGGTGTTTGATTCTGGTAATTCAAATATTCTGTATAACATTATCAAACAGGGGTGTGTAGACTTTTTATTCCAATTGTGTGACGTTTCCAGTTTGCAGCCGGGATGGCAGCAGCCAGTCAAACGATCATCGTCAAAACAGCGTTAAGCTACCAGGACATTTATGAGGTAGACTACGCACGCACTGTTTTGTTTTCAATCGACCTTAAGAAGCTCTTTTTAGAAAGGGGTAGCGAGAGAGGAGTCCAAGTTGCTGTCCATGATGCCTCTGAGTACCACCAGCAAAGTCAACAGGACCTTACTTCATAGTATTCAAGCACATGTAAGACCATTCATTAATAATGCATTAGATTTCCATTTCTATTAATAGATTGATCGTATTGTGTGTGTCTGTGTGTGCTCACTAGTTTAAATGCTGTGGGGTCATTGAAGGCTACAAAGACTGGGGCACAGCCATCCCTGCTTCGTGTCATTGTCAGTCGCCAGGAAAATGCGTGAGTATCACTTTAAGATACAGTACACTGCATATTGAATAGTTTGCAGGGCTGCAAAATATAATAAAATTGAAATTATGTCATCAAAGGATGAAGTGATTATTTTATAAATTAAAAAATATATTTTTCTAAATGACAAATGCATTGGGTGCTATTTTTATTTTTTTAAATTGAATCAACTACAGCTGACAACAATAAAATAATTTAATCATCTAATCTAACTCAAGAAAATGACATACTTTTTAATGTATTCAACAAGGTAAATATTTTACAACTTCTTTAAAATATATATATATTTAGCAAATGTTAAGGTGGCCTTATGAAGAATACACAGTAAGTCAGTCAGTTGATATTCATCTAAATATTTTACAATTCTATTATATTTTAGAATTGAAAACACTAAGTATGTAATCAAGGATTAGACAATTGAAGAATAAAAAACTTTTTCAGTTCCTGTTTTTCTTTGGTTGAGTAACAGCGCCCTCTGTCGGTTGTTGAGAGGATTGTTATACTTTTTTTGTTTTTTTTTGTTTTGCTTAACAGATACGACTGCGAGGCAGCGCAACTCTAGGGGCTCCAAAGAACCAATATGTCTATCAAGAGGTAAAAAAAAAAAAAAAGTATACGTATATTTATGTATTGTGTTGTGTGTCCATGAGTGACGTCACAAATCAAACAGCCCGGTGTGGCGTTTTTCAGTTAACCTTTGACTGTGATTTTTCCCTAATGAAGTGGCCTGTTAATAGGTCCACCTCAAAGTGGTGGTGTACCTAATGGAATGTCCGAGTGACGTCACAGATCAACCAGCCAATCAGGAGGTGGGGGTGAGGGCGGGTGGGGCACTTTTCAGTTTCAGTTAAGCTTTGACCATGATTTTTCCCTAATGAAGTGGCCTGATATTAGGTACACCTGAAAGTGGTGGTGTACCTAATGGAGTGTCCGAGTGACGTCAGAGATCAACCAGACAATCAGGAGGTGCAAGAGAACCCTACTTTGATGTCAAAATGATTCTATTGGGTAGCACCAAGCACCTGTTGCACATTTTTCCAGGATAAAAAGTTTGAGTTACTTTTGAGATTTGAACTCACATCTCTGGGTGCAGAGTCCAGTGCATTCACCACTACACAATGTAAGGCTGGTGAAACAGCTCAAGTATGCTTTAACAGTGATGATTAATGAGAGGAGGCACTGCCATCTATATGAAACCCTACTTTGAAACCCTAACCCTTGCTTTAAACCCTACTTTGAAACCCTACTTTGAAACCCTAGCTTTAAACCCTAGTTTGAAACCCTAACACTAGTATGAAACCTTACTTTGAAGCCCTAACCCAAGTATGAAACCTTACTTTGAAACCCTGACCCTAGCTTTAAACCCTACTTTGAAACCCTAATTCTAGTATGAAACCCTACTTTGAAACCCTAACCCTAGCTTGAAACCATAGTTTGAAACCCTAACCATAGCTTTAAACCCATGATTGAAACCCCAACCATGGCTTTAAACCCTACTTTGAAACCCTGAAAGAATGAAAGAATTGAAATTGAAAGAATGCCTGCCCCCAGATATTAATTATTTAGTAACAGATCGCCATGTGTGTGATATCATCATCATCTGTGATATATATATCTAGGGCACTGGTGTCAAACTCCAGTCCTCGGGGCCGCATTCCAACATGTTTTCCCTCGTTAAGTGCACCTGTGTGAAAAGTTTGGCTCCCGCAGAACGTGAAAATGAACCAAACTTTTCACGCAGGTGTGTTTAACGAGGGTAACTTGGAAACCATATTGGAACGCGGCCCCCGAGGACTGGACTTCGACACCCCTGGCAAATTCGCTAAAATATGTTCATGAAAACACTTTCGTCCAAGTCTTATCATCAATCAGGACAGCATGTATTTATTTGTGGTTTCCAGCTGCACTTATATTATACTGTATGTTCATCTTGTACACGAACAAAACACAGTCACCATAAAAAAAAAAACATTTCCTCGTTAAGTGCACCTGCGTGAAAACTTTTAGCTCCTGCAGAACGTGAAAATAGCTAAATCTTTTCACACAGGTGTGTTTAACGAGGGTAACTTGGAAAACATATTGGAACGCGGCCCCTTGAGGACTGGAGGTCGACACCCCTGGTTTAAGTGAAAAGTGCCACACCCGCCCTCACCCCCACCTCCTGATTGGCTGGTTGATCTGTGACGTCACTCGGACACTTCATTAGGTACAGCACCACTTTTAGGTGTACCTAATAACAGGCCACTTCATTAGGGAAAAATCATGGTCTAAGCTTAACTGAAAGTGAAAAGTGCCCCACCCGCCCTCACCCCCACCTCCTGATTGGCTGCTTGATCTGTGATGTCACTCGGACACTTCATTAGGTACACTACATAAGGTAAAAATAAATAAATAAATAAATAGATAAATAAGGAATGTCCATGCGTTTTTAGATATGTTTTAATTTATATTTATTACTGTGTCAAATCTACAGGCTTGCCTTCCAATCTATGTCTCGGCATTGAAGCGAGCATTTTCATTGGCCATGGGGATTAAATTTGGAAGTGGGGTTTTCTGGGTAGGTCTATTTTTGTTTTCTCAATCACTTTCCTCCCTTATCGAAGCAATAATATGCACATTTTTATTTCACAAGGCGGTTCTGCTGGTGATGAGTCTAAAGCTGATGGTGCAGATGAAGCGCAAACAGGAGTTCATGGCCCTGCTCCATTCCAATCGATACGTCCCCGGTGCCTTCTAGTCATCGTGCGGCGAACCTTTGTTGAATTTGCACATGTACAACACAATATGCTGTATACCATTAATAATCAGGCCATCATTTGAATATTACTTCAAATGCATGTAAACAAGACATGTAACCCACATGCATTTTGCCTATAAACATTTATCCAATACAATTATGATCTGTATGATTATCTTAGTGGGTGTTAACCAGCATACTATCCCAGCATGCACTGGGGGGGAATAACATTTCCACACAAACCTGGAAAGGCAGGTATTAATATATCATAGAAATCTTTATGTATGGAGCACAGTGTTTGTTATTTAATCAGACAGGTTTGAATGGCATTAAAACAGAAATGACAGAGAATGTTACCACACATTGTATACACTGGAAACCTCAGTTTGTATCAAAGCACATTTATGGAGTCGTAAAGCTTTTTTTTATTATTATTATTTATTTCATCCATTTTATTTGAAGGGCAAAATGAGTGTACTTCATGCATTTTTTTTCCAAACTGTGTCCAATGAATATGTAATGGCATCAGTTATGTAATATACTTGATTGTAAATAGAGGAAATAAAATGTAAGAATTGTTGCTTTAGGTTGTTGGTTATTAATAAAGCTATAAACAGATAAAACCTTCATACAAAATAACTCCTTTTACCAACAGGGGCGAAAAAAATTGCAATCATTTTATTGCACAATTCAATTTTAAAACAAACAATAATAGGAACATCACAGCAAAAACGTCCTCACGGAATTCCTTCAAGGAATCCCATGCTTGCATTCAATTGCACACGATACAACATTCACTAATCAAATTTTGGTTAGGTTAAGCACTGATTTCACAAGCGTGACTTTTGAAGTGCGTCCAGACCATCAGGTGAGCTCCGCCGGCTCGGCGAGGACGGCGTAGTTACCCGTTTTGGCCTCTCGACTGTACGCTACCACCAGCGTGTCCTTTTTTTCTCTCAGCTGACACAAGATGGCGATGCTCAGCACGCACGACAACGTCTGGGGAGGAACAAGACCATTTAAATTCCTTGCTCAGAATTGTCAAACATCCAGAAGGTCCATACCCAAAGTGAAGTCAGGCCCATTGAGACGCCCACCACGACCCTCATGGCCAAGTTTATATGTGAAATCAGAATTGGTAGACATGGCTGCAACACACAAGCACATTATAATATTATATATACATTAGTGAGTGTTCAATAAAAGTGTCCTGTACCTCTTTATAAATCATGACTGGCGTGTTCTCTGCGAGCTGGAACAGGCTGCTGTTCGTAGGGGCCTCAACCTGTCACACAAAAAAAAACTTGGATTTACATAACTAAAAAAGCTATGCTACCTCCTACTCCTTTTCGAGCATTCTTTATTGAGTTATTTATTTATGTATATATATATATTTTTTCTCAGTTTGTTGGTTTATTGTTTGTTTGTTTGTTGTACGGACTTATATATGGAATTTTAAAGTGTTTTTTTTTTATCCCTTTTTTTTGGTTTGGATGTGTTCAAAATAAAGCTATCAATCAATCAATCAATCAAAAAAACCAACTAAAAAGAAAGAAACGAATTTTACAGTTGGAACGTCTTCTGCTGTGCAGTCCTTGGCCACAAGAGGGCAGCATTATTCAGTAAATACATTGAGCTCAGTGCTATCGATGCCGGTTTTCTTAGTTTTGTATCATATGTTAGCATTAAGGTAGCTAGCTAAATTGGGATTGAATAGAAAGTGTAACTGTGTTTGTTTGATCTTTAATTTAACAATAAACTCCAACTGGGAATGTCAATAAACATCTTGAAGCATCTTTTTGGAATAATTGTTGCTTTTTAGAAGCAAACTGAGGGTACAAGTGAGTAAACTACGGTGACAGATTAGCAAAGCGAGGTTACATATTAGTAAATGGAGAGCAGAAATTAAATGGGGTTTCGCAACACGGTGTTATTTTTTTGCATACTCACGCAGTTGGCCGAGATGCCGTTGCACAGGCAGGATTCGGAGATGTTATAGCCCCACTCCATGTAGCCCTGCTGCACTCCACAGCATTCCATCTGGAAAGTAAACATAAGAACAAGAAGTCCTCCATTTTGTATTTACTCCAGCTGTTGTCACTCACTTCTATTTGGGTCTTCTGCAGGATTTTCACATCGATCTCACTGGCGTTGCTAATCGGTTGCATGCTTAGGTATGATTTGGACACGATCTTGATGACCTGCAAATGAGAGCACACACATGGATTGGTTGTGGTGTAATTCATCAGAGTTGACAAGAACGTGAAGAAAACATGTCGGGGAATTACCATGGGCCGCACGATCAGCACATGGATGGTCATGTAAAGCACAAACAGGCTGCCCAGGATCTTTCCAACTGTGAACTGAGATGCACAAAAAGTCGGAAGGGAAACACAGGACATATAGAAAGGCTACACACCCCTGTTCAAATGCCAGCTTTTTTTTTTAAAGTATTTTTTTTTTCGTTTTCATAATTCCTTCCACCTTGTCCCAGTTCCGGATGATAAAAGAAAGTTAAATACAACTGAACTCTACAATGGATTAAATTCAGTGGAGCCGCTGACACCACGAGTGGTTTTCATACCCCACTTTTAGAATCATTCTACTTTTTAAATAGGAGTTTTTTTGCCAACTCTGTCCTCTTGTTAAAGTTAAGTTAAAGTTAAAGTCCCAATGATCGTCACACACACATCTGGGTGTAGTGAAATTTGTCCTCTGCATTTAACCCATCCCCGTGTGATTTTGATCCATCCCCTGGGGGAGAGGGGAGCAGTGAGCAGCAGCGGTGCTGCGCTCGGGAATCATTTGGTGATCTAACCCCCCAATTCCAACCCTTAATGCTGAGTGCCAAGCAGGGAGGCAATGGGTCCCATTTTTATAGTCTTTGGTATGACATGTCTTGTGTGTATGTGTGTGTGTTCACCCACCACAATGAGCCCCCATCTCTTCTCTTTGCATGCACCATATAAGCCGATGATGGGCAGTATCAGGGTCGTGATGGACAAAGCGTACATGGTGTTGATGCCCACGAGCATATCCTCAAACTGTGGATTTGTTAAAGTCATCATTATTATGATCATAAGTATCCGCCATACTGTCTATCCTTTATATTTATATTGTCTGTCTACATGTTTTGCTGCACCATTCTGTTCCACCTCACAAATGACGCACATAACAAATGATGAAGGGCTGAACATTGACCCTTGCGGGACACCAAACAATTTAAATAAGAGAAATCACCGAAGCTAGCAAACCGCTGTCCCTTCCATAGATAGCTTTTGGTCCACGTGACCTCCAATGAAGCTTTTAAAGTAATAAATTTCAGTAGTTTGTCTGCTTTTCGTCTTTATGTGACGCACGACATTCCCGGAGAGATAAACCAGATTTGGCAGTTAGGGGGCGTTACTTGCTCATCCTGATGGTAGTGCCCGTGGCTGAAAAGGGTCCCGGCCAACATGAGCGCGCCGATCATCTGCGATGAAAAAAATTAATTAAAAAAATGATCAGTGACAACACACAATGTGACACGTTACAAGTTTTAACATGACTTTGTTACAAATAGATTGCCTTTTTCTGAAAATCTGTCAGGCGAGCCTCAATAACATGCTACATAATAAAACTGGAAATGAAGTGGAAACATATGCATTGGAGAAAAACAAACACTCACCGCCATCAGACTTGTGACAATAATGAAACTCCTTTTCAGCCAGATGTTCACTTTCCCCATTTTGTCTCCTGCAATCCTCCTGTAGTGTTAAAACAAACAAAAAAGAAGAGTAACGACGTCTTCTCAACAGTGACGCTTACAAATGTGCAAAACAAAAGGGCAAAAAAAAAAAAAAAAAATCCTGCACGCGGCCCCCCCCCCCCCTCCTTCTGAACTGTTATGCTGGAGAGGAAACTGGGGGGGCGGGATTAGGACTGCATTGGGGACTGAACTTGGGGGTGGGGATGGAGGGGGCGAAACCAATGATTTTCAGGAAGAAAGCTCAACAGATGTGCACATTGTTCATCCATCGCACTTTTTTTTTTTCCCTCGATGTAAGGAGGGGGAACTCCTTCCCCAGCGCCTTCATCCAGATGTGTCCCGTGCTATGGAATGCTTAGAAGCAATTCTTCAATTCTTTTGGCAGGGTGCCTTTCAGACTAAAAGGAGGAATAAAAACCTGCTGATGAACGGACAAAAAAGCGATGGTGCAACCTCTCAGCCATAATAAAGCACACATTGTCTTGCGTGACAAGACACCCCCCCCCCCCACGCAGACACCACACACACTAGCCATTTGTTTAGCACTGCAAAAAACACCCCAATCTAAAACTTAGCATTTTATTCCTGCTTACACTTTCATCCCTCAAAAAGGAAGCAGACTGTCAAGATAAGATTCAGATAACCACTGAGAATAATATTTCGGAAATTCCACTGATCCATTCCAGACACCCCTCCCCCTCCAAAACACATTGTTACTAAAATAGCTGGACACTGGTGGAGCTAAGGAGTGGGGGGGAACACACCAGTTTCTGACCAAAAAGCAGAGAAAAAGAGTAAATGAGCGTTTTAACAGATCATTGTCCCCGCTTGCTAATATTTTGTTGCTTTTGTGACTCTTCAAACAAGACTGAAATCCATTTGTGCGAGTGTCAAGGTGCGAGCTGTGACCTACGGCAGCTCCTTGTGCTCAATTTTTTGCAGTTCATTTTCACACGACTCTTATCCAATCCTGAATTACGTGAAAATAAATGAACAAATTCCTGAGCGCTATTCCTCAAGCTCAAACATTATGAGTTGTCTCTGAGGAAAAAAAAAAAAAAAAAGGCACAGCATGTTTCCAAGCTTCAACTGGGCCGACCTCTGGGGGTCACGCTGAGAGCAGAAAACCATCTGTGCAACACGTCACCTTGCGTTTACTCCTTCACACGTCACGTTTACATAAACAACCGGGGCCAGATTTCCACATGATTGGCTAGCTTGCCCTCCCTTCCTTTTCCTCTCCCCAAACCATCACAAAGCGAGCTCTTGCTATTTTCTGTCGCGTATTAAAGCTACAAACGTTTACACTATCCTCCAGGTCAGCGTGGACAGAAAGACGACGCAGAGGAAGTGGACGGGGTAAACATGACACATTATGATTGTCGCGGGTGCCTGCCGAGGCTCTTAAAGTGTCAAAACATTTGCCACAGCATTCGTGGCGCAGATGCAAAACCAGCCCGATGACAGTAAACCTGACAGAAGGCCAAGTTGCACAACATGTGCGCCACCAACCACGAAAGAGAGACAACAAAGAAAGGAAAAAAGAAAGAGTATATGAAAGAGAGAGAGAGAGAGAGCAAGAAAGAGAGAAATAAAGATATGAAGGAAAGAATAAACTTTCCTATCGATTCCATACAGACATGTTTAAGAAAAATAGTTTGACAGTTGTGATGTTTCTCTGCAGTAAGTGCTATGCGGGCTCCCTCTGGTGGTATGACAAAGAATCACAGACGTTATGTTACAAAACTACATTTTAATTGAATCATTATTTGATTCGTTTTTCTAATTCTATTAATATATTACAATAAAATAAAAAAAAGGAACTCACCATCATCAAGTTTGTCATCATGATGATACTCCTTTTCAACCAGATGTTCATCTTCGTCATTTTGTTCCCACTGTTAAAACGAAAATAAATCAGAAATTAGGATAATATTTCCAAGGATTAGTCCTTTGTTAGTTAGTTTTCCAGAATGTTTGGTGGTTTGTTTGATCGCTGCTGATGAAAATAAATCATCTTTTATTGCAGTGTGCTGTTATTACCGCTAGGTGTCAGGAGAATCACTCCGGAAATAATAGCTTACGTCTCCTGTCCTGATTACTTTAAGTTACTCATTTAGATTACAAGTTAAATTCAACAGTTGACAACCCCGCTAAACACAAAATTGATAACTATTTTTGTCGATATTTAATTTTAAAGTGCATTTTTAAAACTAATGTTTAAGATGTTTTTTTTTTTTTTTAATTTACAATAACATAAAAACAAATTTTTTACTTTAAAAACGTCTTTTCTAAGAGTCTTTATAGGTTTCTAACTGTAGATCAGTCTAAACTGGGTTTGTGGTTTTGAATTTGAGATGTGGCGGGCAACTGTAATTTCACTTTGATTGGCATTTTTACTCACCAGTTTACAATTACAATTTAATTTATCAAATGACTTGCGCTTTATATAAAGTTAGAGTCAATTTTGATCTGTATGACGTATACAAAAATGATAACGTGACCTGATTGAAGTGATACGTTTGAATCAAAAACCCTTCAAATTTCCTTCAATTCTATCTCACAAAACCTTTTTCATATCGGTCGCTGCTTTGTCGTGAGTGTTCCTTGTTGCCATGGCGCCGCAAGGATGAATGGTGTTTGAAGGGCAAATGGAGGGAAAGGCCCAACAAACCATTTGAATGAAAGCAAACGACTGGAAAGAATGAGTCCTCATTACACAGCAATACAAAAGAGATAGCGGGGGGGGGGGAGAAAAAATATTATTTTGTGGAGTGGGCGACTGGGACACTTTCATGAAATTGATACAGTGCGTGGAAATCGGAAAACAACAAGGATCAGGTGTCGCACTATTAAAATAAAGATTTGGATATCAAAAACTTTTGATTCTGATGTGCCAAGCACAATGGAATTCGTGAAAATGACAATATCCAGCTTGACAAATGAGGTCATCAATCTTGCGAATGCTTTTTCGATGACAACTAACGAGAATTGATGTGTTTCTTTCGCTGACTGATGGGGTCAGGTTAAAAATTTGCCGCCGATTTGACGATGCTCGTTTGTTTGATGTCATCTCATCTCTGACTGCAAATTGTCAGACTTGATAAAAGCTCGCCTTGGCAAAGGGAGGGACTTAAATGACATGCTTTCATTGGCCCGCTAATATTGAAAAGAATACGTTTTCTGCAGCTCAAATCTTTTCAGTCGAACCTACCAAGGCCGGCCTTTCGTGGTTGAACAAAATATCGAGCACCTTCAACTAAAGGTTGACGACTTGAATGCGCCACAGTCGCCATGGCAGCCAGATAAAGAATAGAGCGCCTTTTTAACATCAAGCGTTAGCATTAACGTTCGCGTTATGATTCCTCACAGTAAATTGGAATCAGAATTGGCTTACTGTGCCCCTAAATGGATTCAAAGTTAAATATAACTGAAAAAAATCATTAGTTGATAAGAATTGTTCATAATTATCTGGCAAAGTTTTCTGGTTTTGTAATGTTTTTGCTCTGCGCTTCACCTCTGCGCCTGTTGCCAAGCAACTCCTGACACTTTTGTCGGATGCTTGATTCTGTGTTTGTTTGCCATGTACTTTTTTTTTTTTTTAAAAATGTGTTTACATCATCCGGACTTAATCACACCAGGCAGCCTGGTTTGCAAATAGATATAAAATGTGACGAAATCCTTCCCGGAGTTGTGAATAGACCGCTTTTTTAATATTGTCAAAAGCTGAGTTCATTGTTAAGGCTAGCATGCTAGCTAATAGCGTTGACGAGCCTCTTTGCTCATATTGGCTAATTTAACGACTGAATTGTTATTTACGTAGCATGACTTTACAATTGTGTACATGCTAGGTGTGTGGTGTTGATGTTTGATGATCCTTCCGCTTTGGAATTAGCTAATAAGCTAAGCTACCCACAAAGTTGCCCCACCCCCATTCCGATATAGGCGTGAGGATGAGCCGTACGCCCGAGTCTCTGGCTCTGAGTCACATTCCTTCCACTATCATCCCACTCAAACACAGACGGCGCCTTCAGCTGCGAATGTGATGCCAGTGATACATTCAGACGCTGGTAATCAAATGATGCTAATGAAACAAAGAGGCCCGCAGCGGCTCCAGGCACCAGTCCGTCTGAGCAGATAAACACCGGCAATCTCGCGGAGAGGCATTCTTAACATCCAAGGGGCTGCTGACATACTTTCGCCGCTCGTAAATAACACTTTGAAGAAAAATTCGACTTTCCAGGTCGGCCCGTGTTGCTATTAAAATCAACATTTGGAGCCTTCTGTAGATTTCTAAATGCTTTTTAAATTGGAACATTAGAGGGAGCATATGGATCCTATTATGGCCTCACTCCATTTTAAGATTCTGTGATTAGTTTTCAATTTTTTAATAGTATTGTCTAAATGTTAAGAGAAAATATTGGTTAATACACGTTTGCTAGCAGCACAGGTGATAAATATTTCACCAAGCAGAATGACGGAAATCCTGTTTAATTACATGTGGATTAATAGAGCGATGAGATTTATGAATCCTAACTGGGCGGTTGAAAGGAGTTTAATGAGAAAAATTACTTTGCGAGATCAGTCTTACTGAAGGGCATGCGAGTCTCTATTCACACATTAAAATGGGAAAAATAGGATGAATGAGAACGAAATGAATCATTTCTTGTAATTTGAGTGGATATCAAGAACACAATTTAGGTGTCAAGGTAGAATGTTGACAGGCAATTAATCGTGACCAAAATCGAAATTGACATTGGTTATGTAACTCAATAGGGGGGAAAAAAAATTCAATGTATGTTGTCCCTGTTCAAATAAACAGTCAATTCTTTTCATTTTATAGATTATGTCCTTCACGTCCCTGCAGCCTTTCTGCAATAATAATAATAATAAAAGAGAACGCACAGCACATAAGAGGCACGATGCGTTTTGCTTCACCGCCAGACGGATATCGTTAAGACGTGCGAATGACGGCTGAACAAAAGCAATTCGCGTTTGTGCTTAAATGGCTGGAAATTGTCTCAAATATATTGCAAATGTATGTTATGAATGAATCATCAGATGCTGCCTGACATTCAAGGACACACAGTTTGCTAATACTAAGCTAATTAGCTTGTTGCCTAAATGGTTTAACTTGGAGCGAAATATGGATTCTTACAAATTAAATTGTGGGATTATCTTTGAGGATAAACCATAGCATCTTTTTTTTTTTTTTTAATCTGCCGTCCCCCATCCAGGTTAATGCTTAATTCGCTTTAGATAAATCTGTTTAGCTCAATGCTAACAAACAATGCAAACCGCCATAGACAGGTAATAATTTCTCCTACATGAAATTAACGATTATTTGAGTTTAATTGTTGCAGAAAACTTTCTACTGTTCACTTCTGACATGCTTTTTAATCTGTTCATACAATGAAAAAAATCACAAACATCAAGTGGCTGGGCTGGCTAGCATAAAATGCTAATTTCCTGTGGCTACTGCATGTTCTGTATGCTGCTTCTGTTGTTAAGTAGAACATTGCTATTCTTCTCTGCAGGAACAGTGGACCAGCAATTGATAAATTGCAGTCGTTCACTTAAAATTAGGTTGTGAATAAGTTGTCCCACTGGTACGGTGCACTTGTAGGGCATCTGGGCTTTGCGATTGGCAATATTTCCGCTTTGTAAAATGGTTGCACTTGAGAATTTCAACATGCTGATTGAAGTGGATGTACTGAACAGAATGACAATCAGCAGAGCACAGAACTCTTGATAAAATCCAGTCCAGTGCCCTTTTTTTTTTTTTTTGTAATTCAATCAGTAATTTACGACCCAGCTTAATTTTTAACAGTTGTCACCGACTGCCCTGTGATTGACTGGAGCAATCTTGCCTGGTTGTTGAAAGCAGTAATTCACTTTTCCTTCAATTGGAGCCCTCTCTTGAATCAACAGTGAGATAGAATTAATTAGTGGTTGCAACACCAAAACCAGCAATTTACAAAATGTGCTGTGTGCAAAAAAATCACTGTTTGCATGCATGTTTTGAGTTTAAAAAAAACAATTGATTTACCTTTGATTGGAGACATTGAAGATTATTTCCATAGTTGGTATGTTGGAGGTTGAGCCACAAAAAATCAAGCATTGGTGAGCCAGGTTGATTGCAAATCCAAAATGGAGAAACTGCAAAAACAAGGAGCACAAAAAACAAAGACAGAACAGAAACAAACAGAAGACAAGCACACCTGGACAGAATAAGGAGGGAGCTGATTGGTGGAGACACAAGGAAGGGGCGGGGCAAATACAGGTGGAATGGAATGAGACTGGAAAGCGATCCAGATTAGAATTTGAAATGCTGTTAAATAAATAAAATAAAACATCAACTTTTTTATGATTACTCCAAGTCATAGTTCAAAATGAACTCAAAGGTCAAGCAAACATTTTATCATCACTGGATTTGAGAAGTGAATTTTATGTTGCGTAGCAACTGCCGAGCTGTAAAACTCAACACAGTCTGAATTAAATTGGGCATAAAAATGAACTTGGGGGATTTTTTTACAAAACAAGAAAACAGATATTGTCGTTTCGACAATTATCTCCTTCCATAAACAAGAAGGACTCGTCTCATTTCAAGTGACAAATTCATCCCCCATGCCACCAGGAGACAATTTTAGATTCCAAATGAACTCAATCATCAATCAAAGTGGAAATGTTATGACTTTTAATTGGACTATTATAACCCTAAAAAAATTATTGCTTTCTTTAACAGTGAACAGAGTTTTTCCACCACCTCTTGCTGTGCAAAATGCTTCCCGGTGCCAACTGATGAAAAGCTTTCATACCTCTGCAACACGGCAAATCCGCCAAGCTAAATTTAGCACGCTAACACGAATGTCGCTCGCTCGCGACGCCTGATGCAACGTTACGCACAGGCTTACCTTTGCTTGACTGGCTCATTAAGACGCTGTTGGGTGCAACCAGTCTATGATCTCTCACCACTCGGTGACATGGAGGCAGATGAGCCGGATGAGAGACTTCAGCTGATCAATTGGAGCGTCTGAACTAAATATTTAATCGTGTTTTTCTTGCCCGTCAACTCAGTGTGCGCTCTTTATATCGTCATGTTAGCATGCGGCATTGTTAGAATGTGGCCTTGTTAGAATGCGGCCTTGTAAGCATGCGCCGTTGTTAGCATGCGGCCTTGCTAGCAGTGTTGCCAAAGTAAGCTAAGTTACTGTACTGATTACATGCTTTTAAAAGTCACTTAGACACAAATTACTCAATATTAAAAGTAACTACCGTATTTTCCGGACTATAAGGCGCACCTAAAAACCTAAAATTTTCTCAAAAGCCGACAGTGCGCCTTATAGTCCGGTGCGCCTTATATATGGACCAAATTCCTAAATTTAAACTGGCCCGAAGCATTGTGTCATGAAATCAATCATAAGTGGCCCGCTGAAGACTATGAATCATGAATCAAAAAGACTATGGATCATTATTTTGTGATTATAAAGTAATTTGTTGTGTCTGAAGTTGAAATATAAAAGATAAAATGGAGAATGATTTGATTTGGATTAAAAATCTGACATGATGCATTAATGGTGCGCCTTATAGTCCGGTGCGCCTTATATAAGGACATAGTTTTAAAATGGGCCATTCATTGAAGGTGCGCCTTATAGTCCGGTGCGCCTTATAGTCCGGAAAATACGGTAAGTTAGATTACAAGTTACTTTAATAATTACAACCCTGTTTAAGATATAAACACCTGTTTTTGTGCATTTTTAACTGTGAAACGATTTGGCCTGTGACAAAAATTAGTTTGACACCCCGCTTCCTGTGACTAAAGAAACGCTAAATATAAACGGAGTACACATAAGTATCCCACGTGCTCAGAGGGCGTAAAGTGTTGTAATGGGCAGCTGAAGAGCGGGCAAGCTTTCTGTTCAGGCACACACATAACATCCCGCTGCGTCTTTACAGCTCATACCGTTTTGTTTTCTACTTCCTGAAGATAATTTTAGTTAACCCCGCTGAATTAATGCCGTCATTTCCAGAGTCTCTAGCTTATCCCACCTAATAATACCCTGGCGGTTGACAGTGAGGTGCTCCGTGTGAGTAATTTAGAGTGTTGCCGTGGCTTTTTAAGTACACGTGCGGAATAAAGGCAATAAATGGAGCCTCCACTTTACCGGCACCTGAGTCACTCTGTGCTCTACGGCGGCCTCATTACACGGCACTTAACGGGATTTAAATGTCACGTCGTGCTATGACACATCTTGTTTTGCTACAGGAAAGACAAAGGTTTGGCATCACTCCTGTGTTTTTATCAAAGCAGTTTAAAGATGTAATGAGGTGTCACTATACACACGGAATTAATTCTGAATGATGATTTAATATATATATATATTTTTTTTAAAGGTCGTCTTCCAAATAAACATACGACTTTTTCCCACTTGTTAAGAGCACTAATGTAAAATTCAAAATTTGAGATTTCTGCTCTTTCGTTTCATTTTAAGAAACTCCTCCTGCCCCCTTACCGGGCATGGGAGTTAGTTGTGGGTGGACGTAGGATGCAGAGGGTTCTTTTTCCTTGAATAAAACACACTCCCAGCTCCGACTGTTTACATCTCCGTGGCACGTCTGTGGCTGTTTCCATGGTAACCCGAGTAAAGAATGCCTCAGAGATCCAGTGCTCCAAACGGTGCTTAATATGAGACGCGAGTTGAAAAGTGAAGAGGTGAGAACGAACGGGCAAGGGAGCAAAATGGCCAAGTGTGCAAATCTGTTGATGAAACGGACCCAAATAAATAGATAAATAAATAAACAAATAAATAAATAAATAAATTCAATGTTTCCATAGCTTAAAAGACAAGGCAGTGATTGTCTTTGTGGGCAGATTAGATTGACATAGCAACACAGAGATTTTTACCTGATTGGACAAAAAATACATGTTGACATACGAAGGAAAATAATGGACTGTGGGGAATGTCTTAAATAAATACAATTAAATAATAAAAATAATTAATCATATAATATAATACTAAAAATAAATGAAAATCACTCCACTTAAATGATTGAACACTCACCTGTATCATGTTGACAAACAATAAAAAAAACATTTGTGTCAGAGAATGCCCACATTTTCATAATTCACAATTCCACGAACATCACACAATTGTATTGAGAATTAAAACGAGAAACCGAAGCCACTCATTAAAAGATAAATAGTTTATGTGAATCTTTCACATAGTTTTCACTTTTCAACATGATATACAATGTCAATTTTTTTAAACCTTTGACACAACGGTTCTTTTTTTTTTTTTCAGCATGCACTTCAGAATGCCAACGAAGGCTCCACGAATACAGACTCGAAACTAGAATTTGTCCTCACGATAAAACATACGAAACGTGAACTCGGATCAAAAAGCTCGACACGTTTGAAGACACAGTGGAGAATGAAGCACAGCGTTGGACTACCATGACTTTCACAGGATAGGTCCATGAACAAACAGTAAGACACAAAAATACATATTCTGGATTCAGAAAAATAAACCGTTTTTTTTTTTTCTCAAGTTACAACATCCTAAAAATACGCAAAGAACGATACTCCTTTGTCAAATTCAAGAGTAAAGCAGCACAAGGAGGATTGTGGGCCACCTGACAGTCCTCGTCATCATTCGTCTCGATTTTCTACTATAATCACAGTGTGGATTGGCGCTTTCGAGTTCTCAGATTATTGCAAATCTAACAAGGAGCATTAGGGCCACTCTTGGACTCCGCCAGGGATGTCAAACTCATTTTTGTTCCGTAGTTTTCTTCCATTTATTTAAACAGAGGGGGATAGGTAATAAAAAGTGCTTGTAATATCTTAAAGAAGATAATTTGCAATTTTTGGTATTTTAGCAGGAAACTTGTACATAATTTACTTTTGCGGGGCACATAAAATGATGCGGTGGGCCCGATCTGAGCCCCCGGGCCTCGGGTTTGACACCCGCGGTCCAGTCCAGCATATTAAAAAGGAAATTAAAGGCGATTCCAAACAAGTCCAATGGAGTCATTTTTTAGGATTACATTTTTTTTCTGAATTAAAAAAAATATAGAAAATAAAATACAGTTGCAATATTAATTTTATTCTCATAATTTTCCTTTTCAGTGTGGCCCTAATACACCTTTTTATTACAAAACTCTGATTGTTTAGGTTCAAGGAGTTGCTACTGTGCAACCATTCTAGAAGTCCCACTTATTATTTTTTTTAAGATTGGTAAATTTCTGCTACACATTTACTCCAGATCCAGAACCCCCCCCCCCATCCCCATTGGATACATTTGGAAGAATCAACTGATTTTAGCCACCACTGAGTCATGAGGAGTCATCTGGTCAAAATCATTTGGTTCATTTGCAGCACTAACGCAGGGTCATTGCATGTTCAATGCACAGCGGGAGACTTCTACAATGGCGCTTGCATCACGATGGGGGCGGGGGGAGGGGGGGGTCTTACAACTCATCCGTTTCTGTGCTAATCCCAAAAGTGACGACATCAAAAGTCCACCGAAATGACCTTTCAAAAATGTTCTCAATAGGATACGCACGTACATAAACACACAGCAGAGCGTTTTAACCGACTTGAAATTGACCAAAAAGCAGAGATGACTTAGCACAGTTGTCTCTCGATACTGAATATACTTGATGTTGGTAATATGAAAACACTCCATTTTAGAACACAAAGTGCCTCAACTAATACACTTATTGCAAGGGAAGAGGGAGGGGGGGGGGGGATACCATAGCGAGATTTGAGTGTCTTGACGGTGCAACTTAGCAACCAAATGCCATGGGTGACTTATTTACACAAGTCTATGGGAGCAGGTGTCCTGTTGGCTTTGGCTCAGGATTAAATGCTTTGTCACAGTCCTCCTGAATTCTCGACGGAAGCTCCTCCTCCGTGTGCCGAGCGGGAAGCCGTCTCCTAGTGGTTTTTACGTCGACTTCCTCCTTTATTGTCCTGTAGGAGTGGCTGGAATGCCTCCAAATGGGGTCGTCCCACTGCAATAGGTCCTCAGATTGTTATACAGTCTCACCCCGGGGGGAGGGGGGGTCATAAAACCAAAATTTTCAACCTGTCTTCATCAGAAATCTTGCCATGCAGGTTGTATTTTTTTTTTTAATGCGTGCACAAGAATGAAACAGTGTATTACTATTGTTGTGTTTTAGATGGAAGTGATCAATAATCTACTCAAAAGACAAGGAGGATTTCTTTTTTTTTTTTTAAAGTGCTCATTTTAGTTGATTTTATGTTGGCCAATCTATGTGCAAAAAAGCATCATCTGCAAGCCAGTTGCTAGGCAACCATTTGCTACTGGTAGTAATGGAGGAATGGGTGAGGTCCAAGTTTGTAAGCCTACACCTGTTGGAGCACACTGGAGAAATTATTACAGAGTTGAATTTCAAATAAAGGTTATTGAACGACCTCCATCTTTAAGTGCATACAACCAAAAAAAACATCGGGATAGAAATGTTGAGGGGGTTTTCGCATCGAACCCACAGACCCATGCAGAGGGTTACCTTTCTGCCAAGGCGCTGCTTTTCCCAAAGCCATTAAGATAGAACGCCACTCTCTGCTTGTGTGAAACCAGTAAACACCATCTCTTTGCAGTTATCTACGAGTGAACAACCAGAAACATATGTCCATATATGTGCAGTCATGTGGAAAAGGAAGGACAAACCGTCTTTCTTGATTCATCAGGACTGGAAATTCTAAAAAGTTACGAAAATTGTCTCGGGAATATTTTAACAATTGTATTTAATGCCAATGTGAGTAGAATCATAAAATCTCCCCATTTCTGATGTTAAGTTGTTCGGGAATTTATTGAGGCTGACTCAACAGCGCCTCTGCAGGTTGAAGCCAAGTACTGCACTCCGGTCCCGATACTTAAAACCAAATCAAAAGCCGGTGTCCAGTACTTCCTTTTCCACATGGCGGCATATATATGATATTTTCACAGTGTGCTTGATGAGGTCGCCCCTGGTAACATGGCTTGCAGACGACCATGATTTACAGAGTGGAGTCCATGCAAAAACATGAGCAAGTGAAGAAGTCGACAAATGTGTGTGACAAACGCTAAGAGAAAAAAAACAAAATTAAATGAAAATAAAATGAAGCAACAGCTGTCATATTTTTCTTTTTTTTTTCAATGGAAGCACATCTTTTCCCTCTGGGTAATGAAATAGAGCGACATCTAATATCCCTGATTATAAACATGTCTTTTATTAAATGTTATGGCTGCTACTACGAAAGCCATCAGTCAGTTTTTATTGCAATATGACAATATGAAATAAAAAAAAAAAGGGAAACTTCAAGTGACACAGGAGGATGATAGCCAAGCACACTCAGGCTGATCAGTCTTTGCTACAGGTCTAGCCGCGATATCTAATATAGTTCATTTTGTGATTGGATATGGAGCGGGTAATGCAAAAAAAAGTGCGGCGACGCCGGACGTCTCACAGGATGGAGGGAATAGGGGATCGGGAGCGCCGAAGCGGGCAGGGTGATCCGTAGGGTGAGGTGACGGGAGACAACCTCAGGGTGCTACCAGCCATGCCCGCTATGTTGTTTAAGCTTCGAGATTTCTCGTAGCCTTCGGATGGGGCGTGACAAAGAAGTGAGGGTGGTGGTGGTGGTGCGGGACATGAACACACACAGGCAGGCAGGCAGGCAGGCATCCAAGTCCAGGCCGAGTGAACCATGGCAAGACAGGAGACAGGAGTGAAACAGAGCAACTATAACATTGTGTATGGTGAGAGCATGCACAGATTATTTCCCCGAACAATCACAATAAACCACAATAAAGTTAATCAATACTTTCTTGGGTCACAGATTTTTTTTTAGGGTGTATACGGTCTTGAATTAATGAGACTGTGGCAGCTAACTAGTATTAGCAAACATAATCTTACCAAACTAACGTTAGCCTAAAAACGAGTGTCAGCTAGCTAGTGTTAGCAAACATAATCTTACTGTTACCAAACTCACATTAGCCTAAAAAACAGCATAAGCTAGCAAAGGTTAGCAAACAATCTTATTAATGTTACCAAAGGCTAAAAAACTGTGTAAGCTAGCTGGTGTTAGCAAACATAATGTTACCAAACTCACATTAGCAAAATAATAATAATGCAAATAAAATACTGAATTAAATTTCTTGCTTTTTGATTTTCAATTGCCCACTGAAAATAAATACTGTAGTACCCAAACAAGCTAACAGTTTCGTTTTTATCTCCATTGCTAAACTACGATAAAATGATTGCTCGACTACACTGATTTTCTTCAAGAGTATGAAACTAACCCCTCTCTGAGCAGGCGGTCTTTTAACTGCTGGCCCATGGACCCAAGCCATCAATTTTCATCAGTGAATTTGTAACAAGTTTAATAACTACCCTTACAGCAACGTCTCCTCATATCACCCTAATGGTGGGCTTTAAATATTCATATAGGTAATTCCAACAGATGGCTTTTAAAGCTATCTTGGATTGCATTGGCATAGCGAACCTCTCGATACTTGCCGAGTAGTAATTATTGAAATTCCTTGTAACTAATTACTCTTTGCTTTGTAAAAAAAGAAGGATACCAGACACGATTGTAGTCAGGTAAAAATAAAAACGCAGTATATATAATGCATACCTGTTTTTCTTAGGCTCCCATCTGCAGGACAGTTGTAATCGCTAGCAGCAAGTAGAAAACATGTCCCCCCACTTCGGCGGTCCTGTTCCCGGGTACTCGACCTTCGCATGGGGACCCTCTCCTCTGGAGACATGGTCAGGTCGCTGCCCCCGCTGCAGTCCGCCGACAGAACTGCGAGCGGTAATGACCATGTCATACACACTCCAACGTTAACGCTAGAATTGTTGTACCGGTTTATGAGTTGGTTACAATTTCCGTTCATTTCAACGAGAGAAGTTGTCCCACATGGGCTTACCTGAGCGGTTGCGTTCAAGTACCCGGCCGCCTTTGACGTGGCACAGGTCGCCTTGAGTGCTGTTGCAGGTGGTGGTGAGATCAGTTTTGCAGTAAGTCGGGGATCCTCCCTGTACTGCCTGAGGAATATGTTTCTTCCGCTTCTTTGGGAGCTTCTGCTTGGCCATGGCCAGGGAGTAGTACATCCCAAAGTTATTGACGATAACAGGCACGGGCATGGCTATCGTAAGCACTCCCGCCAAAGCGCACAGTGCGCCCACGACCATGCCGGACCAGGTCTTTGGATACATGTCGCCATATCCCAGAGTGGTCATGGTCACCACGGCCCACCAGAAGCCGATGGGAATGTTCTTGAACTTGGTGTGGAGGCTCGCCGTCGGATCATTGGGCTTAGCGCCAATGCGTTCGGCGTAATAGATCATAGTGGCAAATATTAACACTCCCAATGCTAGGAAGATGATAAGCAGCAGGAATTCATTGGTGCTAGCTCGTAGCGTATGACCCAGCACTCGAAGTCCTACAAAGTGACGGGTGAGCTTGAAGATACGCAGGATACGAACAAAACGCACCACCCTGAGGAATCCCAACACATCCTTGGCAGCTTTTGAGGAAAGGCCGCTCAGGCCTACTTCCAAATAGAAAGGCAGTATAGCCACAAAGTCGATGATATTGAGCAGACTCTTAACAAATTCCAACTTGACCGGGCAGAAGGTCACCCGTACCAGGAATTCGATGGTGAACCAGATGACGCAAACTCCTTCCACATATATGAGCGCGGGGTCAGTCTCTATCTCGTATTGAGGTCCCAAATCGGGCAGACTGCTGTTCCGCATCGCCTCCGTCTTGTTGATGACGGTATGGAACGCCTCATGGGTCTCCAAGCAAAAGGTAGTGATGGAAACCAGGATGAAGAACAAAGATGCAAAGGCAATAAACTGCAGGAGAGAAGAGAAACACACAAGGCTCAGTTTATTTGACCCGATCGAGGGGCTAAGCCTCCTTAGAAAAATCAAGATAAATCATTAATTCTTGAGCTAGAGAGTAAACCCAGACAAGTTTAATTAACTTGCTTCAACTTAAATTGCCTCCAGAGAGGGATACAATCTATTAGCAAATGAAACAAACAGGCACTTTTCTCCGCGCTACGTGTTGACATGAGGTACGGGAATACGTATGATTCTGTTTTTAAGCACCATTGTTGGCAATTTCCACCACCATCAAGTGAGATTATAAATAGCAACGACGCTGGGAGTCATTATGCGCTTGAGAAGTAACAAGAAAGCTCTCAGGGTAAACACAATTTAACTTTTAGCTAACGAAATACTCTTATAGACAAAGAGAGACTACTCGGCGGAAAAAACATTTCCAGCCCATGTGAGCGAAAATACAAGTTTCCGTGGCTTTTAGGGAGAATTATTATATTCATACAACCAACCAGAAAAAGCCTATGACTAATTCAGAGACTGCAGACAATACAGCTTGGCTTTTTTATACAGATGAAACATTGTTATACTTTTTCAAGTAAAGTGCATGTAAACATTTCATCGGAGTTAAAATCAGGGTATGGATTTTTCCTCATTTTTGGAAATGTCCAATTCTCCAGTTGGCAGCAAGGGGCACCTGATCGGTTGCTACTTTTAGCACACGATTGTGAGTCATCGTTGTTATTATCCAGGAGGGTCTTCAAATGGGTGATTCTCAGAAAGTATGGTCCGGGAGTAAGACACGAGAGCCCAAAAATTAACTCGTCATCTAAGAATATATTCAAGAAATAGTGCATGGAACTAACGTGAAAAATATATTTATAAAATATTTATATTATAAAAAAATATTTAATACATTACATTAAAAAATAAATATATAAATACATAAATAAATATTTATAAATATAAATATTAAATTTATATTTATAAATAAATATATTTAACATTCGTTTATAAGAATAAAACTCTTCACCATGATTGTCACGTAGCTTATTTGGGTATAAAAATATTTTTTAGCTCTAGGATCAAAATAGAAATTGCTTTTTTATACAAATGCCAAGAATATGATTGATGGTGTAAATATCATAATGAAAAATGTTTTTTCAGAAGTTAACTTACTGGCGTAAACAAAGTCAATGTCATTTTCAAATGCACCGATAAGTTTTTCTTAGCCACTAAATCAACGTCAAAGACACAACAAAGCACTTAATTATATTACGTATTGTCTACCGCAAAAGTGACAGTCAAATCAACATCGCTTTCATTTATTTGACCCTTTTAGATGCAGTTGACGGGAGGGAGTGACTGATATGTCCTTTTGTTTATTCATGGTGCTCTTAACCGTCACACTCGCCGGGAGTCACATTGAGGATGAACTGCTAAGCGTGTGTACTCTGCAGATTAAAGTTGAAGAAAGACAAAAATAACGCAACATAAATAGAGATATTGAGGTTAAAGATTAAGATTAAAGATTAAAGTCCCAATGATCGTCACACACACACCTGGGTGTGGTGAAATTTGTCCTCTGCATTTAACCCATCCCCGTGTGATTTTAATCCATCCCCTGGGGGAGAGGGGAGCAGTGAGCAGCAGCGGTGCCGCGCTCGGGAATCAGTTGGTGATCTAACCCCCCAATTCCAACCCTTAACTCTGGACTTGATAGAGAGGAGACTTTTTTTGGGGATAACTGAATTCAGTCAAAATCATCAGCTGTACATGAGTGGTAGGATCCGTTTCCTAATCAAGGAATTATATTTTAATTTAAATCCAAAAAAATATTTTGGCTGACACCCACCACCCTCATATTTGTTTAGGACTTTAAAAGGCCGGGCCTGACCTGGTGAGTGACGTGGGAGCCAGCAAATGCGTGTCAATCAAGCTGCCTCTGAATTAAAAAAAAAAAAAAAATTCTCATATTTTCTGTAATTAATGACTGGAAAAATGAACGCGTTAAATTACATCTATTAATCTATTAAATCCGCTTTGGCATGCTGTGTAATCGCGGCAGGTCTGGAGGAGGGAACGACTCACGCTGAGAAACAGGCATGATGTCTATTTTTTTAATCTGGTTCTAAAATTAAACACCAGTTAAACCAATATTATGTTGTGCATTTCACTGAATGGCTCATTAAAGCTCATTGTTGCATAATTTAACTACCACGTAATTGACTTCCATCTCTTCTCATTCTATAGAGACCGGCCTGGATAATATAAGGTTGTATTGAAACAAAAGCGAGCTGAAAATAAAAAGCCCGGGAGAAAAAGGTCCCAGAATATCCAACAGAGGAAATTTTCCTTTCATCAAACACCATGCGGCACACGTCTTCCCTTGATCAGCTGCCGCCATGGTAACACCACCTTCATCTTTTTTTTTTACTTTTTTTTTTGTACAGCTCAAGATGGTGAATTGGACGATGCAGTATGGGAAGATGAACAGTGCTATTTCTTGTATTCTGTTTATATCAATGGGTGCTGCTGTTTTTGTTAGCAAAAGAGTTCCTCCTATACTGTAAGACTTCAGAAGTCAGTCAATTTTGAGGAGCAGCTTTGCTCACCCCACCCCAACTTCCTGCTGCACCAATGCCAAGTCTGGCTTCTGTTACCATGACGACCGAGGGCAAGGGGTACAACCAGAACAAAAAGCCCTGACATCTCCGAGCTGCCATATTCTCCCCCTCAATTGTAACGTGAATCCATCGCAGTGTAATGTTTGCCCATTAACGAGCATGACAATGAAGTGACATCAATAGGCGAGCGGCACCAAAAAAAAAAAAAAAAAACAGAAGCAAAGAAAACATTTCGAAGCCACTGCACATGACAAAAGGATTTGCTGATCCCCTTGTTGTCTCCCATCATTGTCTCCTGCTGTCGCTCCCACAAACACACAAACACACACAAACACACACACCTCATTATACAGCCGTGCCGTGACATGACAGCCAGCTCGCTAGGGGAACGCTGCTAAACCCATATTGCTTTTGGCAGCCAATTGTTTTCCACGGCTTAAAAAAAATAGCCTTTCAAAAATGTCTCTGCTCATTTGACTAATTCATTTTCGTTTTAATCTGATGTTTTAAGTGGGGGTAAAAGCTTCTGTCGACTTGTCACTGTCACACAGGGTCAATAGAAAGGCCAATTTGGAAGACTGGAGGTAATAATACAGTGGTGCTTTGACTTATGAATTTAAAGTGCTACGTGACCACACTCGGAACTCAAAACATCTTATATTGTCAGTTTACGTATTGCTACGTCTTTTGTGTTAAAATGTTGCTTACACCACAGCATCGATGCTAATTCATTAGCTCATTTAAGAGCTACTTCAGTGTGCTAGCATTAAGCTAGCAAACTTTTGCAATACAATAGTTGTGTGTTTTGTTGACATACATTTTCTGTTGAATTAAACAAGAATGTAAGGAATAGATATGACAAAGCGTCAACGAACGTACAGTATTCATCCATTGAGACTAAATAAATGCTACGTTACAGCCTCCAAGTCAGATAAAAATAATGTCTTGACAGTCCCGGGGAGACTGCGATACTAAATATAACTCGGTCTCACTCGCGCTCTTTTTTGTGTTCACGTTTCTTGTTAATATTTCAGCAGCTTGCCTATAGCTGACACGTGCCGTTGATTCATGACAGCGTGGGTTGATGTTTACACGAGAGTTCAGCGAGATGCGCAACAAATGTGCCGATGCCATGAAGGCGGCTGGTTAGCGCTGTGGTGGCTAACGCTAACCCCAAAATCTTCAGTGAAGCTAACACAATAAAATGCTCCGTTTCAGATGTTTTAAGAATAATTTAGATTAGCTTTTGATGGCTAATTAAGATATTGTACTATGCCAGTGGAAGGAATGAAAGAGTTTTTAACTGCCTTGATCTCGACATTAAAACATCTTTCCTCTCTTCTAAATGCCACATTTGGGATTTGAAAGTAATACTTCCCCATCCAGCCCCAGTCTTCACTAAAAAGTTGTGATGGAGTTTCCCACTGACGGGCCCAATTTTCAATAAAAGACACAACCGTTTAATTTGATGTGTTTAAATCCCAGCTCCCAAATCCCGGGAGACTAAAGTTGACATTAATCACATTTCAAGGCGAGGACACATCTGAAAGTCTGACGGGATAATCTGAAACAGGGGAGGGATCAGAAAGACGTGGCCTGGATGGCAGACGTGCGGCCTCATTAGACCTCGTCTTGATATTTTAATAGCCGGCAGCATGTCTGAGTCGTGAAGCGGTTGCCACTTTTGACAACAGGATCAGAAGAAATGAGTAAAATATACTATGACGGATAAAAACCAGTCCATGTAGATTAATTTGTCACTTATTAAAAAGCTGCCATCCAACTGAATCTAAATAAAGTCATATAACAACTGTTGAGTCCGTTTCGTTAGCTTAATGCTAGCAAACAACGCAAAACACCATATATGGGCTAACGATTAGCATCTATGTTATAATTCTTGACGTCACAGATACCTGATGATGGAACAATAAAACTAACATGTATTCTTTACCATCTTTAATCTATTTTTTACGTACAACTGAGGTTTGACGTTCTAAAGCTAATTTTAGTTTCTACTCAGTTTTTTTTTCTCTCTTTGGCATAGCAAACGATGTGTGCTATTTACCTTTGTGTGTCGAAACGAGATGTCTGTGGACGTCTTTCTCTGTCATGATTAAAAGCCTAGTTGGCAGGCATTTGCTCAGCCCTCCCATGATTTCCTGAATACATGAATATATTATTGTCATTAAAAAGGAAAACGTGCAATTACACGCAGAGTGGAAATGAAAGTACTAAGTGAAACAAGGCGAGCACAAGCGTGATACATCTTCCTTATTGTGTGACCACGCTCAAGGACGCACACACACTTTCCTCAAGTCTCTTGAGTGCCTACCCATCCATCAGACGTGAAATTCGGAATTAGATGCCACAAGATGGCGGCAAAGAGCGACGAGTCTAAATGAAACTCCTCGACTCATTTTAACATAGTTCTTAGATATGAGTTTTTGGGTGACTAAGGAGCATAGAAAGAAAAATATAAACCTGCAAAACTCAAGGCTATGTGGAAATATTGCATAAAAAAAAATAAAAATAAATAAATAGCAGATCTTTTACTTTGGTCTGCTCCATTCACTGACATAGTGCATGGCAGCAGCTAAGCGTTATTCAACATCTTTGCCGAGAGATGAGGTAGGGACATCTTCTGTTGCTATGACGATGAGGAATGGGAAAGCGGCGGTTGCGGAGCGTTGTGACAAAAGACAGAAGATGATCCGACAAAGCTTGTACCGATCGAGCTCGAGCTGAGCTGAATTTTGATGTGTCTTGACAAAGCAACATGTGAGCACAAACTTGGACCTGTGGTCTTTGCCACCATGATGTCAAAATGGAGAAAATTCATTCAGATGTTTTGTATGTGTTTATATACCACCCAAAACAAAACAAAAAAAAATGGCATAAAAATTTCGTTGACGGCAATTGATAGCTGGCACTCCTCGTTAAAATTCCCATTGATGGTATTTCACGTCAACGGCACTCAAAGAGTTAAAAACCAACTTTAAATTTTGTATTTTAAAGGTTTCCAACCCAAAAAAATTCGGGAACTTTTTTTTCCAGCCATACTCATTACTGCCACCTGCAGAATCGGAGTGAAACGAAAGCCGCGACTGCTTTTCACATTTGTAAATTTACCGTCGGTGCGGAATAACTGGCTAACATATAAATTATTCACATTCTGTTTTAAGGCCACAAATAAAAATCTTGTTTTGCTAGGGGATCAAAAAATACATTTAACAAAAATTTGTAATTTATTTTGGTACCCAATTAAACTGATATTTTGTCTATTGTCCTGATCAATAAACCAGAACTGTTGACAGACAACAGTAGTTTTAGCATGATGGTTCTACTTTTGGATCAAAACCCCAGAGAACAGTCACATTTATTCAAATGTGCAATGACAAAGTGCCAAAACGCTCTCTGGAATCAAACTTACCATTAGTGCAATAATTGCATTTCTGTCTGAAAGCTGATTAGATAAAAAGCCTCGGAAACAAGGAGACAGCAGTAGAGAGGCAACCGAGCGCAAGGAAGGGAGCTGGCCATGCTAAAAAAAAAAAGGGAGGCATGAAAAATGGAAGACAAAAGCAGATTACAGACTTGGTGAAAGAAAAGAGCGAGACAATCGAGTGACGATAATGAATGTTGCCGCTCATTGTGGCTCGCTCGGATTCTGACCGTCCATTGTCCGACTATTGCTCTTTAAATAATACAGATAAAATGGAAAAGCTCTCATCGCCCGCGTCCATTAATCCAAATTGCACTCTGTTCTGGAAGAAAAATGTCTTTAATGATTCATGAAGCGGCTCCCATTACTATCAAACAGACTGGCAGAGTAGTAGCGCTATGCAACCAGTGAAAAGTTACGCATTTTTAATGTTTAAGTATTTAAAAAGACGAGTCATACGAGGGCAGTTTTTTTCGTTACCTGTAATCAAACACAACGTAAAAAAAAAATATATATTTAGAATAAAAATGTTACTTCAACTCAATCGACATTGTGCTGCTCCTTTGCGTGTGTATGTCTTGGCCACAAGGGGGCAGTATATATTATTGTTTTATCTTACAGCTCATATCTTGAAACACTTTTAATGTACACAGTGGGCTTAACATTTTGAATTCAAAAAATCCCTTCCATCATCCACATACCAGTTTTTAGCACACATGCTAACATTTGAGCTTCACGAGTACACTGGAGCAGCCCACCAGCGGATATTTATCAACACCGGGCATTATGGCTGAACTTATCTGGCGTTTCGCATCGAGTTAAGGACAATTACCCTGGAGGAAGCGAGCGGAGCCCTGGCAAAATAGAACCGACTTCGAAGAGGAGCACACAAACAGAGAACGCAGCCCCGTAGCAATGATTATTACACAAAACACTTCCCTACATGAACTCGAGACGTATAATAAAACTAAAAATAACTCTCTGCGAACCCTGTGGCGAAATAAACAAGGTATTATTTTACTCTGAGTTAAGACAGATTTTATTTTAAACAGTTATTCTGCATTGGAATTCTCAACGATCCAGATTCTGAACACTGTACAGATTTTTAGTCCATGGGGAAAAAAAATATTCGCTGGTAAGAATCCCCAGATGGAGAGGTGAAGAAATGAAGACAGCAATGATAAAAACATTGCATTGTTTCCCCTGAAGGTGACAAAGATATAAGCAAGGCGACAATAGATAGAGTGACGAGATTGATGTTCGCATGAAATGAATTGCCAAAGGCGAGAACTGTAACACGTTGGAGGATATGAGAAGACATTTGTGGACAAGCACAAATGAGTTCAATAAGGGGGGGTAAAAAAAAAAAAACGGTTCTCAGAGCGTACGTTTTTTTTTTTTTTTAGGTTTTGGCTCACCATTGTGTCTGGGTGTCACCTTCTGCCATGAAAGCCTGCCAAGGAAAACAAACACTAATCCCTCCCTAGACTCTCCACTGGGTTTGTGATTTCCAAATTCTCCCAACTCAAGGTCACTGCCATCCATGGTCAGACAGACAGAGAAAGTGGGAGGCGGCTTGTAAACTCAACAAGGATATACATAAATTGTTCGCAAGTCATCATTTGCCATATTGTGGTTATAAATTGTAAGAATTGCACATTGTGGATTTGAAAAGCAACAAAATGTGTCTAAACTGGATTAAACTGGAAAGTTTTTGAATAAAAAGGAGGACATATGTTGCCAGAGGCTTCCCATACTCCAGGGGGACAAAACAAAACCCACTTTATATGCACTATAATAGAATAGATCTTTTTTTTTTGTATTTATTATTTTATTTTAATGTTCGGATGACGTGATATCTCAAGGCTGTTTGTGCCTTGAGGTTCAGTTAGTTCCTCCTGTTGACAAATGATCAGAGTCTGACCTCCCGCTGCAGCCATTTTACACTTTAACTCGATTCATAAACGTTCTAAAAATAAACCTTTTTGTATCAAACGTAGCACATCTCTGGAGGAAGGCGGGGATAAAAAAGAAATGAAAAGCCATGTGAGTAAAGTAGTGCAATTAACACAAGTGTGGGGGGGGGGTTCTGGAAAAATATACAAAATTATATACAAATACGTCTCTCGATGTAATTTGCCGTTTTATGTCAAATATGTTGCAAGTTCCTTCAAAGGGAACCAAAAATTAGGGAAAGCTCGACCTTCCTATAATTGTGATTGTTTGATTCCCCTCGCCCCCTTTAAAGAATAACCCTGAAAGAGCCGTCTAAGAATATCCTTCTGATGGGAACAAAAAAACCTGAATGTAGGCCAAGTCAGTGAGGCACAGTCGAGGGGAAGCCAAGAGACTTGGCCAGATTTGAGTTTATTATCCCCAGTGAGTTTTTTTTTTCTGACCCAGCCCATTTCTGATTGATCGTCTCGTCTGGCTCAACAGGTGCCGCCTCATTGGCTCCCACGGAGCCCGTACTTAGAATAGTACCAGTTTTAAAAAATAAAGATCTGGTGGTTATGTCCTTTTTTGGTGGTCTCCGAGATCATGGAAAAATTTTGGTTCCCAGGATAACACAGAAACTTCAGAAACCAAGGATACCGAGGTAAATAAAGTTTCGGATTAGTGTCTACGTATTAAGAGATGAAAGCTGCCCCGCCTAAATGTCTGGATCCAAACACTCTCTCCACCAAAACGTAATCCATTAGCATCCTCACTGAGTAATTATTAACACAGAGACGGGAGATATCCCAGGCGACTCGGGCTCAGACAAATGTATCTGCCTTGGCCCAGCTGCATACATTATTGGAACATTACGAAGCACTGGGTGTCCCATCCGCATAAAAATTGATGTGTAATCATCTTTGCTCTGTGACTTTGTCCGTCTTTGCGACAGCTCCAAACTTCTCCTGATAGATCGTCCCGAGACCTAAATCAATAATAGATCGGTGATCAGATTGAATGACCTTTTTTTTTGGTCGACCCTAAATCCCGAAGAAGATATGATCTGCAACTGAGACCAAGACTCAACTAAACTTGGAAATTGTAATTGGTACGTCTGCATGACTCAGAAAATAATTACCTCTATTCTATCCCTAACTCGTAAAACTTGACCTTTTCTCAGGGTCTAATCACTCTTGCCTTGTTCGGGCGTCTTCTATTCCTAACATGACAGTTTTACAAGTCCTTCTTGTCATTGCCGCCAGTATTCTCCGTCATTAAACATGAATGGTTACAGACTAGTTGGAAAGAATGATCACGATCAAGCCACTTGAGGAAACTTGAAGCCAATAAGATTTAATTTGTCCAGAGAACTTCCACTACTAGTGTAGAAAAAAAAACAAAAATAGAGCAAAGGTTTTTTTTATCAGATTGATGATGACCAGAAGTGCAGCTGCAAAAGTCGGTCCTCTTTCCGTATTGAGTAATGTGACTCATCCTACCCTTTCCCATTGCGCTACTTTACACTAAAGATGAAAAATAGACCTCTCGAAAATATCCAGTCATTTCATCAAACACCTCCCCTTGAAAATAAAACAACAACAGTTATTGTTTGGGTGAATTGAGGTCCCTCACACACAGACAAACCAATCATTTTGACTGAGTAAAGCCAAAAATAGTAGGACAGTTCCGACTTGGAAGAACGGACAATTAAAATGTCCCAGATTAAGACGACTTGATTTCATATACGAATAAAATTTGGTCACGGAAATAATCTTGTGACTCGAGGTATTGTAAAATCACAACTGAGACCACACGTCATTTCCACATTAAGTTTAAGTAGAAAGGTTTTCGATGCTTCAACGCTGGTCTCTTACAGTCACTTGCGTAACCTAATTCATCACAACCGATAAAGAACTTCATGAATCAGAGAGGTTGAAGGAACATTAGCGGTAGCGAATTAGCCCCCGCGGCTAGTATACAGTGGCTCGTAATAACATTTCCACAGGCCCTGAGCAGGACAGAGACACCTTTTTGTGGTAGCTAAGCATGTACGGTATATTTTTGTCAACGTCATCCCGCGATCAATACGTACACAGGAAGTGCATTAGCATTGCGGTGTGACGGCGGGAGTGGGAGAGCAAAAGCTTGCCCAGATGGCGTCAAGGCAGGGCAGCGCCACTATTGCTAACCTCCCGCCGTCTGGCGGACGAAGATCAAAACGGGCTGAAACGATTGTCGCGATAACTATAGCGACGGAAAAGGTTAGCTTAATTTCCAAATGCATAGGGTTTGATTTGTTTTGTTTTTTAAATCCTTATACGTTGTTCATTTACCATACACGAAAAGCTCTTCCTCGCCACAAATTAGGTTGCTCACCACTGACCACTTGCGATGATCCCGATTCCCCATTTCCGTCTTTGGAAGACGGTTCTAATGGAACACGAGTTGTGGTTCGAGGCGGATCAAAAACATAATTGTCAGCGTCTGATGAGAGGGTTATATTTGAGTGTTGGTGTTTCGAGTATGATCAGAGACGGTACGGTATTTAAATGGGATATCGTTAAAGGTACGGATTGAATCAACTACTAAGTAACACGTTCTGCATAAATAGTGGAGTGATGCAGAATGGCGGTATGGTGGGCTAGCATAAACGTAGATACTTGTTCGAAAATAAAAATGGGATTCAACTCCGAAAGATCAAGAAATGTAGTACAAAAAAATAGAAAAAAAAATGCAGTTATTTTTTTCTAAACTTAGAAAAAGTTAGCTTTAGCTCAATTATGCTATCCTAGCAGTGTTAGCTAAAATGGCTACATTAGCTATTGCTAACAGCTGTAAAAACAAAAATCATGCATTCACAACATACTAGCAAGACCCGAACATATCCGAAAACCTATTCGGATCAAAGGTGACGATGACAAATCGCAGGAAGCGAAGGAAACCCCAAAACCGCCGAGTCATTGCGTGTCCTACGATATCACTTTCACCCAGATACTGAACCGGGACCGATTTGGAAGCAAGTAATTTGACTTTGGAAGGATTACACATTTATGCTCACTGTAGCTAAAAATCCATCCTTTTCAGCCACAGGCCTTCTCGGATGTCACTGTGACTAGAGCTCAATGACATGAAGCTATTTCGATGCCGGCCGATTAAAATGGACTCGTAAGAGTGAAATTTCATTCGACATTCTGCTCTCGGTAGCAATACTTTGACACTCCTTGTTAGCAAGCGAGCGGAGTCAGGCATGAACATCATCCTCTGCCTGGGAGTCTGATGAGCAGGTCTCGAGGGTCATTTGGGTCACCGCAAGTCTGAATTCAGTAGAGAATTACTAATAAGGTTGCTTCTGCCTGGTTGCTATCACTGAATCGTAAAAAAAAAACTTTAGAGGGACTAAAGTCTGTTGCGAGAATTTCCATTATTATTATCAAATTGAGTTCTGTGGAGGGAGAAGCAGTACTTGACTTTCAAATGTAAATATTTTTCACTACTACATAAAGTAAAAACAGTTTCAGGCAATTTTCCATTTCTACGATACGGTTGTGGAATGCGAGTCTCAAGAAACGCATATGAGCCTGACAGTGAGAATTTCCATTATCCCTTGAAAGGAGCGAGCCTCCGGGTTGTGCAAAACGGTGCGGAAAAAATGAAAACTTTCATTCCATCTGAATGTCCTTGAGAAACATTCCGTCTTTCGGAAAAAAATACCATACGTATGAATTATTCACGTCAACTGATAGCTCTTATGAATTTCAACACAGAGGTGTCGCTTCACCGCCTCTGCTGGTGGTCCGAGCGTTCATAAATGCATGATGGAACTAAAAGCACATCGACTGTATATCTGAAAATGCCAACGGAAATTTCCATAGACAAATTATAATTACAATAAAAATAATTTTTTGTCAGGTAATGCAATACAGTGATCCCTCGCTACTTCGCGTTTCGTTTATCGCGGCTTCACTACATCGCAGATTTTTTTTCAAAATTAAAAATCAAAATAAAACTTCTAAATTGAGGAAACATGTCTAACCTTTAGGACAATGTTGTATTGCTCCAAATATTCGTTTACATTCCTTTAGAAGTCTGTTTTCGCGTGTTAGCATCGTTCCGCTAACTCGTTAGCCTGCCCAGTACTTCTTGTTGGTTACCGTACTTTGCGGATTTCACTTATCGCGGCTGGTTTTTGGAACCAATTATCCTCGGGATTACTGTATTGGTCGAAGTCCAAAAAGATGTGTTGAGTGCCCCCTATATGTCAAAATTGGAATTAAATCTTGACTGATTCCAAAAATATTTCTTGTGGTTTTAAAAATACCACAATGAAGTCAGCACCAAACGTCGCTACGTTGAGACAAACGATCCACATAAATGAATAAATAAATCTTGCTTGCTGCCAAAATTGGCGCATGACTTGTGATGCCAAATAATTTAAAAGTTCCTTTGCAAGTGAGTGAGCAAGTTTTGCATTTGAGGAGCATGAGGAGAGACGACAGCCAAGGCAGGGAGTGCGAAAGCCTCGACGGGACGCCGTATATAGCCGGCAACTGCAATGGAACGATTCCATTCATGAACGTAGTGAACTGGTCGCTTTGATTAACTATCCAACAGGCCTCTCTCTAATATTTTTTGGATGTAAACAGATGCCTGATACAGTATCAGAATTAGTTTTCCTGGAATTCTGCGTCCATTTTTTTTGTCCATATAAATAGAATCACAGATATCAAAATGCGAGGAAGCAAACATTACAGTATCATCAACAATGACTCATAGCACAACGCTAGCGTCAGTGTGCCGAGTCCTTATCCAGCCGTGCCCGCTGCTCCAACACACCAAGCTGTTACAGTTAACAGCATGGGCGTGCCACCATGATTGGCGGAGTGGATTAACGTGACTGACAGCGGCTGGCGACGTTCCCAGCGGCGTGCAATAACCGCCTACGCTAGGACAGCTAGCTTGGCCTAGCTGGCCGTCAGGGCCCGCTGCTGTAGCGAGGTCTCGGCGTCTGTTCCCGCCTCGGAGGATGTGTGACGGGATTGGACATGGTTTTCAAAATGGCCGAAAGCTTCCAAACAACAGTGTAGCTACTTAAGCTAAGCTTAAGATCAGGGGATGCTTTGAGAAGAATTGTCAATTTGTTTTGTATATGTGAAGCCCTTTGCTTGTGATTTTGGGCTATATAAATAAACCTGACTTGACTTGACTTAAATTTGTTAGCATCGCTAACTTATATAGCGCAAGTGAGTATGCTTGTTTTGCATCTATCACGTTTTAAAAAATGTGGTACTTAATACTATTGATGAGCCTCAGGTGAGGATCATTAATTGTTTTGAATAATTCAACAACTGAATACAATCGTCTATGTACCTTAGTTTCGTAATTGTGAACATGCTAGCTGCACGATGTTGATGCTTTATGAGCCTCTTTGTTTTGCTCGTCTCTAAATAGCTCAGGTTCACTGGACAGAAAAAAAAAATGGACTTGTATCCTCATTCTTGTATTTAAAATTTCGAACGAGTTCAAGACATGCTTCATCCTGATCGTTTTCACACATCAACACTTCCAGTTTCAGCTGTGAGTAAGAGTGTATCACTCAGATGGAATCGGTGAAATGCTCATCTGTCAGTCTAGTTCTGAACTCCGATTAAAAGATATTCATGTCAGAAAAAGCTGACTCACACGGATATGTCAACCGGTCCTAATTTTATGGCGCCAGAAGAATGATTCCCAGCTGTGTATTGACCCTGCTATCGCTTTTTGTGCTTGGTCAGGATGTGCGCTACTTTAACCGATGCGTCCGTTGATGTGTTTGGCCTTTCTTGTCGGGTTAATAAACAGAGACTGTTGTTTTCGACTTCTTCGCGGAAGGACCTTACTTCAATTTACTTGAGTTTTGTTTAGTTTGGATAAGGTTTTGGTGAATGCGTCACGCGCCAACGCGCATCATTTCCAAAGCATCAACTAACAAGTTGGCACGTCAGGGGTAACCGAGCAATAAGGGCGTTCATGGTCGAGCAGGTTTCTGAAATCAATCCGTTTCACAGAGCAGACGGATCTGAATGAAAACAGGCCGCCGTGATGACGTTGCCATGACAACTCGGAGGCTGAGCGTGCAGCCCGGCTTTGGTTTCTTCAGGCGTGCGGCAGGCGGCACCCAGACGGGTTGGATTTTCTTTAACCTCTTAAGTGGAAGAAAGCAAGCGGCGGTCTCGGATGAGATCATAGACGGACGGGGATGGGAAGCGGACATAGGGGGGGGTGCGTGGGTGAGGGTGAGGCATGTGAGGCTAAAGAGACAGAGGGGGGGGGGACTACGGGACAGGCAGTAAAATCCCCACCTCCGAGCAGATATGGAAAATGATATCAGTGGCGTTTGTTATTTGTCTTAGTTTGTTACCGTCACAAGTTTGTTCCCGTCACAGCTAAAGAAATATGAGGGACAAACATACCTTACTGATGTGTGTGTGTGATATATATATAATTTGTACAATATTACAAATTTATTCTTGTAATCATCCTCCTAAAATAACTTTATTTTCATAATATTACAACTCTATTTTCAACTTTACTGAATTCCGAAGTCTGTAGTCAGTTTGAAGGCGATTGCAAGCAGAGGCTGCGTGTGAGAGCAGGACGGCTACAACAATAGAAACAGCGTGGGGAGCCCACGGAAACACGATTGCTGGCACCGGCGCTTGCGAGCAAGTTCATTAAAGGGACAGTCGTGCACTTTTGGGTTTCGGCCTCGCCTGGAGACACAAACGCATCTGTCATCGCAACTTATGTGTCTGTATACGCATAATCAGAATTAGAAAGGTTAGTTAATTAGTTAACCGAAAGAGGAAGTTGAGTTCAAATGTACGCAGCTCCGATTACAGCCAACTGGAGAGGTATCTTAGCAACACCCAATATCTAGAGGAGGCTGGTCACCTTTTGTCCGGATTGTAATTTTTGTGTAAATATTAGCGGCATATGGCTAACACAGTTCATCGTTTGCTTTACCAACAATCGGGCACATTGTCAAAATCGTAAAACAATCTCAATGGCAGTCTTAGGTATAGAAGTAGAATTTGTTTGCTTGTGATCAGTAGTGCATTATGTGAGGTCGGATTAATAGTGTGCTTGTAGAATAAGAATTTAATTTAATCATTCGTCAATTTTCATTGATCTCAGAGAGCCGTCACGTTGATAAAAATCACCCTCCGCTGTCGACTAAAAATGAACGTCACAACTTCACACTCAGGCGTTTTAATGACATATGACTAAAGCTGGAAAACAGGTTAGGGGAAGCTGTGAGAGCTCGAAGTTCTACAGATCTAATCGGTTGGATTGGAATCGATAGATAATTTGCATTTTATGCAAAATTGGTGATTGATCAGATTCACAAAATAGATTAGAGCAAACACAATCTTGTTCACTCCAGGTAGGTTCTCTGCTGCCAACCTTAATCACGTTTTTTTCCCCCTGATTTTTCCAATTTTTTTTTTATTTAAAAATAAAATTATATATTTAATTTTTTACTCACACACATTTTCCGCATATTGAATGTTTATCAGCATTTTGGGGAAAATCTTTAGGATTCAATTGCCATTATTTTTTTCACATTGCGTTTTGATTTATACATGAATTTTAATTAGCCAAACATTAACTAGCATAAGCATGGGTTGATGTTTGAACAAAATTTCTAATTTAAAATTAATTCTGTTGCACTAAGCATAATATTACAGTGGCTTAATGTAATATCAACTTTTTTTGGACTTCAACCATCACGTGATTTATGAACACTTAGTCCTACTATTCTACTAGACTTTGATGGTGGTTATTATGGACACAAATATTTTTTTGGGAGGTGTCAAAAAGTTTAAGAAGCACTGTTCTCCGCGCGTCCATACCCTGGCAGCCCTGGAGGAGTAAGGGTCCTCGAAGAGGTTCCAAACCACCGGCTGCCACTTTCTCCACAGGCTTCCGCCACTCCCGTCGGCCGCCACGTCCTCGATGCCGAGCCTCTTGCCCACGTCGTCGTCCTCCTGCTCCCCGGTGTCCACGTTGAGCTCAAACACGTCCAGCGCCTCCTCGGCGTCGCGGTGCTGCCGGTACGTCATCCAGCAGCACGGCTCCACGTCCGTCTCGTCGATGCCCCAAAAGGAGAGCTCCTCCTCGAACAGCGGTCCGCAAACATCCGCCGGGCAGTGGAGCTTACCGGTGCGGTAGTAGTTGAGCACGTAGGCGAAGACGCCCGGGTGGCGGTCGAAGAAGTACTCGTTGGTCCGCGCGTTGTACTCGATGAAGCCGGGGACTTGTTGCAGCTGATCCAACACCGAGCCGATGTCCGAGTCGGAGGCGAGCAGGGCCAGGCGCGTCCCCGGTAGGGTTTTCAGGGTGCTTTTGTACGTTTCGTGCCTGGTGCCCCCGACGTTGAGGATTATCCTCTCGTTGTCGTCAAACTTGCCCATCGCTCGGGATCAGACATGACTCGATGGAGAAGCGGGTGGAAGTTGAGCGAGACGGTGCGCACGCACCCGCGGGTCCACGGTCCTGATGCTGGGCGGTCAAAAAGGTCCGTTTGGGTTGCCGGTCTCATCCACTTGACGCCCTTGAGAGTGTTGAGTTAGGAAAAACGCAAAGGTGCCCATTGTTGTGGCACGGACTGAGTCAGGACGACGGTGGCGTTTACGCGCGTCTCCTCCTCCTCCTCTTCTTCATTCTCATCCGCCCTTGCCCTCCTCCAAGACGCAAAGACGCGCGTCACGCTCGCTCCCCCCTTCCAAAAAATTTGAACGCACATCTAAATATGTAATCCTGGCATTTTTAGATCTCTATCCGTTCTTAAAGATGAGTCATCCGTTAGCGCTTCTCCTGTTGAATTTTTTTGGATCGACAGTGAAGGAGAGGAAAAACAAAATAGATTTTTTTCGGGGGGGTCATTCTGCAATTGGAGGACGATTTAAGCATTTAAAACTTATATTTTAAACAAAAAAATTGTGATAAACCAGCATCTAATTAGATTGTATGCTTTGTATACATTTATCTCAATTTTAAAATCAAATGTAATCCAGACTGAATAACATTTTTATTGTAATTCAATATTAACTCAAATCGTAGTAAATTACAGCCATGAAATTCAAATTACACTGCGTAAAAAGTCTACACACAAGTCGAATTTCCAACACCAATCAACAAACATCTTCAACGATGTCATACTTTCTCAACATTCGTCTTATGTATCCACAAGGGGGCGCAAATTTCTCATACCAACGCCAATGATTTATGTGTCACCATGGGCGTGTCTAGCCCATTTTTGGGGGGGGCCCTGAAGCACCCCAAAAGTAAATCCAAACACCTCCAAAACTTGAGAGGTCAATACTATGTATTTTAATCAATATTTACTAAATAATAAAATCCTGTTGCAATGAACAAAAATATTTCTAGTGCAATTTCTACTGCACAAGGACGAGCTAGTGAAATCTTAACTAAGTTTGAGCACAACTCAATCAACGAAGACAAAGCAGGAGGCTCGCCTTTAATTACACGCATCATTATTCCCTAATGTACAATGCAGCCGCTTGGTGAAACGGCAACCTCCGAGTAACCTAATTACTCATTACTTCTTGTGATTACATCTGGACGGAATGGAAGAAATGAAGATTTTGGTTTGAGATTAGCGGGGACACTGTATTCAAAACCGTTACATAATATTTTTTTTAAAAAATTGCTGTATGATTTTCGGGTCTACGGGAAACCCCGATAGGGCAAAACAATGAGTGGTCCAATGGATTGTTGTCACAACCAAGTGCGTCGGCGCGATCAAACAATCCGGACAGAAAATTGCTTTGAAAGGTCAAGCTATAAGAGAAAGGTCTATGGAAAAATACCTCAAGTCCACAAAATGGAAAGATATATTTCATAACTATGTTTAACCAGAAAATTTGACCTGGAATGACTTTTTGGATAGTTTTGGAATTGCTGCATTTTAGGCCAACAGATCTTTAAAGGACGAGGACACACACGTACATTCCAGTTATATTACTCATTTTCCGTGACGGGTTACCACCCACTTCCATTTCAAGCAGACCTTTTTGGTGACGGTGGAAAATTGGACTGTTCGGGGATTTACTAATGAGATCATTTATCACGGAGGATGAAATTTGCAGGCCAAGATACGTATACTCCCTTTCTACTCTTACGGGAAGCACGTATTCAAGGTGACCTCTCCGTAAAAAAAAAAAAAAAAAAAGATTAGAGTCAATTACAGTACTTGGAATCATAATTCCCTTGGGTGCAAATGTAATGTTGTTTAAAATAGAATCCAGACTTGAGTCTTTTTCCCACATCCGTTGCGATAGCTTGGCTCTAAAAATAGAGCGGCCGAGTAGCTGATCGTTATCAAGGATTGCAGGGTAACAACATTTGGTCGGAAAGACAAGGTTCTCGGCCGCTACGGTTTTTCCACTAAGTGAGCTGAGCTACAGACACGATCGGTGCCAGAGGTAGGCAAGTCTCAAGTCTGCGTTTCAAGTTACAGAAGCAAAAATTAAATAAGTCGAGTCACTACAATTTTTTTATATATATATATATATATATATATATATATATATATATATATATACACACATACGTATATACGTATATATATATACGTATATAGTATATATGAAATTAATTTGCCCTCTGCAGCCCTTAAAAGTTCTTTAGGATATTTTTGAATAAGATTCTCTGCTCAGCCATATAAAAAAAACATTCCACTGCATCTCAAGCACATGCTTATTCATCCTGTTAAAACGTGTTTACGTCAGGGAACTAGAAAGCAAGAAGGCCTGTCAGACAGAGATGGGGGAATGCTTCCACCCTGTGAACTTAACCTATCCAGACTGTCTCCAAGATTTAGATTTGAGTAAGAGTGATCCTTCTGCCTCGCTTTCAAAGTTCCGAGAACACAACCCTGCTGACCTTTAAAACATCTCAGGGCCGAACAGACAAAAAAAACTTTACTCAGGTGGAAGAATCATTTCATGATCTGGTGCAATGAAGTGTAAATGCTTTTTACCTCCATTCCAAAATCACCTAGCACAATATACCAAGTGCAGACCCTCGGAAGGAATTAGGCCCGAATCCCACTGGACGAAGACTGAGCTGATTAAATATTGCCTTCCTTAATTGAGAAGCTAATTTGCGACCAATCCCACAACTTTGTTTCCATGCCGCAATGAGAGGAAGTCATTAATAAACGCCGTATATCTAATTAGGAGTCTTGATTAAGGCGGTTGGTTTAGTTCACCCGGCAGAACTTCTCTAATTAGGTCACGTTTCAGAAGTATGCCAGGATATGACGCGTGCTCGCTCAGATAAATATTTCACAATTCCCTTGGCATACTGAATAAAGTTATCAAGTTAAACTGAGAGGGGACATAATTAAAAAAATAAAACATACGACAGGGTGAGGGTTAAACGTGTCTTTCGCCGACAGGCCTCGATGCGTTGTTATTATGATACTGCAGCGCTCTCTACAGGACATAAAGAGAACTGTCATCCTGACTGATCGAAAAGGTGTCCCTGTTAATATTGGTAATATTTTACGCAACATTTCCATGCGTTCAAATAAAGTTATGAAATTTCATTTGAATAAATCTTTCCCTAAACTAAAAGGTACATTTCTTTCAAATACAACTTTTTTAAATCTATAAGAACTCTTATTTTGGTACAACTTTTAATTTAAAATATATTTTGACACACTGGGGATTAATAATAATATAACAATCCTGTATTAGCAACAATGTCAGCAAGGACAAATAATTTCCGGTGGAATCTTAAAAATACACTAATTTATGTCAATGCAGCACGACAAGAAATTTATTTTTTCCACGACACACAATATATGGATATTGGGGAGGGTAAGTCAAAAATAAATAATGGATCCAAACATGACAGACTAGGAACATTTGTGTTTTCATTAAAATGCAGCTAAGGGTCAACTAAAAGTTGTCATAGATATTAAAATAGTTTTTCAAAGACGATTTGGGGAAAATATAGCTAGTGGATGTATAAAAACATTGATAGCATGCTGTCACATTTTGCAGGCAAGGAAGTCACAAAAACATGCAGTGATATAAATCTACTTTTGAGATAAGTCACATGTTTTTATGTTTTCCGTCCAGCTCTTGGGCGCCCCCTTCCGTTCAAAAGTCCCTCTTAAGACACTGTGGTAAAACAAATTGTCTATAATAAAAAAAAGGATGAGCAGCTGGACCAATATGATTAGGATTTTTTTTTTTGTGAGTCCATATAATTCTTTAAAAAGGCACATCGAATTTTTTTTTTTTCCTTGAACAATTTTCACATTTAATAACAGCTGCTGACTGCACTTACATGATATCAGCAACAACTACTCAAGCCCTGTTCTTAGTGATTGAAAGTTTTTTTTTCGGACGAATTTTTGTGAATAATATTCATATAATAAATACGATAATTACATAGAGGACGTTTTATCCTGCAAGAAGTTCATTCGGGAAGATTGCGGCGCCTGAGGCCGCACGGCTGTTTCACTTTACCGCTTTCCTCACACTTTGTGTTGTCATGCGAAGGCATGAAATCAAACTCCTCGTATCCTTCCTCCTCCTCCTCGTCTTTTTCAGCCTCCTCAGTTTCCTCCATGTCATCATCATCATCTTTCCTTTCAACCTCTTCCTCCTCCGAGTTTGGTTTCTTCACGCCGCCGCCTTCGGCTACGTCTTGTGGCTTTTCGGAGGTTTTATCGGTGTTGGTGTCGCTGGCTGGAGGAGTCTCGCCGGCGCCCAATGTTTCGATGAGGTTGTCCAGGCTCTGCTCGAAGCAGGCCTCTGAAAGGGAGAAATATTTCGGGGGGAAAAGAAGAAACTGCATTTCATTCATTTAAATTTATTCTAAGAATTCTATCGAAATTAAACAAACACTTCTGAAAGATCTGTAAATGTTTTGTGGTTTAAAGTTAAATATAATCAAACTGTACCGCCTTAAAAACACACAAATGGTAAAACTGAAATGTAGTGATTTTTCACTACCGCTAGGGGGCGCATGCACACCACTTTAAGAATAATTGATTTATTTTGTGTAGTATGAATTCTATCATGCGTTGTAATTTATTTTAAAATAACTAAACTTAACCCTTAGTTCCTATCATTGTAATATTATGACAACCTGAGGTGAAATAATTATTTTTAAAAAAATAATCAGTTAATATTAACAAAGTCTAGATAAAAATATACATTTTTAAAATGAATTTTGAAGCGCTGTACAATTAATATTTTTTCTTTTTAAAACGGTTTGCTTTCAGACATTTAGTTATCGGAAAATGAAACCTCAACCAGTTGAATTGGGGTTTTTTTCTCCACACGGCATTTGAACGCACCATTCAAAGGCGGACAGTCCATTCCTCTCTTTTTCATCAGGTAGCGAATGGTTTGGAGTTGGGTCATGATCTCATTCTTCTGCTCCTGGGCCACAGATTTTGTACTGATGGCGGAAGAGAGGAAACAAATGGAGTTGGTTTGTGTTGAACGATTTCACGACGTAACATGGGGTCATGATTGTGTACATGTTAGATTGTTAATTACTGTTCTAAGCGGGTCAAACCTATGAATAGCCAAATTCAAAGCACTCACCAGTTTGTGAGCGGGTCAAGTTGGGTGAGAATAGAATTAAGCATCCTTTCTGTTTGGGCCAGCCTTTGTTCCAGTTCGTTCAACTGGTTCTCTGTGGGCGGAAAAACAAACACGTTTCGATTGTCGGAAACAAATATTGTGGTATTCAAATAGAAATCCAAGTGTATGGAAAAAAAAAAATAACACACCTGCCTCCGCCGATTTTTTGGCCCCTTTTGCAAATGTATCCTTTTGCGCTTGGTCATCTGAAGACTTAATCTGCAAATGGAAAAAAAAAAAAATCATATTGTATTTCCGCAAGAGTGGTTGTGTACTCAAATGCAAAATGAGGGGAAACTTGGGGTATTAAAAAATAGGAGCCGACCAATATGAATTTTCTAAATGCCGATATTTAAATTCCGAAAAACGATTAATTAGACAATTAATTTAAAATCATATTTAATCAATGGAATAACTTCAAATTACTGTCAGAACATTTTACTGTTTTACACTACTTTGTTGTATTTATTCAACTTTAGAACAGAGAACTTTTTTTCTCAAAACATAAAAACGGAGACTCTCACCCAAAATCTTTTGATCACTTGGGAAATACTGTCCTCCATCTCCACTTCTTGCTGACAGCAAAATATCATGCTCAGGAAAATTTGGAAAGGCGGCAATCCACCAGCGTCGCGGAAAATGCTGTGGCCGTGCACGGCCGCACGAAAACATGTCACCAGGAAAATTGTATTTTGGATTGAGAGGAGTCAGAACTCCCTTAAATGGAGGACATTGTTCTTCGGAACACTTGACAGTAAAATCAAGAACATACACGAATAATTGATTGTGATTATTATAAAAAAAAAGTTTGAATCAGCCGATTTTAATCGATTATTCGGTCTGGCCCTATTAAATGATTTCAGTGGTTTATTCTTCCGAATTCGGTCCTACCTTCAAAAACTTGTATGCCGCAAATACTCCAACTCCGATGGCATACAAGGGCATGAGCGTGAAGACGTAGCCTTTGCTGTTGTTGTTGGATTTGAATTTGTCGCCCTTCATCTCCTGCTCCATCAGCTTCTTCATCTGCAGCATGCTCTCGGCCGACTGATGCGAGTTGGGGGCGACCTTGTCGGAGGCTGGAACTCGAAGTGTACCCGGGCCAGGACCTCCTGTCATGAATATTGTAAGACCGGCACAGGGACAATGGAAAGTTTAGTTTGTATCATGTTTGCATGAAAACCAACAGTATGTAAAGACTGAACTAACGTGGGCAGTTTTTATTGGTGAAAATATGGAATATGTTGGTAAAAATGTGGGATGCTATTCATTGATATTGAATGACATTGAAAGATATTGGAATGACGCTGGGTGATATGGAATTCAAATGATAATAGAAGGAATACATTTATAAACTATAATAGATGAAGAATACAAAAAAATAGGAAATATATTTTATATTTATACAATTATAATAGCTTACGTCACCTTTTCTGGAGTAACGAGGGTCGAGCCTCGACTCCTTCGCCCCAGTACCGACGCCGAACATCTTTGGCAGGACGACAAACGTGAACAGCACCCCCGTGAACGCCAGGGCGACTTGCTGGGACGTTGACAAGACCATTTTCGAACCTCTTGTCACACCAAGGTTCAGTTAAAGATAAAGAGTCGTGCAAAAAATGCAAAAATGACTAAATACAACCTACGCCCAGCTGGTAGTGCGGGACAACGAGGCCACAGCTGTGTTGACCACAAACTAGCTTTACTACCAAATCAACAACTCTTTTTCCGCAAGGCAGCCTTTCAGAATAAAAGATAACCCTGAAGGTCTTTCATAAAATCACGTGAGCACCAAGAGGAAACGATGGGTTCGTCGTTGTGAAAGCACGTGTTCCACAAACAAATTATCCCATTTGTAATATTTCGATTTATATTGCATGTATTTTGTGTATATAAGCTCCTACTCTTCACTGCGCGATTTAATGGATTTATTTTGAAAAGCAGCACATTATGGTTCCTGTGACAACGGATGTTGCGTTAAGGTTCAGTGTAAAAATCGGAATTTATGCAATTCAATTTATTAACAGTTCGGTGCTTGTTATTTCACTTTTTGGGGGAGCCCCGCTATATTCCATATTCTATACTCCATATTACTGGTCAATCGCAATTATTTTTATCAACCTGGACAGACAACTGACAAATATAATTTTTTATTATCACAATAATTTTAAACTATAAAATATTCCAATATCATGACATAATGTAGTCATACTATATCAGCTTTGGTTTTATACATAGTGTTAATGAGTATTACAGTCATAAACGTACATTTTGCATATCCAAAATATAACACATTTCCAAGAAATTTTATAAAAGGGGTCTGGTCACCATATCAGCTTATCTCAAACATTGGCTGGTATTTGCTCAGCAGAAGGCACTCAAAGGGGCGAGACATTTATTTGTTCACGTATCAGTGAATAACCAAGGCCCCTATTTGAAGATACGAGGAACATAAAATTAAATACTACAACAAAAATAGCTTAAATAAATCTAAAATGTGTATATGTGTATGACAGAAAGGTTAAGGACTCAACATAAATCATAAAAAAATATGATTGTTGTCATCTTGAGGCGTGCCTTGCGGAGATCAAGCAATGGATGTCTCTCAACTTCCTTCGTCTTAACCCAGATAAAACTGAGATGTTGATAATTGGTCCAACTCGTTATCAACACTTGTTTAAGGAAACCACTATAACAGTGGTGGCCAACCCGCGGCTCGCGAGCCGCATGCGGCTCTTTGGCTGGTTTCATGCGGCTCTTCAGGAGATTTCACATGACAAGCGTCAAAATGCTTGGCTGGCGCTGCCATTTATCCCCCCTAGGTGGCGCGCTGACCAGTTGAATCGGTTTGAGTTGAAAAGAAGAAGAAGAATGACGTACTCTAAATGATGACAAATGCGCGCGATCATTTGAGTTGTAAATAATTTGTTTCAAGTTCGCTCTCAAAATGGCAGGGAAAAAAGCACAGCCAAACGAAAATATGAAAAGCTGCTCTCACGGTCAAGAAAATTTGATCACATTACCCCAATATTAGCCAACTTACACTGGCTCCCGGTCCATTTAAGATGTGACTTCAAGGTTCTTCTATTAACATATAAATCCCTGCATGGCTTAGCGCCTTCATATCTCGTCGACCTAGTTGTTCCTTATGTTCCGTCTCGTAACCTTCGTTCGCAAAACGCTACTCTTTTAGCGACACCGAGGGCCAAGAAAATGTCTGCAGGGTCTAGAGCATTTTCTATTCGGGCTCCAGAGCTTTGGAATGCCCTACCAATGGATATTAGAACTGCTACCTCAGTAGAAACATTTAAGACACGTTTAAAGACACATTTCTATGATATGGCCTTTAACTAACCTGTAGTGGCCGATTCGGCCGGAGTTTGTTTTACAATTACTCAGTCAAATCCTGGCTAGTGTTGCTAAAACCATTAGCCCTGCAGTCCTCACAGGAAAGACCTCCAGTCTCAGCTTGGCAGCTGCACTGTACCGGCCAGCTTTTGTACGACGGGTTTCCTTCTCCTTTGGTTTCCACAGTCTCAGTCACATTTATATATGTCACCTCTGATTGGCTGCATTCGCAGGGTTGTGCCTGCGCCGGAGAACCAGGGAGGCTGCGCTGTTCATCGTGTTCCACGGGGATGCTAGGTGACGGGCTGTGCTGGATGTGAATAGCGGCGCCATCGTCCAGGCTGTGAGGGCAGTCCAAAGAGGAGAAGCTGGGAGGTGGCAGCAGCTGACTCAAGACCTAAAGTGTTAATCAAAACAATCCGAAAAGTCCATTTCATACTATTGTAAAACAAATTTTATGGCCCCTGATGAGAAATTCTTACTAATTGAATATTCAGAGCTTACGTTCTCCATGCTGGGTCTGCAGTGGTGTTGACTCGAGACACATCGCAAAGAAAGATCCAGAAGACTACGCGCCAAAGACGTTGGCCATTGACCGGCTGACGTATCCAAAAACTGCAGACAAGAGTCTACGCTGCCGCTGTCCTCCACTTCGGTGAGCAAATCCCGCTGTAGAAAATAGACGTCAATATCACTTACAGAACTGTACTTATAGTAAATAATGTTTTTTAATGGAATTTAAATGTATTAATTCAATATTACATTGATTTTTTTTATTTAATTTAAATTCATCAATTCAATTCAATTAAAAAATTGAAATTGGACTTAAAAAACTGCTTGAAAAAACATCACTTACATAACTGTACTTATAGTAAATATTGATTTTCTAATGGAATTTAAATGTATTAATTCAATATTATTTTGATTTTTAATTTAATTGAAATTCATTAATTCAATTACATTGAAAATTTGAAATTGGACTTAAAAAACTGCTTGAAAAAAAAACACTAACATTCTGCACAATTTTAATATTTAATGCTTTAAGTAGCACTAGAGGGAGCCTGAAAATATTTCTAGGATTTTTAGTGCGACAAAAATGAAATGGCCCCTCTTTGTGCGAAAAAAACCCAAAATCTAGATTCTAGAAATGTAAAACCACACTGTCCCTCTTTCTGCCGTAGACGTCACTCACCAGCTGCGCACGTTTCGGCAGCTCCTCTACGACTTTACGTCCTGTCATCGTTTCCATGACGACCTAAGGGCATACATTGCTGAAATGTGAGGTACTATTGATGTACGTTTTGACAATAGAAAAATAATTTATATCGATAGTGTTGGAGCCAATTTAGTTTCCTTAGCTTAAATTCTTATTTTTGTGATGTACCAATATTCTGCATCTTTACTGGTACTTTTAAAAATGTGCCAATTGCATAACAACTATATTGTTTCATTTCCTCTCGTTTCAGACTGTTCCTTTTTACACACTTCACACTTGATATTAAACCAGAAGAGGAAGTCCGAATCTGGCAGTTTCGTAGACCATGTTAACGTGTCATTGCGTTGTGTTGATACGGAAAAAAAAGGAAGTGATACATTAACTGGGTAAAGGTGGAAAAGAGTTTACTATTTTGATTCCTATAAAAGTCAAAAATCTATTTGAACTTGGCCGAGTTATTATTCAACGAGAAAGTTAATTAGTTACGTCACCATTCCGAAGCTGAAAATATCCAAACTGGTTGAGAGTTTGCCATTTCGGAGGTACTCCTCGGGGAGGTACTCCGGGTTGCCGTGGGAACCTGCATCCAGGGTGATGGTATGATTACGTTTGACCGAATGAGGACGAAGTTGGGCCAGGCAGAAATCGGACAGCTTGGGTTGCGTGTCGTCATCCAGGAGTATATTAGAACTGCAGAAACCATAGAAATGTGCCTTTTTTTAATATCAAGTATGATATTAAGTAATTAAAATCTAATCATTACCTGGAAAGATTCCCACAGATGACTGCGCATGGTTGGGACTCATGGAGATAATGTAAAGCCTTGGCGATTTTATTTATGATGGTGAAACGTTCTTGCCAAGACAAAGGCAATCCACCGTTCTGTAGAGCATCAGAAAATTCGTACAAACTTCTTTTCGGGAAAAATAGAAATAATCTTAATCTACCTGACGATGGAGTCTGTGGAAGAGCGATCCTTTCGGCATGTAAGGGGAAACCAGACAGTAGCGCCTTTCGTCAGAAAAGCAGCCCGACAACTCGAGAATGTTTGGATGTCTCCGCCTGCGACACAACAAGTGCTTGTAATCTCCGCAACGTCGATTAAACTGATTTGACCGATAACACGTACAACTGATGGAGTTCCATATCTTTTTGGAAAATGTCCCACAGATTCTTCCAGGATATGTTATTGACCTGCAGAGGATGATGAAGATAGTCAAGTAATGTAATGCACGTTTGTTGCTAACATTCTGACTCACATGTGACTCAAGCAGCGTGGTTTCAAAAGGTCAATATATATTTCCGTTCAAAAGAAGGGCACTGGTATGTTGAAAAAAAATTACTTCAAATGATACAATCATAACAACAAGATGTCGTTACCTTTTTGAAAAGTTTCACGGCGAATGTTCTGCCTCCCATCTGTGCCAAGTAAATATCAGCGAAGCAGCCTTCCGAAATTCTCATTTCGTGGTTAAAATCTCGAGTTGCCTCTAAGATTTTCCTCAAACTGATTTGTGGCTGAGGTTCCCCTGGAGAAAACACTGATTTGGATATTCCAATTTCAAGTCAATCATTCTCAAACTTGATAGCCATGAAAAAAACACATTCATATTTTAACGTACTTACCATCTGCGCATATTATTTGATTGATGTGTAATCTAGGTGGAGGCGGCTGGGATGCAACATCTTTGACTTCATAAAAGTGGTCCTGAAAGTGTTTTATGGCCCTAGAGTGGCCCATGTCCTGCAGGACTTTCAGCAAGTCCTGCACTTGCGCGTTTCGCTGAGCCCAGGACCACAGAAGCTCCTTGGTGGGACTGCGACCACCTTGCTCCACGCGCTCGTACTTGCGGACCTCTGTGAAGCTCGGGAGGATACGGGCGGCTGGCGCGAAATTAAATAGATAAATTACTTTGAAATTTCAATAAAAATCTAAAAAACATCGACTGTGTCAATAAAATAACAATTAAAGCCCGCAGAAAATCTCATCATGGTGTCCCACACGGGTCTATCCTTGAACCAGTATAATTCACCTGCTTCTCAAAGTGCAACAATTACAATAAATCAACAACTAATTAATTACAACATCTACCATCAAATTTGAAGTATGACCACCAAATTTCAATTTGAACGTTAAAATGATAAATCAATTAAGACTCACCTAGTTCGCGCCATCCGTAGCGATTACATCCGGTGTCCATAATCTCACAAAATCTTTCAATGAGGAACGGAGGGACATTGTAGAGAAACGTGTTTGGGTCCATATTAAACCGTCTGAGCTGATAACAGTCACAAATGTCAAAGATTGAAATTTCGCGTATGGTGAAAGTGTGGAAACTCCCCTTAGTGGTGGAGTCATTCTCCGGGTACGTTTTAGAATATTTCCGGTATAGCCGCCCTCCGGGCTTCCGTGGTAAACAACGAGTGACGTCACATTCTCTATTTGGAGCGGAAAGAACCAAGGTTTACCACAAAAAAACTGGGTTTAAAATTATAATCACAAAATGGCGACAATTCACAATTTCTTTTCGGCAAGGTCGACTCTCATTCCAACATTTTTTGTATCATAATTTTAATAAAATTCCACTGCACAATGAGTAAAAACAGCTACAATGAGTAAAATAAAATGAATAGAGTGTAAAGAATTACCTTTTTAAACTGAAAATCATAATCAAAATTCACTTTTGGTACAGCAGCATATCATCAGGAATGACTCGTATTAAGAAAAACATTGAATTTATTACAATGCTGGAAAGAAAGTATGTAAAGTTCCACTGCTGTAAGAATCTTGACATCATTAAACAAGACGAGAAACCAAGGCAAGTCCCAGCAATTCAAAAGTAAGTCCATATTCTTCTACTATTGTCGTTTTGTTGTGATACAATATCGCAAATGGTGGTAGTTCAGTAAACATTCACTTGTCCAAGCTTTTTTTCTGGGTTTTTATAGTGTCTTCTGCCCTCTACTGGCCAAGTTAATTAATTACTTACACGTGATCACTTCCTTATTCAATAGTCTATTCAATTGTTTATCGTTTCAAACCGGTCGAGGAAGCAACCTTTTTTTTTTGAGAGCTTAATTCACCGCTGCCAGAAGTCATTGTTCCCCTTAAAAATGAAGACTCGTATTTGTAAACAACTCTCCAGCTTAAGACACTCCTATGGCAGACCTGTGGCAAACAAGGAGTTAAAAATTTAATGAGAACAGATTAAAAAAAAGTATTTGCGTTCATAATTTTTTTTTAAATAATGTTGAGAGGATAGGCGGTACCTACCTAAACCACAGGACCGGGAGAATGTTACATATCCAGTTCTAAAAAGAAAGATAACCAGACTGTAAACAGAGACTTTGAGCTTCTAATCTGTTTAGCCTGTGATTTATAATCTCAGTTTTTATTCCACCACGAATCATAAAATCAAGTCACATGATTTTGGCTGAAACTGATCTGATATCTCACCATATCTACTGTAGCCAAAATGATTAATAATTCGATTCCATACTAATAAATCAATACTTCATGGTACATTGTATTCATGAAAATGCAAACATACCCCAAAAATATGTCCTGGTTATCCCCATGTGGGTCACCTGGCAGGTGTACTTGTCTCCCTTTTGGGGGATGAAGGACACATGTTTGGTCATGGAGTAGTCCCAGTCCAACTCAAAGACCATCTCGGTCTGATTGGCATTTTTGATCACAACGTCATTTTTCAGCAGATCCACTGTAATCATAGGTGGATGGAAGTTGCTAACGTAGCAGACGAGGGTGTTGGGTTTGTTTAACACTCCTGTCGTCCGGCTGTACACCTGAACAATTGGTGGTGCTGTAAAAAATAAATAATCACAAAAATGGGTTGATCTATCTGTGACTCTTCCAGTCTCCATATTTCTGTACTCAGCCTTTAGAAGGGTGACACAGACACACCCAGAAAAGTATTTAGGCATTCAGCTGCTTGTGCAAACAGTACTGAAATGTTGAGCACTTATAAATTTTACAAACGTTTGGAGGTCAAAGTGCACACCGGGTTCTTTATGAGTATTCCGTACACAAAATCAACTAAATCATAATAATTACAAGATGAGACAATATTAACTATTTATAAGTTTACAATGATGCATATAAAACTATTAACAGAAAAACTAATGAAACTATCAAATTTAAATTTGTAGTTCAGTTATGATTTAAACGCTTGTTCCGTTCTCCACCATAAAATCTCTTATGGATATTTAGAAATAATACCAAACTATACTTACATTGTTTGGTCGCCGTAGACTTCAAGAGGCACAAAAGACCGAATACGATTGAGAATCCGTGTGTATTCATAATTTTAAAATCACTTCGTTGGTTATTTTAAATAAACCAGCAAACGAAAGTAAAGTGAGGATTTGGACTCCGCGATCAACCGTCGACATAGCACTATTATTATTTGGCAATGTGCAAAGAGCGCTTCATATGATACACGCCTATGTCGCGCGGGCGGTGCAAGGTGGATTTGAAAACAAAAAACAAACTCCACCCGCAAGTTGGCATGCCTCGGTCGAATTAACGAAACCAGAGCCATAAATACGCGGAAGTAGTGACCCGACACTCCTCTTTTTTGGTGTTCGGTTACTCCAGATCTTTTATTCAGTTTGGAATAACTTGATTGACTTGTTTTGGGGTTTGCCTTATATATATATATATTTTAGAATTTATTTATTAATCCATCGAATAATGTTATATATTAAAACATAAAGTATCAAAGTTTTGTATATTGCTCAATATTTATAAACACAGAAACGTAACACCAGATGTCTTTTTCTTTTTATTTGAAAATCATCATTGGGATAGGCTACAGTGCACCCGTGACCCAAAGCGGTACAGGAAATGGATGGATCATTACTTAACATACATATATCATTGTCATTGATCATCAAACACACATCATTGTTGAATGGATTATAGTGCAGTGACCAAAACCCGCAAGGTTAATTATGGTCATTATTTTCCTTAATGTGATTATTGCCCTTGAATTGTGAGTTTAGGAATGGGATAAGGAAATGACTGAGAAAGTCAGTCTTGAAATACTCTGAAAATATCCCTGGTTGAAGCCAAAGTGTAGCGTCACATTAAATGCAGAAAAAGGGTGAGTAGTGGCAACTTTATGATTCTGGCCGGATTGTGATGGAATGACATCGATGGCCCTTGCATCCTCACATATTGGCTTCTGTAAGAAAGCAAAACAAAACATTGTATTATTCTAACGAGAGCATCAAAATTTGCATCAAATAGCATTGATAGAAAATGTAAAATATAATCTATAACTATGCTCATATAATTTTACATGAAATATGACTACAAAAAACAGAAAATACACTACTTTCCATTGTGATCAATTTTACTCACCCCAGTCAATATTGCGGGGAGAATTTGAGGCATGAGTGACTCGGCAGAAATATTTGTCATCCCTCATTGGCATGAACTCAGCATGCTTGGTGAGATGGAAATGCCAATTCTTTCCGAAGCTCAAGTCGGTCTCATTGGCTTTTTGGAGCAACTCTCCATTCTTGAACAACTGGATGGTGATGTCCGGGGGATGGAACTGGCTCACGTGGCAGATGAGAATGTTCGGTTCTCCGAACTTTGCTGGCAAGTGACTGTATACTTGCACTGTCGGGGCCTCTGTCAGAGAAGAAGAAAGTCACTTGAGAATCGGAATTAACTAACGACATTCAAACACCTATCAAAAGTGTTTTTAATTAATCTCAAATGAAAGTTCAGATGTTCTAGTACGCTTTTTCTGACATGTTGTAGTCTATTCTTTTGAACAGGGGTGTGCAGACTTTTGATATCCGCTGTGAAAACTTAATTCCCTAGCTATGAACAAGCAGTTGTGGCAAAATATCTTTATTCTAACTTATTTTATTAGCCTTATCTTATTTTATTAGCCTACTTTGGCCTAGTAAGGAGTACGAACTACCCTACCATTGTTATCAAATGAGGGCGGAGCCACTTCAGTGGGTGATTTCCGAGAAAACGAAACTGAACTACGTTGGAAACAGGCACTCAATTTGTGCTCGATATTTTTTGTAATATTTCTTACAGAAGAATATACCTTGTTTATGGTTATTGGTTTAAGGGAAAAAACGATTTTGCAAAATTATGTTGAATCATATACTTACGAAACTTGGAGTTCACCAAGTAGACAGCTGTCAGAAAAACGAGGGCTCCCACGACCTTCATGTTCGAGGCCACCACAGATCGGATTTTTGTCGCAAATGCCACTCGAGAAATGTGCAGCTCTCACTTGAAGCAAGCAATATCGAAAGTAAGATTGGAACGAACTGCGCAGTTGAAATAGTGTGTTTGAGCCCGCCCACTGCGGGTGTGTGTGTGTGTGTTTCTTTTTAATTGCATCCTGGAAATGTGAATTTTCTGGTTTAACAAATGCGACGTCAACAATTCAGCTATTTTCAGTTTAACACATTCGCCATTTAAAAAAGAAAAGACAATTGTGATGGGCTCGGTGGAATTCTATTTGCTAATCTTTTCCTAATTTACACGGATTAAAAGATATAAAGTAAATATATATTTAAATTATGCAGTAATGGCTCCGAGAAATAAAATTCGTGCAGATTTTTATGTACGTATACATAAAAAAAAGCCTTACTTTTTTTCTAAAAATACTAAACACTGACCCCTAGTGGTCATTCGTCAAAACTCAATTCAAATCATTGATAAAAAGTATAATGCTACAATGTTAAATTAACAAATCTGTTGGATTGCATGTTTGGGTAGAGATATTTGTGCCCCCGCCTACCAAGAAATCTGAAAATCCCACTCGTTATATTTGCCCACCTCCCTCAAAAATTAAATAAAAAACAATTACCTTTTTACTGAAAGTGATCTTTATTGTTTTACACATCCTGACAATTGTCTGGCAGCGGATGTAAGGTCAATCCTTAATGGAAAGAAAGAAAAAAAAAAAGCTAACACATTATGTAACAGTTCTAGTGACATCAAATAGTACATCACCATGGCTGATTTAAAAAAAATAAATAGAGGAGCATTTGGTTTAATAAATCAGACAAAACTGCTACAAAATACCAAATCTCAGAAATCTAACAAAACTACATCTAGGGCCAGCTTTCCTTACCACCTTAAACCAGTTTCAACATTTCCCCACAGCGATGCAGTGCCCATCTTTAAAAAAAAAAAAAAAAAAGGTAACACACATTTAAGGCACGGTTGGGATGTTTGCTGCTAACTGTTTTGCACCAGGTTGTGAACATCTGTCAATGTGCATCATTCACACAACTGTACACTGCAAATACTGAATGCGACTTTCAACTCACTGCATTTAGAAACTTGATTTAGGTGCATCTTAGTTTTGATAAAGAGGTGCTGTATAAAAAAAAAACAAAAAAAAAAAAACAAGCAGTTATGTCTCTTAATAGAGCTTGGAATATTACAAGTAACAAACTATCAATGTATTTAGAGTGCTCCAAAGGTCACGGTGGCATCATTTTAAAAGGGGCGAGATAGTAGACGTTAAAAAAAAAAATAATAATCATGAGAGGGGGGGGAAAAAGGGCCAGACTTGACAGAGGTAAATAATACACTCGTAACATATAATATTGGATTACAACTGAAGAAAGCTTCGGGGCAAATGTACAAGACAACACTCCCCTGATTCTGATGTCAGGAGCACTGCAAGTTAAGATGGAGGGCATCAGAGGAAAGAAGGAATAAACAGTAACAATAAACAGCTGCATCAACGATTAAAAAAGGGGTTGAGGGGGTGCAGAGGCTTGTGTTTTGCTCTTAATGTAGGTTATTTCATAAAGCTTGTGCCGTCGTTCCCATGTATTTACAGCATGTCCTCATCGTCTGCTCATTCGTCACAAAAAAAAAACCCGGGAGGAAATCTGGGTTCCGACACGGAGGCGTACGCCCATGCATGCGGCGGCCGTACGGTATATTCTCTACGAGGCGCGGTCGACTCCGCCGACTGTGGAAGAGACGCGCGGTTGGGAGTCCTTGCGCACGCATTTAAACAAACCCAGAGGGAAAATAGTTACATCCGGGACAGTTCCGATACCGACATTTGTAGAAAACCAACACTGGAAAAGACTCTGGGAAAATAAGTCATATAGAAATGTAAAAAAACAAAACATTACGTGGTCCCTGTTAGAAAGGACCAACAGAGGGAAACACTTCTCACGAGAAGCCTGAGGAGTTGGCCGCTCCGCTCGTGGGCGAGCTGGCCGTAGTGTTCGTGGCGTTTGCGTGGAGGCTGGAGGCCTTCAGGGGTGTGTTGCAGGCCTTTGACTGCGGGAAGCGCTGGTGGTAGCGGTCCAAACGCAGGTATTTCACCGTCACCAGCTTACCTGTCGGTGCAAAAGTACCGCCAGTCACCGCTGGACTTTTTTTTTTTTTTTTCCACCCGCTGGTGTTACCTACCATTAAACCAAGAGCCATGAAGCGCCTTGAAGGCTTTCCCTGAGTGCTCGGCGGAGAGGCACTTCACGTAGACGCAGCCCTGTTGAGAAGAGTGGCTGTGAAATCACCGACGTCGGGGACGTGGCGGCGGCGGCGTGTGAATACCTCTCGACACTTCTTGTCCACCGCGATGTGGACGATGCCGCTGTTGTCGCTGCACTTCTCCAGGATGGCCTCGTGGATGGCGAGATCCCAGTTCTCCCCGACCTCCCTGGAAACAAAAGCATTTTGAAGCGCTCGCTACCGACGTCGGCAGAGCGAGGCACTCACATGACCGGGTCAAACATGTTCCGGATCTTCAGACACGGCGTCAGGCTGTTTGGTGGCGAATTCCGCCAGTCGAGAGTGAAAGCTGAGAATTCAAAACAAAACAGGTTTGACACCCAATGGGGATGAATCACGAGAGCCGTGACGCTTTTTCAGTGCCTTTACCTTCTCCCTGCCAAACTTTGGAGGTCTTGTCGCAGCTGAGAGATGGCTGGATCCACCTCCAAACAAGAAAGTCGGATCCCCCGATTCTCACACGCTCTGTTCGAATTCTGGATTCGTTGGCCGACAGAAATTTCTCGGCGCGCTCCCAGATTCTCTGCGTTTTCTTCCTACAAGACAAAACAAGTGTTTCTCACCTGTTCAACGGGACGAGCGTATGTGCTGGTTACAGAAAGCTAACATTGCTAATACAACAAGTCCCGTTGACATTTTTTTTTAAAACCCCCCCCCCCACTGACCGGTCCTGAGGTTGAACCAAGGAGTCTCTGACGTGGGGTATAGGCAGGTACGGCTGAAGATCTTGATTCTCTTGACAAGCATCATTATGGCTCTTTAGAACATCTGAACAACATTAAACACACAGTCAAGGTTATTTATTTGTTGAGGAACTTTGATGAGGCACAGTCCTTGCTTCTTACCGATGATCCTCTCCACCATGTGATACATCTGTCTGGTTTCCTCCTCCTCTCTCCTCCAGCGATACTTAACGTAGCACACCAGGCCCCACACGCCGCCGACCGCTGCGTACAGACATACAGGTTGAAACATGACGGGCATTCCACTTAGGGTGGGGGGGGGGAAATTCCTCTTAAATTATAATGACATCACCAGGCGAACATGGATGGCGAGGCTACGGAAAAAGGTTGACGTCTTACCGGCTGCCAGGAGGGAAACTCTGCTGATGACGGTGAGGAAAGCTCGGCGGAAGCGGCACGTGAAGGACATCCTTGGATGCGTGGATTCCAGCCAAGCGACCTCGGACACGTCGATTATTGTTTCATCGGCGACCTTACCGGACAGCCTACAAATTGCACGCGCAGAGTCAATACCCATGAGGCCATAATCAATGTGAAAAGATAAATTCCATTCCATTACCTTATCCCAACATCTTGGCCTGTCTTGATGATCCATTCAAGCGACGTGTAGACTAAGTCCTCGAACGTCGCATTTTGAGACTGGAGATTGACAATTATGAATCTCACCACGAGACGACACGACAAATTTCAATCATTGTGAAAACTGGCCACATTCATTAACGACTATACCGTCAAATAAGCAGAGGCTTCTTCTATGGACAGACTTCTGTTTTGATATTGCTGGTCTCCACAGTCATGTTGGCCTGTAGAAAACATTTGAGTGCTTTGTGACAACTTGCTCTTAAATTATACTAGCAAAAGGAAGGAGGTATAGATTGAACAGCACAGGGATGGAGCGCGGACCCCTGCGGGACACCATGTGAAACTTACATACGTTGGCAATACAGCAGTATGACAAAAACAATATCATTTGGGATTTTATGCAAGTTGATCACAAGGAGGTCCTTGATTACAAAAATAATAATAAATCCACTATGCTACAGAGATCAAACCAAATACTAACAGCAGCTTTGGAAAGCTAAACATTGATACCCACCAGCGATGTGCGCCAGATGATCATGGAGATCTACCAGCAGGTTCAAGATGAGGTCCCTAACGGTCTTGTTCTGTTGAAGAGAAGAATTCACATATAAAACAATCCAATCTCTGTTTTATATATTGCTGAGAGAGAGAAAAAACTAAAAGTGTACTTACATTCATCTGGTCGAACTCGATGCCAAAAGGATGACTCTTAACTGCGACAAAAGAAGGAATACATTCATAATAAATCTTAAAGTGAGACCACAAGCTCAACCGGTTTCAGGAAATTTGCTTTTTCTTCAATCAGAGTATGTTGGAGGACGCCATTAAATAAGTGATTCATCGGCCGCCTTATTGCGGCCGTTTAACCATCTGGAACTAGAAATCAGAATATAAATTTGCTTTGAGACGGAGATAAATCTTGTAGGTGTTTGAGTTACTCACATGTCGCACATCATCAACAGATATGGGTTTGTTTACTTGTGGTGCAATGGAACTTGCTCATATTATAATGCCTGTTTGGCTTGTCATGATTTTCTGTGGTCTCGTCTTTGTTTTCTATCAGCGGCACTCGATTTTAAAGTCGCAGGAGTGCGGGAATTTTTACTTACTGACTCCATCCACCTCTGACGATCCAGTGCCCCTCATCCTGAGGTACATGAAGCCCAGGACAAGGAAGAAGAGGCATGCAGCCGTGAGGAGAAACATGGACAGGTAGTGGGCACTGAACCCGCTGGAGGTGGCCACCTCTTCCCTTTTGAACTGCTGGAAAAGCTCATCTACCGGTGCAGAAGAAAGCTTTTCCTTCTGGGGCTGGCTGTATGAGTGGTTAGGGGTGGTGTGGTTGGAGTGGTTGCCGCTATAGGTATTGGCCAGGCTGCTGTACTTGGAAAATCGCGGTCTCAGCCCAATGCTGGAGCAACTGACGTCCTGGCGTTCGGCGTGGTTGTTCTCCGCTTCTCCTCTGTGGTTGTCGTTAAGCGACACGTAGATGGTCTTCCTCGGATAGCTTCTCATCGCGTCGTCGCTCTCAGCCCCCTCCTTCCGTCTGCTCACCATGTTTAGACTCCCGGGTGGGCTCGGCGCCTTCGCGTGGCCCCGTCTGGGCTCCAGACTACCCCGCTGTGAGTCTCCACCAAGGCCCCAACCCTCTTCCGCCGCCTCTTCGTCGGAGTCGGAGTAATTCCCAGCAGCTAGCTTACTTGTATGCAAGTGTGACGCCCTACTGCCATTTAAAGAGCGCGAGGACTTCTCCAGGCCCCTTTCGAATTCGTCCTCAGATTCATCGTAATTCACTCCATCCGCTTCGGTAGTCGTTTTAACGCCGGGTCCCCAGCACGAGGAGATCCGTCGGTTACCCCCAGGAGCCAACGTAGAATTGTTGCTGTTCAGTGGATTCCCCGCGCCATGTCGACTTTTCTCTTTATCGAGCTTTATTTTTAAAGCGGGGCTCCTCCGCGGCGCCCCGCCGTGGTTGAGAGCCTTCCTTATTAACGGAGCTTCGACGTCAGACTCGTCCGAGCTGAAGCCGAAAACGGTGGACTTCCGGCCCGGTCTCCTGCTGGAGCTCAGGTGCGTGACGTTATGGCTGGCTGGCCTGTCTCCCGCCGTGTTGCCGCCACTGCTGTTGACGGCCGCGCCGCTGCGGGTTTTGGCGACTCGAACTCCTCGTTGGTGCTCCTCGCGAAGCTTCTTGAGCTTTTTTAAATACACCGGCCGAGTGCTTTCGGTAACCGGACCCGGAGTGAAACCGAGGCGCTTCAATTCAGAGTAAAGCTCCTCGTCCGTTAACTGCGTTGACGCCATCTTAGTCCAACTCAAGCAAAGGACTTTAGGGCGGAAGTGACGTAGTAAATGTGACAGGCTGCCGTAATCTAATTGGATTAGACCCAAAACTTTGGCAGACGTTTAAAGTTATGACATCTCTGGGGGGAGGAAATAAAATGATTAAAAGATTTGTACTCTCTTTCATCAATTAAACTACTGCTTTCAGTATTTCTTTGTTAATTTATGACCTGGTAAATAGTTATTTGAAAAGAATAACGTTTAAGTACATGTCCCCAATTTCTGTGTTTGTATGTTCACGACAATATTGAAAATGAAAATAACAAATCTATCCATCAAGATCATTAAAAATCTTGGAAAGGCATCAGTACACCTTCTGGAATAATATAAATTGAAGCTATTTTTCAATGAAGAGATCTTCTCCACTATTTAAAATGCTAATTTCTGACAATATTTTTTCAGTGTAAACAAATGTCTCATAATATGCCTCAGTTGTACTCTGAAATTGCACATACACTTATGATCACGCAAAAGACGACAACTTAGTATTTGTTTGGTTTGACATTGGAAAATCTTTTATTTACCCCATAGTGAGAGAAGTTAAATTTCAACAAAGCCAGAACACAAGAACTGCCATTAAACCCACATAATGTACATAATCTGAATTAAACATAACATTGTTAATAGTGCAAGAGCACAATGGAATTGGATCAAACCTGCACAATTACATGTTAAATATTGCACATATACAGAGTACATTTTAAAGTGTTTTTAGAGCAATTATATTAAATGCATATTCAAAACAGACCTACAAAGACATTCCATTTCTTGTATTACAGCACATAACAGGATAACAGTAATCTGATCCCTTCAGAAGAGATTTTTAATTTATAACAATTTACCCACCAGATTTGAGTGTAAAGCGAAAGCAAAAGAATAAATTGCCAGTACAGCTGCCCACAGTGTTAAAACCAAGGGCGGCCATGTTGTGACAATCCGACGCGAGATTGAATTCAAGCTTTTCAAATTGGCACCGACTATTTTTTTAGTGCTTCTTCATCGAGTCTAGGATACGCAAAATGTGAAGGAAGAGGTTGACGATGTCCAGGTAGAGATTGATGGAGGCCAAGATATGCTCCTCGGGGGAGAGCTGCTTCATCAGCAGGTGGGTGTCGTAGATGATGAAACCGCAGAAGATGAACGCCCCGGTTCCGGCGAACAGCAGCTCTGTGCTGTCGCTGTTAAAAAACACCTGTAAAGAACACCGAGGCAGACCAAAAAAAAAAGTCAGTTTTGAGAAAGGGGGTCCTCAATTTCACTAAATTGAAGAAATGACTGACGCCGTGCAAGTAGAACCACTCACCCTCATAACGCTTGCAATCAGGAGGATCCACAAACAGGAAAAAAGGCTGCAACACAGAGCAAATCAAATACACTGCAAATCTCGTTTTTTCCCTTTTCGAGCCAACTTACCCTGCTCCCAGTTTAGTGAAATCTCTCTTGGATTGAAAAGTGTAAGCAGTCAGTCCAGCGAACACGGCACAGGTCAGGAACAAGGCTTGGAGCACGGTAGAGTATTCATAGAAGGTCACTGTATAAAAAGAGCGGCGCCGTTATCACAACAGTCCAATGGCTTACGAGTTTATAATTTTAATGTAGTGTCATTACGCCAAAGTACCACTGTATTCAGTTCTACTTACAAGCAGTGGCCACTGAGATGGCCTCCAGCAAAGTCTGCAAACAACACACGAGTCAATAAAAGTACTCAGAACTCTGGAGATATAGAAGAGCTTATCACTTACAAATACAAACAGCAGGTAGAGGTTGACTGGATGCTTGTGTCTGTAAACAGCCAAAGCCAGAAGCAGGACCAAAGATCCCAGAGCGGAAACCAAAACAACAGCAGGGCTGCGGAAAAGAACAGGTAAAACCCAAGTCCTGTTTATAAAATGTCTCCAGCCAAAAATGGCGCTGTTGTGCAATGGACTCTCATAATAGGTATTACAGCCACCTAGCGGTCCAATTTGAGGTGCTCACCTGGCATGAACAAAGTCCTTGATGGTTTGAGAGAACATAAAAAGGGCAGATGTGCCCGTCGTCAGAATGATCTGCAAGCTTAGGAGAGTGTACACCTTCCGCAAGAAATCTGGAAAAAAAATTTAATTAACAATACAATAGATGGTTTCCAATAGCTTGTTCCCACCCACAAAACCTGAATGGCAACATTGCAGCGCTAATATAGACTTTAAGGTTAAACTAAACAAATACAAAGACTATCCATGCAATCGAGGTAACAATATGGATATTCTGGAGGAATATATTCCCGTTAGCTACACTGTCAGGTGATTCGGCAAACATTTACGCTAGCTAGCGGCTAATTTCCGTCAATTGTGTAACTTCACATACCCATACGTATCTGTACGCTGGCTGTAGCGACATTAGTGCCATAGTTGAAGTCATCTTCAATCGAAGATCTCGGATATTTTTCACAGCTCATCGTTAAAATGGTCCAGATGTCTTTTTGTCCTGAAAACGGCAGATTATAAACTGAGGACCGATGTGGAGCTCGGACGCGTAGTTATGACGTCATCAAATTTAGTAAAGGAACTTTTTTTTTTACACGAAGCTTTATTGAAAATTTCTAATTATTGTATTTTTCTTTAAGGTTTATCCTGTTTAGCGCATTCATTTTGGTTAAAGCCTTTGTGTACATTTTAATTCTTTTTTTTATTATTATTATCAACTTTCTCAACAGCTAAGCTAAATCATTAAGATTAAACAAATACTATTTCTTAACAAATACATTTACAACGTTTCACATTTTTATCCCGTTGACAAATATTGTGCACATCCTGATTTTAAATAAAGCTTCTAAACAAAAACAGATACGTCGGGACCATAAATGGACACGTCCTGCAACCGAAGCTGCGCTGTTGCATAGCTGAAAGTGTCGCGGGACTTGTTACCAAGCTTGTCCGGTTGTGTCTGTCCCATCTCCGGCTCATGTTTCACCCAGTCCCCGGCAGACTGTCACTAGGTTGTCGCCGCCGCTTTTTTCTTTACCTCGCATTCCTGCTATTACTCCCTACTGGTATGTGTCCATATTTTATTGACGTAATAATGCTGATGTTTAGTTAACAGTATCGATACTGCTTTTCCAAAATGATGACTTTGCATTTCAGGCTGCAAAAGGGGCTGCAGGTACGTTAATAACAATGTCATAAACGCAGAGTCGAGCGATTGCTTTTGTCTACTGTACAACATAAATGGGATTCGATGTTTTTTCATTTGACAATATAAAAGTTATTATTGACGTGGTGGACTTTTGGGGACGAAGTTGAACCGATTACACACCAAAGTCTCTGCGTTTCAACATGGCGACTTCTCGATGACTCCAGCTGTTTTTATAATTTTACCACTAGATTTATAGAACAGTATACTTGACTCTTACATACTGTTAATTTTACATGCAGACATAAAAAAAATATTCAGTGCCAGTCTGACATTAAGAGATGCTTTAATAAAGTCCTGCAGGAGCATGTTTGGCACCTGAACAAATGTGACAACTCAAGACAGCTTCTCCACTGCCCCATAAAAATACTGTAAACATATATTAGTTTCCAAAACACAACAATGCTTCTCGGATGGTTTACGTGTAACACTACACCTCTCTATTCATTTAGCATGTGCCGAGCTATTAATATTAAAGTCGTCCTCGCCTCGAGTTGGGCTCTTTTCAAATTAATATCCCAAAAAATTAGTCAAAGTAGTCCAAATATTTTAAAATAATCCAGCCTACTCTTTTGTCTTTCTTTAGCGTGACTATCTCATGGCCGCCTTGCTCAGACGTGGGCTCTTCCTGGCCTTGCCCCATCTCACAGGGCAAGGCAGCAGCTCAGTCTGCCACCCTGCGGTGTCGGCCATTCTGCTAGGTAGAGTAAATTTTCCTGCGCTTTAGTAGTACACGGAAGTCCGACCCCATTCCATGACGCTGGTCCAATTTCCAAACGCCATTTTCCACCTATCCACCCATTTACATTCTCATTTGCACTAAGATGGAACTGAAGCGAAAGACTTTAAATTTGACGAAAACATTTGTTCCAAAACCTCAACATATAGAAGCTACCGTCAATTAACAAAATATAAGAAACCGTTTTATTGTATTATTAACCTAATATCTACAAACTTGTAAATAAAGCCTTTGTCTGCCGCCATTTTGTCTCAACTTTTATTCGTCAAGAGAGTCTGCACAGTGTTTGTTTGTGACCTAAACTCATTTGTCATCTTACCATTTTCCTTCTTTTAAATCTCAGATATCCAGCCATCCGTCCGCTAACAATTTACTTCCTTTCTAGGTGTGCGTTCCGAGTCGTAACCATCGCTTTCTATGTGTTGCATGAACCGGGACCCCCCCCCGACAACCCCGCTCAGTTATCGTGACCTTTTACGTGTTATCTCTCCTTGTGTTTGCTCCTCTTCATCCAGCCCAGGCCTTGTTGTAAGCCCTGCTGAGGAGGGTGTTTTGATTCTAGTGGTGGTTGGAGTATCGCTTCAGCAGCCATGTCAGGCTTCAATCTTCTCCATCTAATAAGCAAGAGTCAGCCTGTGACTCTGAGGTCCTGCAGTCTTCCCTCAGGTCCACTGACTGGGTGCCATGTGCCTGCTGTGCTCTGCCTCTCTTTCTTAAAAAAAAAAAAAGCCTTAACATTTGGCTGTTGTGTCAGCATGTCTTAACAGTACCAGTCTGTGTGTGTGTTCACAATAATGTGCTGCTTTCACTGGTTTTCTTAATTTTAATCAAACCTCCCTGGGAAAAGAAATGATGCTTGGGAGTTTCCATGTAGATCTGATCAAACTTAAATTCAAGTAAAGAGGCTTAAATTTGTCCCAGTGAGGTTCCCAAATCTTGCACAGTTGAGTTTTCAAGTATTAAAGTGGAACCACAGGTCACAAACTGGGCATAATGGTACTTGGATTAATTTTTAAATCCAGAATAGTTGGGATAGAAAATAAGTATGGCCTAATTATCAATCAGTCGATTTCTGTCAATTGTGTGGTGGTTTTGATTGTTGATTTGTGGCGTTTTGAAGCAATTGAGGCAAAATGACGTGCAATGCTCGGCTGCAACCAGCAGAGGCGCTGTAGAGTTGATCAACTAGGTTGTGGTGCAGAGAAGAAAAACACATAAGAGGTTCAAATACACTCAAATTCTAAGAAACAATCCGTTCAACAAACAAAAAAACAATAATGATTGAGAAATCGTTAGCTGAGCAGTGCTATTAGCGCAGATGCTAGCCATAAAACAGCAACAAACACCATATTTGATTGTCGTGGTAATGAATCATGGTTACTCCAAGAACGAGTCGATAATTTACTTTAAAAAAAAGCTTTTTCAAATGAAAAATCAACACTGATGTATGCTAACGCTTTAGTTTCATGGCTGTTTGTGTTGTTCGTGGTCTCACGCGTAGAATCTGGGCGCTAACAATACAAACCAAACGGTTCACTGCTTTGCTTCCTTGCAGCTTGCACGCATTGAGTGGGTTTGATTTTCAAGGGATTTTTTTTTTTTTTTTAAATAATTACACAAATAAAGCTTCAGATCATATGAGCAGAAAAATAACAGTTTTAGTGAAAAGAATAATCGACACCTTAATCGCTGACTGCAACGATTTCCGTAGGAGCTGCTCGAACCAAGAAGACATGGCCGGTGACCTTCTCTCAGGAGGAGATGAAGAAACGTCTCACGCCCAAGCAGTATCATGTGACCCAGGAACGAGGAACAGAAAGGTGCGGGCCCTGAATTTAAGGCCGATTATTGGTTGTTGTTGATTCTTGAAGCAACTGTGGTAAAGGAAACAAACTATATTATTATAGCAATATTTTTAAATACATTTTTCATGTATGTGTACGCAAATTTAACCAGCTTCTGTTTTTATTTTTTTAACAATTGGTCATTTAATCAGATTTTTTTCCCCATTAGTTGTTACTGTTATGTTTTGTTAGCATAAAAGCCAACGCAAGCTAGCCCTCGAACATCAAACTCCACCCCCCTTCTCAGTACGAGAACACTTTTGTTCATTTTTTTAAATTATCAATTATAAGGGCTATTCTTTATAGCTAATAATAAAATATTTTTATTTTTGCACTGATACCCCTGTTAGTCTGGTATCTGTGTTGCTGTTTCGGAGCATGTACCGGAACCAATACTGGTGGAGAATTTTTATTTTATTTTTTTGGTGCAGGTACCATTGAGTCAAGTACTATGTGTACCTTTTCCACCTCTGCCTCTTATACAAGATTTCTGCACAGTGCCTTCACAGGAGAATTCACGGACCACAAGGAAGATGGAACCTACATGTGTGTAGTCTGCGGGGCAGCGTTGTTCAGGTAAGACCTTACTAATGTTAATTATTTGTTTTGTATTTATAGCCTTGAAATATTTTGTCATGCAAATATTTCCTTTTCTTTTTCAGTTCAAAAGCCAAATTTGACTCCGGATCAGGTAAGAGCAATCTGAACGGCCCAAAAATAAATGTAACCACAAACTGACTATATCACCACAAGATGACTTTCTCACTTATGACATACATGCAGGTTGGCCTTCCTTCTTTGACCTTGTGAAACAGGATTCCATCGAGGTGTCAGATGATTTCTCCTATGGGATGCACAGAGTGGAGACTACCTGTGGCAAGGTACACTAACGGCACTTTATACTACAGATGAGATGCCAAGGGTTTTCCCACTAGATTAATCTCAAAACAATAAATCACTTATCAAGATACTTTGGTGTAAATAACACAACTTTGGTATTTGGTTTACGTTTAACCACAGAAAATTGCCTCTTCCCCTGTCCCACTCTCATATGGTGTTCCACAGGGTTCAATATCGGGGCCCCTGCTGTTTTCAATGCATTTGCTACACCTAGGTTCCAAAACACATTTTTATTCTATGGTTTTTGAGTCAGCATTGTGTGTACAAGCTATATTTCCTAAATCAGCTAAGTAGCTCTTCATTCTAATGCAGTGCGGAGCCCATCTCGGCCACCTGTTCGATGACGGTCCAAAGCCCACCGGGAAACGTTACTGCATCAACTCGGCCTCGCTGGCTTTCCAGTCCAAAGATGCGGAGGGGGCCTCCGGCTCCACCTCCACAGGTGCCGCCGCAGACTCGATATCTGAGGGAAGGACAGAACTTTAAGAACCCAGCAAGAATCCTATATAGTGTGTGAGTCAGTGGTTGCATAGACTTATTATAGTTGAATCAATTTGCAATTTTGAGCTAAAGCAACACGCACAAAAATCATATGTCAAAATAATACTGACCAAAACTATTAAACTCATGTTCACTAATAGGAAAACGTACTCAAAGATAGTTGCTGTCCTGTTTACACAGACACACAGCTGCTTATTTTTTAATACACTAGAGTCTATTTTGAGTGCACATTTGATGCTTTTGGATTGTGTTTGATTTGGACACTATTTTGTATTTCTTCATAATGAAAATTATTTTTTGGCACAGCTTGAAGTGATGAATTGATGAATAAAACAGCACAAAATAATATGACTTTCTCCTTTTATTTAATATGATAACTACATTTTATTTGTGTAAATTATTGTAATATTAAAAACAATAATGTTATTGAAATAAATAGGCAGAGCATAGTATAAATTTGTGGTGTCAGTAATGAATTTTTTAAACAAATTTATCTGAGTTATGAGATACATAAAAGGTAACATTTCTAAAATAGCAAATTAAATCAACCAAGATAGCTTTTAAATAATAGTCTTGCATATAATTTATTATTTCTTGATTTTTCCCAATTTGTCCTATTGTGCAAAGTTGTGGGAGGTCTACTCACAATATGATTTTTGAAAAAAAATAGCAATATGCATTGTTAATATCACTTATTATACGGACCCACTTTTGCTAAAACTTTCTGAAGTTAAAAGAGAAAGAATTACAAGGAGATGCATTTCTGCTGTTCAGTGAAGAAACATTGTGAATGATGCAATATAGAAAAATTCTGATAAATTTAATTTTTAAAGTACTTGCTCTCAAAGCGATTCTTGAAGGTTCTTAAAAAAAGGAATTTAATAATAATGAATTACCTGTTGTGTTTATGAATTTAGGGTTTTATTTTTTTTACTTACAATTGTAAAGTAGTAGCTTAAGGAGATATGTTTGTAATAGAAAAAAAAATAATAATTGGCCAGTCATGACTTAAATTTGACAAAACCCCGGAATATTTGCAACAAAGGCTACTGCAAATTTTATTATACAACACACACAAAGCAATTCCTAAACGCTATGTTCACCAGGGTCAAAGGTCAAAGACCGAGGCTGCACATGTACCTCTGCCAAGGATGCTGTTGTTTTTTGTTGGCATGCAAGTTGACAAAAATAAAATATAATCATGGAAGAATGAAAAAAATAGTTTTACAACCTTCTGGTGGAGCAACACGAGAAGTTTGAGACTAAAGGACATGAAAAGGGAGCCGGAGAACTCAAAACGACTCAAATCTGCAGACTTACCTTTAATGTTGAACACTTGATCTTTATGATGCATTTCTGGCATCATAAAGGCCAACTTTTAACTTGTAACTCTCCCACATTAGTTCTAGTCCACATGCTCATAATTTCATTTTCAATATTTTACACTGGCTAGGGGCAATAGGCGCGGGAGAAAAAAACCCCGACAAAATGGAAGCATATTTTCAAGCCCCGATCCATTGGGCACATTTCAAAATATGGAGCAAGAAATAACCGATGCTGTATTTCCATTAATGAAGACGCTTGTTTCCAAGGAGGTGGAATTCCAAAAAACGGAACTCTTTATCCAGCGCTTGAGCTTTGCCTTGCAGAAGAAATTTGAGGGCCACTGGTACCCCGAAAACCCGAGCAAAGGAGAAGCGTACAGGTACTGCAATAACATCCAATTAAGTTAAACCAAATAATAATCGACGTCTCCATAGGTGCATACGAGTTAACCAATACAATCGTAACGATCCGGAACTCCTTCGTGCTTGTCATGAGAGTGGTCTGAAGTTTTGTGACTTGCGACTTCCCCTCGATTTCACGCTGTGGATAAACCCTGGTGAAGCTTTTTGCAGGTGAGTGATTCACTTCCAGGTGGTCCAAGTTGATTATCGTGAGCTGCACTGACATCTATCGGTCAGTTGTTGTAAGTGCAACAAAAAGTCTTCAAAGTCAAACGGCCAATCTAATTTAAATTTAGGATTATATTGAGGGGGAAATGAGCAAAAAAGCTTTTGACTGTCATGTTATGTCTCCTTGTATGTGATTATTCTTAGAATCGGTGAAGAAAATCCTCCATTTTCAGTAGCAACTGTGGCTGCCATGTATAAGGAATACCTCGCCAAGAAGTTGTCAAACACTCAGGACAACGAGATGTTCGACTCTTGTTCTTCCTCGGATGGCGAGGACATACATAATTGTTTTTCTATCAACAACGACAAACAGGTATTTAATCTGCAGTGAACCCTCACTATTGTCAATACTCATCGAGATGCTCAATAAATTGCCTATAGCTTCACAACATGGCGGCAAATCACTAATTTAGATGATACTATGACGAATTGTTCATTCATTTGTATTTTTTGGTCTTAGTTGAATCCACTCGCTCCGGCCTGGTATCCCTCTGGCTTTCCGGAACCTACTCGCTCCCGCTTGAACTGCAGAGCAACCAAGGAAAAGTCACATTCTTTAAATATTTACAGGCATTGTCCAACTGCTTCGGGAAGGAAAATAAAAATGAAATAAGAAACAGTCTAGTTTATCTTTAATAGTTTGACTGTACGCAAAAAAAAAACTCTCCACAAGTTGTAAATTCCTGTTGAATGACTAAAGCAATGTGGTTTACAGGCCTAGAAACAGACATTTTTTACGAGGGTCAAGTTGACAGCAAAATGTATTTTTCCAGTGCAAAGGCTGCAGCGGGAGTGTCCAACTCATTTTCATGGCAGGCCACATGGCAGTCATGGGTTCCCCCAAAGGGGCCATTATGACTCATATAAATGTATCATAATAGAAAAATCTGACTTTACAGTCTTTTTTTCCCCCCTTGAAGATTAAAAAAAACTGAATAATCCAACTTTATTTATTCCACAAAAACTGCATTTTGAATAATATTGCATTTATGGAACATGAATTAAGCAGCAGCTGTTATCAATCGCAGGAGGCGGCCATTTTGTTGCCATTGACTAAAAATGACATCATAGTTGTAGCCACCAATCACATCTCACCTATTTTCTGTGATGTTGGCAAGCAGAGCTGGGGAAAAAAAAATATCTTGGCGGACCCCATCTAGCCCCCGAGCCTCGAGTTTGACTTTCACACAACAAATCCACAGGTTGTTGTGAACAATTCGCTGAGAGAAACTCAAAAGATCTCTCCGCCGAATGTTGATTTACGACACACCGGGCCCGTGTTTGACGCAAAGCATGGCAGGAATGTCTCGGCCTTGTTGGAAATGTTTCTCCTCTTGGAAAAACACTTGGCCGTCGAGGAAAACCTCACAGGCCTTTTTTGCGGTTTACTGCTACTGTGGATTCCGAGTGGTTTGAGGAAATAGACTGAATTGCTTGTACCTGACTGGAGAAATTCGGCTTCCTCTTGCCAATTGCAATGTTTATTTGCGCGGGAATCAAAACATGTAAATCATTCAAGAGGGGCATATTTTCCAAAAAACAATACGTAAGACATTTTCCAACTAAGCAACCGTGTGTGGAGAGTTTGAATACAGTCCTGTTTTGTTTTTTATCAGTTAAATAAAAGTATTGATTTGCAGTATTTACGTTGCACCAAATTTTTCACTGATGCAAGTAGACTGCAAAGGCAAAAAAAAAATAAATAAAAATTATGATCCGTGGCTTTATTCAGGTTCATAGCAACATGACATTACCCTGATGTAAGTGGACTGTAACGATCTATTAATAGCATCGTGGAGGTCTGCGTGTGCTGGAACCAAGTGGGGGGTGGGGGGTGATGTCATCGCAATGGCTTGCACACTTTAAATGTGGGATTAGGGAAAATTTAAACATCCGCCCGCTCAGACAGGCCTGGAACATGTGAACAAAACAGGCACCTAAACAGACAACTTTAAAGTGACTGGGACTCCAGTTTCCATTTAATAACTCATGTTTTGTGTTTTATTTTTTATTTTTAGTGAAGTAAAACAACAAATATCACTGTAATTTTGAATTTCGGTCGTTATGAGGTAAATCACGTGATTATGTTCTAAGACCAGTAGAGGTCGCTGTTTGCTTTACAGAAAGTGAGACTTGCTTAAGCGGTTTGTAAATGTTAACAGAAATATTTTTTCCAACACTTTTTTGTTTATAGTTTTTAATGAAAAAAAAAAAAGAATTAATGGCAATATAAGTAGTTTGGAAAAAGGAATTTGGGTGTTTACCACATGCACGCTGACGGAGTCCTCCTGAGACGCACTTAAACGTTGTAACGTGACCTCTGACCTCTGGGGGGCGTGGTGTCTGGATTCCACAAATCCATTGGAGTTCATCTACAGTGCTTACAAAAAAAAAAATCTCTATCAACTTCCTAAGTGCCTCATCCACAGGATGTGCGCCTGACACTTTGTGACAGAAAACACACTTTAGGTTCTGCACTGCTGTTAAAGTCACTCATTTGTTTTAATGGGATTTTAATCAGGAGCGCCATGTAAAAAAATTGCTGCACATTAAATTAGGAATGAGTAGTCTGATTCCAGGACTGATTAATAGGCACACCTCCAATTTCATGTCCTTTAAAAACATTTAACTTCTCAAGCATGTTGGAGCATATCAGCGATCGTCTGACAGGACAGGCCTCTAAATCTTCAAAGCTTCCTCCTCAGGTTTTTTTTTATTGCTTTTTTTCCACATTCCAGTGTCCCTAATCTTCATGGATCCTGTGTTTTTGTGGAATGTAACACACTGCAGTGCCCCGCCATGTACGAGGAGAAAATAGTTTTGACGGGATGCAGTCAAGGAATGCAGCAATTTGACTGTTTGGTTTGTTCACCATCGTTTTGCGACGTTTTCAATGTCTAATCTGTTTTAGTTGAAGGGCATCTCAGGGGGTCTGTCGAACCACTCCCAATTTTTTTTTTTTTTTACAAGCCCCAAAAACTATTCCGAAAATTAACATTCAGCATATGTTCCCATAAAGTGACAGAGGAATAGCAGGAATGGCAACTGTATAAAAAAAAAAAAGTCTGAAAAAAATAATCTGTTTACCGTATTTTCCGCACTATAAGGGGCACCTAAAAACCTCAAATTTTCTCAAAAGCCGACAGTGCGCCTTACAATCAGGTGCGGCTTGTATATGGACCAATATTGAGCCACTACAGCAGGCGTGTCCAAAGTCCGGCCCGCGGGCCAAATGTATATATCTTATATATGGACAAAGTTTTAAAATGGGCCATTCATTGCAGGTGCGCCTTATAATCCGGTGTGCCTTATATATGGACAAAATTTTAAAATGGGCCATTCATTGGAGGTGCGCCTTACAATCCGGTGCACCTTATAGTGCGGAAAATACGGTATAGCATTACGAAGACATGATGAATTTCATCGAAATTTAAAAAAAAAAGATTTATCAAAATGTTCCTTTTGGCATGGTGCCCCAGGTATGGCCACCCCTGGCTACCACCTAGCGCCGCCCCTGCTGCTCAATATATAATCCATATGTTTTTTGACATACTGTATTTGCAATTGTACTCAACACTCCATATGCTATTACGGGTTAATCCCACATGCAACGCACACCCTATCCGACCGCCTGACATCTGGATGGCTTACTTTATCTCCCGGCGTCTATATTTAATGTGTTCATTCCATCCCTGACAGTGTGGAAGAACACAGACATCGTCCTCCACATGGAGATGTTGTCCTTGAAAGCGTAAAAAAGCGGGAGCCGAAAGAAACCGTCTCCTCCGTTTCATTGACTTGAAAAGAAATAAACGCGGGGGCGCAATGCCCCCCGGAAATCTTTTCCGAAAACGCTTGTAATCCGAGCGCAGATAGAAATAGGAATTCTTAAACAATCCTAAGTGTTTGGCAGATGGCCTCTCAGCACTGTGCGCCGTAAATGCATGACATATGTGCCGCTGCTTTGAGAGAGCCCGGGAGGGACATGTCTGGAGGCGAGACTGTTAAAATGGACTTTGGGTGGCGCGGCGGTCAAACTCTCATCTGTTCCCGAGCTGTGAATAGGTCCTTTTCTTGCCTTGCCAAAAGCACGGCCAAGAATGTGCATGTTGAAGTCACAGTTGCTATTAGCAGTGGATGCAAAACGCTATGCGCCGAAAACCACGCTGTCCATCATGCTTAAGTTGCACTCGGATGCGTTATACCAAAATTAAAGGGTAAAAAGTTGGCCACCATTTCCTTGTAGCCAACAAAATGCAGCAAAACATTTAAACACACACACACCATGTGTTGATGACAGCCGTGACTTGTTTCCAGGAAATGGAGCAAAATGACTTTCACTTAGAGAGTTAGCGTATTGCTAACATACAATTGACAACACCAGAGACGGGCTAACATAACTAGCATCAACATTGCACATGTAAATAAACAATAACAATATTTACAAACATATATTATTTATCGTCTGCAAAGAATGACTGTCACTGAGTGACTAAATTAATTAAACTCTTCTTTGTATATTATGCGCAGGGGTGTTATACTGCCTCCTAGTGGCTAAGGTGATCACACCACAATGCTTATTGAATGAATGAAATTATAATGCACAAATTGTTCAACTCTATATTCTATCTTTTTTTATGAAGAAGACATTCATTTTTTAATATTTGTTCTTGTGGGACTGGAACAGATTAATGGCATTTCCATTCATTTCAATGGGGAAAAATGATTTGAGATACTGTATTTGTTTTGGAGTAAAAGTTTTCAGAAAAGTAAACTACACCTGAAAAAATCGATTGAAGTACTTCCCACCAACTGCGTACAACACGAAAAAAGACTCTCACAGCAGACGCTTGACTGGCTTGGCTGGGTGAGCGTCACATCACTCAGACTCTTTCGGATGTATTTATTTAGCTCGGGCAGCATTCCAGGCTGGAAAGGTGGAAAGTCTGAGATGACACGAGGGCTCGCAAAGCGCAATAACATCTTTACGTTCTCGTTTAATTGCGCTTCAACAAGAGGTCAGGCTGCACATGTTCGCCATGCACAAAAACCACCCTGAAGGTTGCCGAAGGAGCTCCGCGGCCCATTGATTGTATTGGTTTGATGCCGACGCCACTCAGTCTGCAGAGGCGGGCCTTGCACAGAAACCCCCTTCTTTTTGGGGGGGCTGTTTTTATGAATGAATACTCGCCACAAATGAACCCTGCTCTCTCAGTGGAGTCATTGTCTGCATGGGAGCGAGTAGTTACACCACCAAATATTTTGATAGCGTCGTGGCTCCGTTAAGCTCACTCTGGCTGATCATTTCACTACTTTTACTCGCACCGGCCAGGCTGTAAAAGCATTTGGAGGAGATGGTGGGATCGTGGGAAAGGTCGTGCACATAAGACACTTTATTCTTTGTTTCTCTTGTTCCTGGGTACGTAATTGATCTGCTTGCGCGTTCAAGGCGGAGAGCTTCAAAGTGGCCAGTGGCCTTTCCACAAAGAGGACATCTTGCATTTTCTTAGTGAAATTGTGTTCAGCTTCAATAAAAATACAATTCAAAATTACTTAACTCTACATCCTGATAGTGAAACCAGGAAAATTGTATAAAATTTTGAATCTGATGAGGCAATATCTAAAATTTTAATGCCTCCTTTCTAAAATTTGAAAGTTTCCTAATAAATGCTAAAACGTTGTTATTTGTTTATTTATTATTTATTCATCACTCTTATTTATTCATTGTTTGTGCCTTCTTGTTTTTATTTTTTGTGTTGTTTACTTGTATGTATATTGTGTACTATGTCTTGTCACCGTGGGATAGTGGGAACGTAATTTCGATTTCTTTGTGTGTCTTAGCATGTGAAGAAATTGACAATAAAGCAGACTTTGACTTTGACACAATAAAAACTGGCATAAATATTTTGCTATTTATAACCTTTTAAAAAATAAAATTTTGAACACAAACACACAGTCAAAATAAAAACTCAAAGTTATATATTCTAAACGAATATATAAACTAATCCGTTTACATTTTACGGAATTATTTGTAAAATTGTATAGGCGCCTGTATTACATTGCCCCCTGGTGGACAAAACATGCACAATAAAGGATGATGTAAATGGCTGAAGTAATGATGCACGCTTTGAGTTTCTTATGACTGATGATGAATTAATCTCGCTAGTCATGGCACATGTTTACCTCATAAGTATCTTTTTTTACTTTATTACTTCCCACCCAGGAGTGTAAAACGGCCGGAGCGTAACTAAATGATCCATTCCGAGCTGATAGCATTCGACCGCCATTGAAGAAATGAACTTTCCTCTCAATGACTCTCCAGTAGTCAAATTCCATTGAAACGTGTGAAAATGTGAATTTAATTCATAAACGCAGTCTACCACATCTGGCCCATCGCCAGGAATCCGTTTTGCGTGTTTTTTCTGGACCCACTCCAGAACCGCCCCTCCCCTTCTCATTTTCAACTCCTCCTTCCCTTCTGCCCTGTGCGTCCACCCACGGTAGAGGTGATTTCGTCCTTCCCCCCCCCCTCCTATTTTTTTTTTTTTTTTTTTTAAAACCTCATCCTCATTGAGCGCTTTTTTCGAGTGGACCGTGGATGCGGTTAGTATGCCTCTCAGACGCTCCGTTCCGAGCTGTCACGCCTCGCCGCTGCTCCTCGGGCTACCCCGGTGCCGCGGCGCCTTGTAAGCCGAGCTGAGTCGGTTCTCGTCCGGCGTTGTGGACTCGGGTGTCACGCTGCGCCCCCCGCCCCCCCCGGTGCTCACTTCCAGGCTCCCCCCCCCTAATAATTTTACCGGCTCAATACTGGATACAAAAATCTACTAGAATTTGTGTTTTAAACTTTTTTTTTTTTTAACGGAGTAACCACCGGGAGCCATGAGTGGACGCGGGGACGAGCCCGGCGAGAGCTCCCAGGAGCCCTCAGGGGCCGCGGAGCCCCAAAAGAGGAGACCGGGAAGACCGCGAAAACTCCAAAAAGTCAGTATAACCTCACTTCTATCATTGCAAATACAACAACAACACATTTTTCATTCAAATGAATCCTCATTAATTCATTCAAAGTCCCCAAAACAATTGTAAATGATTGTAGTGTGTAATAAGACTCTTTCACTTATCTGACATGTTTATATAAGAAAAAGAAAGAAAAGAAAAAAGGAATGTAGCTATTTCCAGTCTGGGAATTTTAATTAGAGACATCCATGACTGGAGTCTCAGACACCATGACAAGTGGGACATTTATGAACATGTGCATGTGTGTACAGTACAGTTCCCCGTTGAGTCACTTTTTCCAACATTATTTCAAACCGAAAATGCAATTAAAATGATTATTTGAATTATAATTACTGGCCAAGTATGTTATAACACATTAGGAATTAGTCAGTCATTTTTGTCATAATATTTTCCTTCGGAAGAGAAAACCATAATGTCTTGCGTGGTTGTGTAACATACAATAAATTGTACTTTTAAATAAGAAGCTTTTCAATTTGCAATTTTGTCATTTTAACAAGAACCATGAAATACATGAAGTTAATTTAGGATATGCAGTATACTGTATACAAAATGTACAACATGCAAGTCATTAAGTAACAACGCAGAATAAGAGGGAATAAAACACCTCCCAGTGCCGGCCCACACATGCACGCAATTGTTACACACGCTCGCAACCTTTGTCTGCATTGCTCTTGACCCGTAAAGCAGTGACCAAATGGGGGACCACCACCAGCAAATGAGCGCATGCTTGAAAAGGGACCCACACAAGAAGGGTTGCCCAGTGTGTGGTGTGCGAGTTGTGGTGGGGATAGTGTGCGGCCGGGGGTTGGGGTGCGGTGGTTGGGAGGGGCTCCCCGCTTTTGTTTCCTGTTCTCCACACCGATGTCATACCCCCACTTTTTCCCTCCAGGAGCCGAGCGGAGAGCCCGTCCCAAAGCGACCGAGGGGCCGCCCCAAAGGAAGTAAGAACAAGGGCCCTTCGAAGGCAGCACAGAAGGTGAGTTCCAACACCTGAATTGTATCTACACGCATGACAGATAAATATTCCCAGTTAAAATGAAATGAAATTATAGCCCAGTTAAAATAGACGTCAATAATCGTCAATGGCAGCGAATGAGTTAATTTCTTTTGCTGTGTTTCTGCTCAGCCATATAAAACACACTGATAATTAATTAAACAGCAGATTGTCTTTCTCTTTGACCTTCAAATGTCCACATTAAAAATGTAGCAGGTAGACCTTGGACTACAAGTAGCTCAATCGTTGTAATGGGACCTCGTTATACAAAACACTGCATTATTTCCGTATGTGTACGCAGAAAGCCGAGGCAACTGGGGAGAAAAGACGCAGGGGGCGACCCAGGAAATGGGTAAGTCATTTTATTTTAGTTCACATTGCTGTTTGGTACTACTATGCGTGGATCATGTATAATGAAAACGTAGAGACCTGCTAGCATGAAATGCTAGCATGTCGCGCATTGTGAAGTTAAGGATAGATATAGTTTGGGGTTATGGATTGGTTCTAACGAAAACCAAATGAAAACGTAGATACCTGCTAGCATGACGTGCTAGGATGTCGCACAGAGTGAAGTTGAGGATAGATGATATAGTTTGAGGTTATGGATTGGATTGGTTCTAACAAAAAACAAATGAAAACGTAGCTACCTGCTAGCATGACGCACTAGCATGTCACGCATTGTGAAGTTGAGGATAGATATAGTTTGGGGTTATGGATTGGATTGGTTCTAACAAAAACCAAATAAAAACGTAAACACCTGCTAGCATGACGTCCTAGCATGTCGCGCATTGTGAAGTTGAGGATAGATATAGTTTGGGGTTATGGATTGGATTGGTTCTAACGAAAACCAAATGAAAATGTAGATAGCTGCTAGCATGACGTGCTAGCATGTTGTGCAGTGTGAAGTTGATAATAGATGATATAGTTTCAAGTGATTTTATGACTACACACTCACTTCCTGTCATTGAAAAGCCTTTTTTTACCCAACGTAATCCCCCCTAAGTAGGTTTGCCTCGTTTTTTTAAACACATCTTAACTTGTAGCGTCATTAAATGGGATTATGTCACCTCAATACTTCAACATTCAAGGAGATTCCCATCCCCCTACTAAATGTTGCTGTTATCAGTCAAAGAAAATGTTTACCTTCCAGTCTGACCACAGGAAAACTGAAATAATACCTCGGACAGCTTGAAGGCCTCAGTGTTTATCAGCACCCAAGTGACAGGCGTGATTGATAGCGCAAGGAAATGGAGTCAGAGGTGCCACCAGGAAGGGTGTGCGGGGATGGACTGTTTGCATGTTCACGAGATTCCACATATATTTTCTCGGCGTCGAGTAAAAATGTTTAGATGATCTTATACGAGGAAGTTTATGACCAAGCCACGACTCCAGCAAATCTGTTTCTCAACACAGCTGCAAGGCCGCCACTGAACCGTTGGACTGAACTGATAACAACCGGTTGAAGTTTGCCGCAGTGTTTTTTTTTTTTTTTTTGGGTACTTGTGTCTGCTGGTGCCTGCATGTCCCAGGTACACACACCTCCGCTTCAACGCCTACGCTCTGGCCTTGACATCAACTCCAGTCTGCTGGATAACCATTTGACAATCAAAAAGGTGCCTGTGACTAGCCCACCAATTTATTTTTCATATCAATCTTTCTCCAATTTCTGAATATCCTGGGTTTGAGTCAAACGGGGTCACCCAAAGAGTCTGGTCCACTTCGACGGTCCCTCAATTCATTCCCAAGAGTTATTACCCTTGATAAATGAGAATGTCTTGCTTCGATGCAATGCAACAAGTGACGTGGGGTCATGAAATAAGTTGCATACAAGTGCTTGCCTGGTCTTGTCTTCAGTTCTTGGGAAATCTATTTGGTATGCCCCAAGATGGATCACAACCGAGTTCGATGTAACTAGACTGGCGCTAAATCTCTCAAATTTTTTTGGGGGGAATATCGAGAGGAGTTCTAGATTGTTATTTGACTCTTGGCATATTTCAACTCGCCGAACCGTTTTAGTTCCGATTTCCTTTTCCGTTCCCTCTCTTTATTGCCTCTGTGTGCAGGTGTTCGATTGCCCGAGGAAGCTTCTGCTTCCTCTGTTAGTCAAAGTTGATGGAGGGCTATGTGCCCCACCCCCTTAAAAAAAAAATGTCCATGTCGCCAAATCTCTCTGGAAGTCTCTCGGAGTAGTTAGTAAACACGTTTGCCTTAAATTTGTCTTCGCTTACTAATTCTTTGGCACCATTGGCTACTTTCACTACACTAACAATAACAAACATGAAAGTTGGAGGATGATCGTGCCTTGACTCATACTCCAACATGGGAAATGAGTCAGACGTTTTCTTCCGAGGACCGTGACCTCCAGCCTAATGTTTTTTGTTTTTTTCTGCGAGGACAACCTCGAGTCATGCCAAGTCGGACATGCGCCGTAAGGTTTCTCTTCATCACTCTTCTGACTTTCCTTTCCACCGCATCCCGCTTCCTTCCACACACAGCTGCTTCTTTGTATTAAATTCTCCGCAGTCACATCTGAAGTTACTCACACCCAGGACACGTTCTTACTCACACTCGTACCCATCTCCTTTTTTTTTTTTTTCTATGGCCACGCAGACTCTCAATGGAGGCTACTGTGAGACTAATACGGCCCACATGCAACCCTGCGGAAATGACCGGTTGAATGGGAGAGGAAGCGCAAGTGCTTTGGCGCGAGCGTGTGTGTGAGAGAGAGAGAGAGGGGGGGAGTTGATGGAGTGTGAAGAGGAGAGGGTGCAAAACTCCCAAAGTGCATGGCTTTGCTGCTCTTGGCTTTGGGTCAGACACCGGTGCCAAGCGTTTGGAGAAGCGAGTAGGAAGGCCGAGGTGATGAGCAGCACTTCCTGGCATTTGACCAGCGGCTTTGGAGAGCCATTCCAGACTTGTTCTATTGTGATCACGAGTATCGGGACAAAAAAAAAAAAAAAAAACTAAACTTTGTGGTTTCTTGGCAAAATATGCGCTGGATCCGGAGTGAGTCAGAATCAAGTTGGGACTATTTTAAACGTTCTTCTGGCCACCGTAAGAGTCAGGCCTTGTTTTTGGAGTGAATCATGCTAAAAATATGGTGTGACTAATACCTCCTTGGGTCATTGGCAATGTAAGGCCTTACATAGCTGACTGATAAGTCAGCTGGGAAAAGCTCCGGCTTACATGCAACCCTGAATAATTCTGGACAAAATCATTGGATGGATGGATATCACTTGGTAGGTTGTTCACCTGGGATAGAATCCATATTGCCTGCAACCCTAAGTTGGATGGATACCTTTGTTAGCGTAAGCTGACTTTCACGCATCTGGCGAGGGATCAAGTCCCAGTTGATCCTCAACCAGAATCTCTCGGAAATAGTCTGGAGCGCACTTCTAAATCAGCTCGGATAGACTCCAACTTCCAAGAAACTGGTTTACAAGGGTCTACATTTCTTGGCGGGAAATGTAGCGGTTCTCATTGATGAATTTCATGTAAGCTAGCTTGACTCCTTGTCAACTACCACCAACAATTCAATGGACTTAGTCTATCCGCCTTTAGTCAAGTCCTATATCTGACAATTGCATGACTGAAGAAGGTTTTCTGACTCTGGTGCACAATACTAAATCCCGGACATGCTAGCATCCCCCTGTCTACTTTTTTTTTTTTTTTTTTTTTTTTTTAGCAAGCTAGCACAGGGATTGCTTGTGCATGCCGACCTGGAATGTTTCCTTCCACGTCAACGTTGTGTGTCAGTGGGCCGGTCTCGACTGCACAGTATGTCAATTCTTGTGAGGATTTTACTTTTAAATGAGACATAGCTAGCAAACTGAAGGTACTGTCTTTGCAAATGTATACTAAGAGACTCTATATGACCATTTTACAGAGGTAGTAGTCATTGGACAGAAACGATTTAAAAAGACTTCATTCAGTCTCCGTGTACGGTATGCATTTTTTTATGTATAAGGGAAAAGTATAATTCAGTTTACCGTACTTCCCCCATGCTGCCAAAATGTAAAATAATTAACGATCCACAGTTGAATCCATAATACTTCACCTGTGGGAGGGTGCTTTGGTGCTGCTGTTTTGGTTAGCAACAGAGAATGCAATTCACGATTTTCGGTCATTAATTATATATAGAGAAAAAAATCTCTGGTTTGTCTTTAATCCCGTGTTTATGGATATATTATATCACTCTGGTCCATGAATCGGAGTTATTTTTAGATGGGTGCGAGGCCACACTAGTTCCCTCAGGGTATCTGTAAGAGGGCGAGAAAGAGAGACCCCAGAGATCACACATTATGAAAGGAGTGTGTGTGTGTGGGGGGGGAGTAGGTGGTCAGAGACCTTGCCTCATTCCCTACATTCTCCAACCCCCGACCTTCCTCAAGTTTTGGCTGCGGAGGAGCAGAATTCCAGCCACTAGACCTTTGTCCCCGGCATTAGGAGGTCTCGGAGGACATTAACGGTTTTCCACCTCTTCTCCCTGACTGTGGATAACTCTAATAATTTCACACTTTATATGCTAATTGTTGAATTCTTATTCCTCTTGAGCCGTGGGGTTAAGGAAATTTAGGCAACCGCAAACCTGGCACATTGTTTGAACTCTCTGGAATTCCCCTCGGGGGAATTTGGGGCCATCATCCACATGGTATCTCCGAAACCAATTTGCAACGACTCCTCACTATTTAGATTAGCTACAAATATTCACTCGTGTAATGATCCTTGTTTAACACAATCTACAAATAAACACAAAGTAGTGCATTTGCAGAGAGACGGCACCTAGCTCGCCAACTGTTTGTTTTACACAGGAAGCTCCGCAGCTGTCCCGGGGTGTCCTGCATGCCCCCCCCAAAGACCCCCCCTCCCTCCTTACAATGCCACTGTTTTCTTCAAATTCCTTACAGACTTTCTTGCCATTAGTGTATTTTCGCTGCAGCTATTACGAGGCAGGAAATGAACCGTTTCAGTCAAGACAGGTTAATTCATAACACGTGCAACAAACTGTAGTGGAATTTTGTTTCTCAACCCAAAAATATAAACTACTGTAAAAAAAAAAAAAAAAAAAATCCTTATCCAGGATACTCTAGGAACAGATTTCACATCAAACAGCAGAGGCTCCTAAATGAAGCCAGTCCAATTTGTCTGCGCCTTTCTTTCCTTCCACAGCAACCCCCCCCACCACAAAAAAAACTTCCAAACAAAAGGCTGCTTGTCTGTGAGGAATTTTCCACATTCCTTACAACGACAGACAGTTTTCTGCTCTACAAAGGGCCCTTCGGCAAATTCCCCCTAATCGCCGGACCCTGTTAGGTGTAATTCATAACTGGGGGCCCCCGCTGGCTGTCGGGACAGTGGGTGGCGTCAAAGCACGTTCAATCGTTACCAAAACATAATTCATGCGACTAACGTTACCTTGACGTGTTTGCGTGACCGTGGTAAATCCGGCAAATATCTGTTTGAACTGCAGCTGTGCGCTTACCTGGGACTACCTGAGGTTTACATTGCCAATGTTTACTAAAATACTCTTGTTTGGTCAATGAGGAAGCTGCTGATAGCGTTATCTTTTCGGCTTACATCTGGTTTAGATATGGTCCAACCCGACTCCTTTCCAGGGCACAGGTCAACTTTTTTTTTCAAATTTGTTTGGGTCTTAAAACACTTGGGGCGACAATAAAGGGAAATACAATTTTGCAGGTGATAAGGACAGAGCTTGCTTTGTTTTGGGCGGAAACGATTAATCGAATAATACGCGCCGAAACGATGACACCCACGTCACTCACCGGATCGTTACAGACCGTGTGGTGACCCCAAGTGGACAAAGATAAAACCTGCACCTTACATGTTTTTGTTAAATACAAAAATGTTTTTATCCGACAAAACTTTTGTTATTATGGTCGGAATTTCATCTGCTCTATGTCCAGGCGGACTGTTTATTCCCAAGCGTTCCACAAACCTGCCATATAAGTAAAATGTTCACCTAGGCAAAGTGCTCTATTAGGCACAGTTGTTAAAGTTTAACTATTTAAATGTCAAGCATTCCAGATTTTAACAGCCTCCTACACGACATAGCGCTCGGTCTGATGCGTATCCCATTACAGCCGTTTCAAGCGTGCAAGCCCGTTGTGTTTGCGGAGGTTGAACCTCGTCGCTCCAATTATCCAGCCGGCTTCAAAGGAGGTGCAAAGGTTAGCGGGCTCAGTAACGGTTAACTAGAGCAAACAGCAGCTTCTACCTTAAGGGAGAACGAAAACCTGTGCAAGGACAGCGGCGCGGGAATGCGGTCTGCAGGTTGTTTATGAGCAAAGCAGTTCTAGTTAGATTTTGTTTAGGACCAAAATGTGGAAGCGGAGTTTATTCAGTTTTCTCAAAAAACAATTTGACTGAATGCTACAGATGTTTTGCTAGTTGGGCTTGGCTGAAACAACTTGTGATCTGATCCACCAATCAGAGGATGGAAAAATGACCTCATCGAGGATTGGCTCCCCCCCCTCTTGAGGACAAATGTGAAATTTGATTGGTTTAAAGACTAATTGCTAATGTAACACGATTGATTCCAGGCAGATTTAATTGACATGGCAACACAGACAAGCTCAAATCTGATTGGATGCGTGATCTAGAAATGTTCTTGGATATTGCTCAGGTCATATGTGTGTGCGAGTACATTTCTTAGCGAGTCAAGTAGAGGCTAAAACATTTCGACACAAAAGGGGGGAGCAAGCTGAGTCTCTTATGAATGGCGGCCTGTGCAATGTACTTTCTGGGGAGTGAAAGCTTTTTCCCTTTGATCGGCTGGGACTTCTGGGTGGGTGAGAAGCCCACGAGGAGAGCTCGCATTCTTCGAGCAGCAGACGGGGAGGGGGATTGTGTTTCAGTCGAGAAAGGGGTCCCAACCGCACTCCCCTTTTGAGTCATTCTTACCCAACATTCCTTTGAATGGGCTGCCCTCGTGCTACGCCTCAAGCTGTCTCCAGAATCACTTGTACGAGCCAGCAGCTGCTGGGGCCTACAAGTGATTCATAGTGTCAGAGCTGGGCGACATCAAAAAGCCGCCACAGTAAGTGAAAGACAATGCGGTGATTTTTTTTTTTTTCGGGGGTCGGGCGGGGGCAAAGGGAACGAAGGGGTCTTAGCGAGGGCACTGCGAGAGAGAGAGAAAGCAGGGAGTTGTTTTTTTTTTTTAATGACCAGTTGTCATTTTGTACACGCTGAATTATTTTTAGGCATTGAAACAGTAGGTGATAAGTCTTCCAACTTGGAACCGTTTTATTTTTTTTGCACCTTACTTATGTTTCGCATCTGGTGTTGGCATAGACTCGGTCCAAAACCCACCAGCTGCTAAAAGTGATCTTGGGGTAGGGGGGGGCCTCAGTGGTCCTCCAGCTGGCCTGGATTATAAGCACAGGATACTCCATGTTCTCGGCCAGGCTGCTCAGCTGTTCATTTGCTTTAATGCTACTTCCTGTGAAGATTTAGGAAGGCTTAGGACATCCCTCACACTACATCAGTCGATTTGCAATTCCTGGAAACTGGATAGAAAGGTTCAACGAAAACTAGAGTTGAGTAAGAAACCATTCACTGTCATGATTGGCAAGATCATTTTGTTTCATTTTACATTTCATGATACTGAGGTGAGTCCCAGAGGACTTGAGATTGAGGACTTAGGTTTCTGTTCTTTGTCCCTGAATCTCTTTCTCGAACTTTTGTTTGTCCTGGACATTGTCTTGAGATCAAGGACTTGGTTTCTCTTCATCTCCCGAATTTATTTCTTGGAACTTTGGTTTGTCCGGGACATGATCTTGAGATTAAGGACTTATGTTTCTCTTCATTGTCCTTAAATCTCTGGAACATTGGTACGCCCTGGATATTGTCTTGAGATCGAAGACTTAATGTTCTCTCCTGAATTTCTTTCTAGAACTTTTGTGTGACCTGGATGTCTTGAGCTCGAGGACTTAAGTTTCTCTTCTTTATCTCCTTTCTAGAACTTCTGGACATTGTCTTGAGATTGACTACTTCAGTTTCTCTTTGTCTCTTGCCTCTATTTCTAGAACCTTAGTTTGTCCTGGACATAGACGTGCCATTCAGAACTTGTATCTGTTCCTCTCCTCTTTCCAAAGTTATCTTTATGACTTGTACTTAAGTGACAGACTATAGCGTATTACTTCCCAGGAATGTTCCATCCATACACATTATATATCGAGCTTACCGCTGTCAATCCGAATAAGAGATTCAGCCAGTCTCAATTTGCTTAGGTCTCAATGTCTATGAGGTGTGAAGAGCAGCTGCATTCTATATCGCGGATGTCATCCACCAACATTCCCTTGGAGCTTATAATGCCCCTGTGGTGGGTAGCCACTTCCTTTGGCTTTTTGCCTTCAGTCATAAAACGCAAGCTAGCCCTGTAAAACAGTTGGCTTTTATTATCGGTCAGTTTATATTACTTTTAGTTTACTTTGGCCAACGGCGATATAAATCAACAATACCTCCTGTTGAAGTTTTTGTGACGGGACAACATGAATCCATTCAGAATTTTCTCCGGATTTAATGTGAACTATAACACAGTTGAAACATGACACCCAGATACTATTACTTGGTTGAACTACTTGACGTACAACTTTCAGGTTTACATTCTGGTTTTGCCACTAGCTAAAATGCTATTAAGAATGTTTAACACTTATTTTGGTTTTCTTGCAGCCACAGCAAGTTGTCCAGAAAAAACCTGCTCAGGTAAGAAATCCCCATTATGATGTATGTGGACTCATTATAGTAGCATTAGCATTAGTAGCATTAATTAGTAGCATTAGCATGATAGCATTATCACACTATGCTATAAAGCTTATTATACTAGTAGCATTAGCATGATAGCATTATCATACTATGCTATAAAGCTTATTATATTAGTAGCATTAGCTTGATAGTATTATCATACTATGCTATAAAGCTTATTATATTTAACACTGAATTGACTTTATTTAGGATGATTTATGTTTTGTTGGCTGGATTAATTTTGATTCCTAAAGCAAAACATGCTCTCCTTCCCTTCCACACTTGTAGACGTAACAAATAATTGTGAGTAATGCCTTGCTCCCCTTGCGAGTACATTCATTAGAGGGAGAATGGAAGTAGAGTGAGTGAAACATGACACAAGGACCCCCACCCCGGCATGCCCTCACTGTCCAGGAATCTACCAAACTCCCCGTGTTTGCTGGTACAGGCCACTTTTGCATAACTCACCTCTGATTTGTGGCTCTGTGGGAACAGGGCCTGAAGTAGTTGGGAGGTGCTGTGAGGCCCGGGGAGCTGCAAACCATAAAAATGTCGTTTAGCTTAGCTCACCCACTTTGATAGGCTGCTTTATCTCAGCCCAAACAACGCCCGGCTAGCGCAAAACCTCAAAACCATTTCATTCCGGCGTGCAGGGTGGGGTAAAGTTGATGCATCCAGATCCAGAAGCTAACTTAACTCTGTCAGGGGTGGGATGTGAAGACGTACAAGTATTACTATCTAGAAGTAGATTCGTTTCCATTTTTCTCCTGAGAAATTTTTACGATACCCCCTAAAACACATGGCTTAAAAGCGAAGCGTGGAGAGTCTCTGTCACGGAAATACATGAGCGCAGTAAAGGATCGGAATTTGTATTTAAGTAAGTGTGTGGTGCCTCGAAACATGCTGTAACTGTGCTTTAAGACAGTCTCATTAGCTTAATGCTAACTAACAATGCAAAACACCATAGGCGAGCTAATGGATCAGAATCACAATTTGCTTTTCTCACTTTTAACTTGCCTGCATGCAATATTGTCAAGTTTGTGGATGGCAGGCCAATATGATTAAAGGTTCTTCTGTAGTACCGCCCCCCCACTTTCCCCTCCCTTGTTCTCGTTTGCCCCTCGTCACACATGGTAGCATTTAGCAGGCTCTTCAAGGCCGCGCCGTCTGCAAGCATTAATGAATGAAAGCGGGGCTGCACGTTTCAGAAAAACGCTCAATGGGTTTCACTCCTGTGGCCTGGGAAAAGACAAAAATTTTAAATTGTGCCTGCTAGCTTCACTTTATAAAATGAAATGTGGAAAATGAAATTCACTTCATCTGAGTAGTGAGTGTGTTATGCCCATTATGGTATGCTTTTGACATTTTGAATTTAATATTGATTGATTCATTGCCAACATATTTGGTAAAGGTGGCAGCTGCCACCTCTGGCCACCCTGTAAAGCCGCCCATGGATATTTTGAGGAAAACCTTGACAATTGATCTTGTTCCTTTGCAGGAAGAAGAAGAAGAGGAGGAAGAAGACGAGGAGGAGGAGGAAGAGGAGGAAGATTAAGCTTCCATACCATGAAACCTCTACCTCATTCAGCTGTCAGGTCTTTCAAAGGGAAAAGACTACCTTGACCACTTATATTTTTTTTTAACCTTTTCCACATGTTATTTTCCTTTTTTTTTTTTTAAAGTCCATATCCAGTATTTTTCCTTTGTCACTGGATGTTGGATGCAGAGACCTGTCACCAAGCAGGCAAAAGATATTTCTCTTCCAATTTCCACAACATGCAGACACAGCCTTTGGCGCAGTTGGAGATGTCCTCGCTCTTAACCATCTCTGAAACTGAAACTGCAGGTTTTCTTCTCCGAATTATACAAATATTAGAGCAACCTACAACTTGACCTAAAATGATTACCATCAAGGACAGGGGGACGCTTTCCTCAGGGGGCAGTTTTATGATCAATCATGTTGACCTTTGACACCTATTTGAACCCTAAACCCAATAGCATAAGGTGTTAATTTTAATCTGACAAATAAAAATATTACTATAATATATCTTAAAATAGTATACCATTTCTGTTGGATGTAATCCTCACATCTCCAAAATTATTATTTTTCAAGAAATTAGAAGATTGTTTGTTATTAAACGTATCGGTATAAAGGAAGTAAATTCAACCACTTGCTTGAAATTTTGGAAATATAACAAAACCATGTGAGGATAAATTAGTGAGAAAAGAAAAATGGGCATAAATTTGACAGTCCTACATTTTTTTTTCAATCTAAAATAATGGTTTTAAAATTTTAATTAATTTCTAATAATTAGAATGAACATTCCAATGCCCCAAATTTATATTTTAAAGCTTTAATTTTGACTTGAGGTCACATTACCCCGGTTTCGTTTATTTCCGCAACCTCAGTATTTTGCTTTAGTTACCCTGTTCTTGGTGGAATCGCAAACTTCCGGTTCAGTCATTTACGCCACAAACCAAACTTGTTTGCATCCGACTGCTGTACAGTATCGTTTAGTCGTGAATAGCTTAAGTTGTTTGCGTATGCGCAACGTAGCTTTAAAATCTCGCGAAACAACCTCATGAAAGAACAAAAACGCATTACCTCAGAACACACATGATACCTGGATTTTTTTTTTTGCGGCAGCACGGCATCGGACATCTCATCTCACACTGTAACACGCAGAGGAGGCCTTGAAATAAATCTGCTGCTCAATCAGACCTTAGTGGGTCACTGATGTGCGGCGCCTTCTCAATGTCGTTTTTTTTTTTTGTCAAAACTACCTCCGACTCAGCACAAGCCGCTCTTGAAATGTCCGTTTATGTCACGGAATTTTATGATACTGTATATTGAAAACGAGGTCATGCTTGTTGACGTCTTCGCGCATTTTCTTTTGATGAGGTGCAAACGGAGAAAAAGCTCAAGTCAAGTTTGCGCCCGTTATAACGTAAACTCGAGGTTGTTCTGTCGTCTTTTAACTCATATCCTGAAACTTGGTGGGGAATTTTTTTTTTTTTTATATTTCTAAAAAGATTGTACTGCATATACAGCTATAAATGCAATGCTATGTTTTGAACACATTAAAGGATTTTCTTGGGTGGTGCTGTACAAGTACTGTATTTTTCGGATTATAAGGCGCATGACGGCACGTTCAGGGAAACAATCCAGCAAAACTAAATTTGACATCCATTGAGTATTACAAGTGTGCCTTATTGTCTGAAAAATATGTTAATTGATTTGTAATTGCCACATGACGGCGGCAAAGCATTACTTTTGTCTAAATGTAACTCCTTAACTCACTTCGCCATATTTTCTTGATAACGAGATGCCAACAAATGGCGCCAAAGCAATACTTTTATACTCACCCATTCACTGCCAACCCAGTTGAAACCAATTTGACGTAGAAAGCAGCGAATGAGTTCGACATGGCGTCAATAACTAATTATATGCTCAAAATAGTTTTTTTTTTTTTTAAATCCATGAATGGGCGAATTCTGCTAAATTTACTTTGCTATTAGCGATTCCTGAAAAAAAAAATTCAGTGGTGTGTTTTTTTATACTTAATACACAAAAGCAGTTATGTATTCCTTCTAATATACTTTAATCTTACTTTCTATCTATACACGACAATGCAACATATTTTCCTCAAACTGGGATGGACAATAGTTAACTTGAATGTTTTTTTTTTGTTTTTTTTTAAATGAGGGGCTGCTTTTCCTGATTGTACTACCTACAGTATGAATGAACTGTACCTCAAAAGTATCAGCTAACAACGGACTAATCACGTCACTACCTCCAGTTTTGGTCATGTCTGTTTACGTTCAGTATGAGCAATGTTAATAATCTACAACGTATTATCAGGACTGCAGAAGTGTTTTTTTTTTTTTTTTTTTTGTCTAATCTCAGTACCTTTCTCACCCTCAAGTGGCTTTTCAGATTTGACTATTGTATTCATGTTTTCTTGTTTTTAAATAGATGGTATACTTGATTAGGAGTTCTCGTGTACGCAAATGTGATTTTTTTTTTTCTCTTCTCTTATATGGTTAAACCAGATGTATACGGGGATTGGTTTTTACTTTGAAAGAAAGTGTTGCGTTCTTGAAATTCATCCAAGGCTAGAGGTAGAGCCTCCGAGAAGCGACATGATTTTTTTCAATCCACCTTCATTAGCAACAGTTTATTCTTGCAGCAAATGTTTTTAATGTTAAAGCTGCCTTACTACACTGTGGATGAACTTTCAGCTCTGGGAGTCTTAAAAAAAAAGTTACTCGTCATAACCTTTGTATTCTAGTACAATCAGATACACATTACTACCTCTCAAAGGGCCTATTTTTACCTCAATCTCAAATCTAAATACTGTTTTGACATCCAGAGAGCATTTTGGGTGAACATCTTGAAATGTTTATTTTTTGCCGGGATACATTTTCTACGACTGTTTTTCGATTCACCTCAACTGAACTTGTAACTTTTATTATGTAGTAGAAGCTGGGAGGCACGTGGTTGGATTTTTCCAAGCTCTCCACTGTTTTATTTTCCTTTCTTCGACAGTATCTAACGTCTAAAGTATCTAACCTGTTTTGTTTGTTTTCTTTATCCACTTCCTTTCTTGGATTACAGTTTTTACTCGCTTGCTAAAAGTCTTTAGATATTCACTACATTTTATTCAGCACAATAATAAAAAAATGTATGGCAAACAGTGTGTGATTTTTTGTGATCGTGTAAAAAATGTGACTACCAGTCATGGTAGACTTCAACCCTGTTGAGAGCATGAGAATTTAAATTATTTATCATATATTTAAAAAAAAAAAATAACATTGAAAAAGTATTTTCCCCATTTAGTGATTCATGGACATCTTGTTTTGGTTTCGTAAATATGGTGAACCACAAGACTGTTTTTTACCACAAGGAAATGACCACAAATGCTTGTTTGGGAATACACACTAACCACAATTATTTTTTACTAAGGTCTGTTGACTTTTTTTTTTTAAATTTGCACGATTAGTGGTTAATCCTGGTGGAAAAAATTCCTGGGTTTATATTAGCAAGTTTTATAGCATAGCATGTTAGCATTTTATCCAGGTTTGCTTTTTTAAATATTACCTGGCATCGTGACATGGAACGAAGTTGCAATAAAACTCTTTTTCCTCATCATAAAATGTTTTATTTTTATATGAGTTTGAGTTTTATGTGAGTCAACATGCCATTACTTCCATTGCAGTTGAGTCAGCCCAGAACATTGCCACTCATTTTCCTTCATTCAAATACTTAGAATCCATTTTTTTTCTTCCATTCATTCCTTTTTCTGCACCACTTTTGCTGTTCAATAGCAGAAGTGTTAGAAAGCAAAGTAGTCCATTAATTGTGTATTCAACAGCGCGCTCTAGCGGCAAAACCGAGGCACTACAAGTAAATTTGTAATATTGAGATTACTGTGTTTTATTTCGAAAGGTTTTCACTTCCTGTGTGTGTGTTCGATTACAAATTACTCCAAGTTTAATCTGGCATGTCATTGTTAAATTTTGAGTTTTATATGTTTATGTTAAACATATATATTATTTTTAGTGTAGCGGGAACAAAAAGCTTCAATCAGAATTTCAACTCGCGTTGTTGTTACTATATTTTACTGTATAGGGATTCCACTTCCGGTACAGTCTGGATCCAGGAAGTGAACACTGACAGTTTCGGTGGAAAGCAACAAAAAGATTTGCATTTAAAAATATAGTTTGTCATTATGTCTGCTAGAAACCCGGGCACGCAACTTGGTAAGTGACAACTTAATGCATAGTTCCTGGCTTCAAAAATGCCCGATCGACATTCGAAACTTGCGCTTTTCAGCTCGTTTTCTGTCCTTCTCTTTGCTTAATCAGTAACACTTGAGAAGTAAACGACCTGCAAAATGCAGGGGCGGACTTGTGCAAACCGGTGCGGGACAATAAAACGGACTTTTTCTTACTTCGTTGTTGAGAAATGTTGCCTGAAAAGTATCCCGTTATGAGCATGTAATTAACGTCTCATGATCACTCTGCACGCCTCACTCATTCATTTTGGACATAGACATAGTTCCTTCATGTTTTTTTATTTCATACTTAATTCAATGGACAGCATGCAATTCATCTATGCAGTTACATTGTACCAATTAGATTTTTTAAAACTTATTTGCAAAGTAGATGCATGAAAAAAATCTAAAAAAAAAAAAAAAGCCCAAAACTACTCGATACTACAGAAGCTAAATGATCTTAAATAAAAATGACCCCGTCCTACTGGTGGAATAATACATAACATTGTGGTTTAAAACCTACCAAATCAAATATGATTAATTTTCATGTTTTTTTTTTTTCTGTCCCATTGTACTTCAGATCTGGAATGGGTCTCCAAAGTGAGAGTGAACACACAAGCTGTACTTCGGAGAGCTCAATCCATTCAAGGACTGAAGCTCCCCAAGAAACAGTGGCAGGTATTGGTATTGCTACAAAAATTAAAATTGAAATAAATTGTAATACATTTATGCTCTTTTAAAGGCCGCCTGGCTGCTGAAGGCCGTCACGTGTATTGACCTGACGACTCTGGCCGGAGACGATACGCCGTCCAACGTCCACCGACTGTGCATGAAGGCCACCCAGCCCGTCCAATATGAGCTCCTCAAGAAAATTGACATGCATGACAAAGGTATGTTTAGGCTAAATCCAATTGTATATTTTTTACAGAATGGGTTGTATAAGTATCATGCTGATTCTCAAAAGTTCCCATCCGGCAGTTCTCTTTACAGCCCGCAGGGGGCGCCAAAGACCAGTTAGTCATTCTCTACTGTTTCTGTATTATGTGTCCAAAGGGGTAACAACCGGTGCAGTGTGCGTGTACCCGTCACGCGTGGCCGATGCGGTCACATCGCTAAAAGCCGCCAACTCCAATCTTCCAGTTGCGTCGGGTGAGTCCGTTAAAAACCCGTATAGAAATGTGTGAATAAAATTGTGTTATTGAATCAAAATTTCCTTTCTTCCAGTGGCGACCGGTTTCCCGGCAGGTCAGACTGCACTGGAGACGCGTATTATGGAAGTTCGTATGGCCGTAGCGGACGGCGCCACTGAGATTGACATCGTCATCAACAGGACGCTCGCTCTCACCGGACAGTGGGAAGGTATAGAGACTATAAAAGAAATTTTTAAAATAAATAAATCCTGATTGTGACTTCCACAGCCATGTATGATGAGATCGTTCAGTTCCGAGAGGCCTGCGGCGACGCTCACATGAAGACCATCCTGGCTATCGGCGAACTGGGCACCTTCACCAACGTCTACAAAGCCAGTTTGGTCGCCATGATGGCCGGTCAGTTTCAAAGTGCTTCAAGGATTTCAAACATTTTGAGTAGTCACTGATACCGATACCAAGTACCGATACTTTTGATACAAAAAAATGATCCTCTAATCCACAATATTTGTCCTTGCTTAACATTATATTTAAAGTTGGGTTTTGGTAGTTGAATCACTCAGTTTTGAAATTAGAATAATCGTGTTTATTAATCGTGATTTCAATTACCCCCAAAAAAAATCACGATTATTTTTTTCCATAATCGCCCAATGCTGTTTGAGCTTTTTCACATCTCAATTCAGCCAAATGTCTCGATGACGGCCAAAACACACTCACTCAAATGCCTGTCAGACGTCACATCTTAAGCCGATTACGGAACCGAATCGTGAATCGAGATCATTATTAAAACGCATCGCTTTTTGTCACCACTCTCCCTTCTTAATCTCCGCTTGTTCCTCTGAATCGCCGATGAGATTCCTGAAATTGAATGATAATTTCACCTATTAATCTCCGACGCAGGCTATTTTCCTCCACTAGTGTGCCCCCCTCCTTCCCCTCCGCACACAAATGAATGGAGCTTCATTACCGCCACCCGTATTTAATAACTGTTATCCATTATCTGGTAATTAAGACACCCCGTGACGAATCTTAAGGATTATTTGACGACGAGAAGGGGGAGAAATGCTAAAAAAAAAAAAAAAAAGACCTGACTGGGGAAAAATACATAGCGCAGGTCTTTAATGAACTGGAAAATGTTCATCTTGTTCTGTTCCGTAATGAACAGTCATTATACACCGGGGAGACAGAAAGGCTGATTATCACTCTATAGTTTGTGGCTCATCTATTAAAAGAATGTCATTTCATCTTCTATTTTTATCGGGAAAGCTGATAATTGGCTGTGAAGGAAGGAAAAATGAAGGATTTTATTGATGAGCGTACAGCTGCCCTCTGATAACCATCAGCAGCAACATCTGTTCTTGTCTGACCACAGGATCCAAAAGTCCGCTTTGCACCTTCCCGTAATGTGTCCAACAGTTGGGATTTAAATGCAAAGTCCCCAAATGGGAAGAGTACTCAAAATTAAAACAAATGAAGAATTTATTCTTCCCCATACAGCAGGGGTGGCCAACCAGTCAGAGACTAAAAGCACACTGTCTCACGCAAGTCAAGTCAAGTCACGCACACAAACTCTCAGTTCAAAAAAATCCACAAACAAAAACATAATAATTTACAATACCGTTTTTTTACTTACTATGCATGTTGCTTGGTCCGACTTCTGGCATTCCTTGTCTTGAACAATCGTCTTCAAATCCGGCTTGTATTCCGTTGCAATGTTCCAAGCCAGTTGTTGATACGATGCAAGCGTGACAGTCTCTGAGTGCTTCGTAGTTTTGGGGGAAAAAAAAACCTGACTTTTCAAAGTGTCCAACTTGCGCTTACGAAATTCAGTCCAGTTTGGAAAGTCCTTATCGATGTTAGCTGAAGTGGCGCTGAAGATTTGAAGCTTTGAAATGCGCTAAGGACGTCTGACATGCCAGGCAGAATGGCTTGCCATTACGTTCAACAACAAAAAAATAATATAAACTTTCCCACTCTGTTAAAAAACGTCCTGTGTTCATCTTCATATTTGAGTTTCCCTGCCATTTTGAGAGCGAAATTAACACTAATTGTTTAATCGAATGAGTTTGTCCCGCCTGCTTTGTGGAATTTCACCTCATGCGCATGCGCGTTTGACGAACGTACCATATTGAACTCAAGCGAAGCGAACGCGCACAAAAAAAACCACACACAAATGTTGATATGAACGTAAAAGAGCCGCACGAAACCAGGCAAAGAGCTGCCTGTGAATAAATTTGACCTGCGCTTCAATCCCACCAGGTTCTGACTTCATCAAAACATCCACGGGAAAGGAATCCGTCAACGCCACTTACCCTGTCGCCATAGTGATGGTGAGGGCCATACGTGATTACTTCCTGCGTACGGGTCACAAGGTAAATGGTCAATTTTTGATTTTTTTTTATGTGCAAATACGGGAAATAATATTTTAGTAAAACCCTGTATACAGTATTAAGTAGAAAAGCGATGAATTAAAATGAACCCAAACTTATTTTTAGTGTGGTCGGAGTATGACTTGTGGTAATCTGGCTCCCTCTAGTGGTATGCGAAGGCATCACTGAATTAATTGATTAAAAAATGCACAATCAATTTATTTTAAATCCACCGCAGTAGTTATATTTAAGTGCAATAGTTGCTGTGAACTCTAGGGGGAGCCCAAGAGGGAAAAACATTTCATACAGCGGTTTAATCAAACTGTACTTCTCTTGCGGGCCCTCAGGTGGGCTTCAAGCCAGCGGGGGGCATCCGGACAGCCAAGGAGTCTTTGGTGTGGCTTCTGCTGATCAAAGAGGAGCTAGGCAACGACTGGCTTACTCCTCACCTCTTCCGTTTGGGAGCCAGCAGCCTCTTGGCTGACATTGAGAGACAGGTGGGGGAGACCTAAATGACGAGAAATGAATTGAGAAAAAAATATTAGAAATATAATCATAATTACTTGTGCAGATTTATCATCACGTAACCGGACAATATGCTGCCTACCATGAGCTTCCTATGGCCTGAAGCTCTGGAGATGCTCCAAAAGACCAACAAGGACCTCAAGTTCACCACACAAGCCTGACAATCTCGTTTTCTACCAGTCAAGGATATCTCAGGGGGCTGCAAAAAAAAAAAAATCTTTACAAGCCCCAAATATTCTATATGTCATCTAATATGGGGGTTCAGTGCCCCCTTGGCCCCCCCTCTAACACCGCCAGTGCTTTATATACTACAGCGCCATTAATATGATTTGTAATGCAAATTTCCTTTTCTTCAATGTTTGACTGAAGCTATCAATATTTTTTTTTTATATATCATGAACTGAAGTTGCTTGCACGAGTCTTCCATTATTCGTCAAGCGTTCCAACCTTCAACTGTGATGTGCACCGAATCCATTATGGAGGCTTGTTCTTAATTTCATTAGAGAGACAACTCAAGGATGTGTGTGTGGGGGGGATTAATCGCTGGGGGTTAAGTGAGTTTAAAAGATCTTGATTGAACAGCTCACAAAACTGAGGAATCATTTGAAGACCCTAAAAAAAACTTTCTCTGTTATTTTTGTTTAATGAAGATATCAAAAGACTTGACCTTGAAGGAAAGAAAGCGTAAATGAGTGAATTAATTACGTATTTGCGAGAGAGAAAAAAATTCAGTATTTGATGGAGGGAGGATGAACTCCAGGGAGCAGTTTGGCTTCTGCACAAGGCTGGGAATGAGGCCATTGAAAAAACTGAATTTAATTGTCAAACATTATCTAAAAATATTTACCATTCAAACCAATTGTATTTTTTTTCAACTGTGAATAACGTTAGAGTGGCTTCAAGTGTTTTTTTTTTACACCGCTTATCCTCATTCGTGTCCGGGTCGAACTGGCTGTGTGATTTATCGAGTCTGAATGATGCCATCTCTGGTGGAAATAAATGATGCGACCGGACAACTTTTAAATTGTTTTCCCTTTTGGTTTTCTCCACCCTCATCCCACTACAGATCCACGAAAAAAAAAAACATTGTGTGAGATGCGGACTCGGCGGCGATGATGGAGTGAGCTCGTATGGCCGGCTTCTTGATGGATTAGCCGCACTTACATAAAGGCATGTAGATCATCTCAAATCTGAACCATCGGTCAGCGCGCTGCCACTTGATAAGATGGAGGCTGGAACCTGCTTGATTGATTCCCTAGGCCATCTACTCAGATCCCTATCACACACATGGTTACACACACACACACACAAAACAGCCACGCCGTTTCACTTCATTGGGTTCAATTTGTTTTGTTGAGTGTGTGTGAAACTATGTTGAAATAAGAGTGAGGAGCTTCATTTATTTGCCTTGTCTAATAGTAAACAGCGCAGTGCTGCCATCTGGTGGCAGCTTTAGGTAATTACAAATAATAAGAACATTTGTCCAATCCCTCTCTCTGTTGCTATGTTATTCTAATCTGCCGCTCAGAATTAGAAGTGCTTGCTGATAAAGTATAAAAGCGTTGGAAGGGTTCAGCCAATCAAATTGTAGAATGGGACCACAGCGTTTTGGTTTTGTTTGCATTGCACCCCCGCCCCGCCCCCAGCAACCACCCACCAAGAGGTCGGTTTGGATGAACACCCGGCAGGCCAGCGGTGATCAAGTCCCTCACGCCTGACAAATAGTCTTGCTCAGATTGATTGTTTTCCCCTTGTTTAATTCATCAGTGTTTCTTTAGCCCGCAGCGGCGGTGAAAAACGACACTTTCCCAGGCCCCGGCGTCCCACATGTAGTTTATGATGAAGAAAAAATGGCCGAGCAGCCCACGCCGTCAGTAATGGCCCCACTATCCATTATGAACGGCACTTTGGATTTGTCATGCTGTTTGCGCTGGATGAGGAATGAATGTACATGTTTTAAAGGGAAAAAAATAGCTCTGGATGCCGTCTTGCCATGTGTGAATGAGGTTTGAAGAATTGGAAATAAAAGAAAATACGTTGAGATTGATTGAAAAATACAGGGAACGTTATTTAAAAATACATTTGCAGTTAATACTAAATTTAATACATATATGTAAGATTAAGCATGAACAATGAACTACTCTATTTTATTTTTTCATACTTTATACAGTGTTTTTTTAAACCTAATATTTAATAAAAAATATTTCAGAAATAAAAAAATACAATTAATTTGATAAAAAAAATAAAAGATAATTCTAAATACAAAGGATAAAATTTAAAAATGTGTTCAGTGTTTAGCATTATTATTATTTTTTTTCGCGTTAAGTTTTTAATGAGCTATTTGATTTATTTTTATTTTTAACCTTATATTGTTTACATATGTAGCACATGAAATAAATTTATTGTAAATAAGAAAACACATTGGTAAAAAAAATGCAACATTTTAACTTAAACAGTGAAATTCATGTTCACTGATTTTTCCTGTTATTCATTAAACAATCACTTGTTGTCATTGATTACTAAATAAAATCATCTCAGGACGTAAAACAAGTACTCAACTGTACAAACACATTTTCCCAGTTGAAGGTCATTTGTTGCATGTTGCTTTGATCACAAAAATAAACTCTCCATGACTTCTAGCCTGTTCTTACTCAAACATCCGCACGGAAGCCGATTGAAGGTTGGCGCAGGTAAAATTCAAAGCGAGAATAATTGGCGCTCCACTGCAATGATATTAATGATACAATTAAAGCGGGTCTTTGGTTTCCTCTGTGGCAGAAACAAGTTGTGATAGGTGATACCGGGGGACTTCACTAGTGTCAGTCCGATCCTTCTGATGCCGCGCTGATCCCGCAAAAGTGGGAGGCTGGCACGCGCTCATTTCCCATGGTGCGCCGCTCGCTGCCTTTGAGCGTTGACCTTGGTTGGATGCTCCCTCGTGGCAGTACAAGAGATGGAATACATGTTTGAGAGATCAAACCGATGCGGCCGGCTAACCGGCCTCACCTGTCTGACGCTCGCCCGCAATTAGAAAAGTTGATCAGCATCGATTCCGATGAAACCGTTACACTCTCGTGACGCAATCCGACGGGTGACTTTCTAATTAGGTTTTGGTTATTAATCAACTGGGCGCATTTTATTTTTGATTAGAGAATCCCAATTTCAAATCAGTGCAGTTCAGTTGTCTTTAACTTTTAAAAATGTTTTTTTTTTCTTTTTTTAAAATTACTTGGGTTCAATTTTCGTGTAATTTTCATTTAACTTTTAAAGTTTTTTTATTCATTTAAAAAAAAAAAACTTGATAATATAAAATATAAATTGTATTGATATTCAATTCTGAGAACTTCCTTCGTTGAAATAACAATAAAATTTCCAACATTGACTTCTCCTTAGCACTCAAACAAAAAAGTCTGGAGGACTCTCGTTGAAAACTTCACCTGAGTCCTCCAGCCAGAATGTCAAAATCCGAGAATAAGAAACAGTTGACGCATTTATTTATTCAGCCATGTTTACTCAGATTCGTTTTCCCTCCAGGACATGGCTGCAGCTTGTGTGTCTCCTCAGCGTGGGTGGTTACCGCGGCGAGGTGAGGTTGGGGTGGGGGGGGAATGTTGCAACTCCAGCTTCTTTTAAAGTTCCACTTGTGGACTGGAGCTTGTTCGGGGGAGGCCTTTGCAGAGATCCAGTGCTCGGGGGCGGAGGCTTCACAATGCTTTCCTGTGGCAACAGAGAGGCTTTCTTATCTATTTTGGATGATATAGCCACACACCTTGAAAGAAACCAGGTGCCTAGGCCAGAGGGGTTGTAGGACCTCCAGAGGAAGAACAGGAAGAGGGCTGGACCAGGAATACTAAGTTGAAAAGTTCTGTGGTGATGATAAACTTTGTATCGTGTTGAGGGAAAAATAGTGTGATTTGTTTGAATTTTACAATATTTTTGGGGGACATAATATTCATAATTTTATTTTTCAATCATTTGGAAATTTTTCCTTTTCAGTTCAGCATTTTAGTTGATTAAATATGGTTAACAAAAATAATTTTAGTGACCTCTTTTATTAAAAAACAACAACTGTTTGTTAGCTTAATGCTACCACACTATGCAAAACACTATAGACGAGCTAAATAAACTAGCATTGATGCTGTTTTGTACCATTTCGATATTTAAACTCAATCAGTGCAGCAACACTTGTAGACAGACAATACTCACAGGCATATATTCTTTATCCTCCGCTAAACTGACTAATATGCTAATATGAATATCTGTTTTATACTCCCCCTGGTGGCAAAATGAACAGTATGTAACTTGATATGGCCACTCAGCTGTAGAGGTTTCCAATCTCACTCCTAACTAGCTTGTAGATATCTCTTTAGAGAACCATCTACATTCACCTCAAGTGTCGGGTCAACAGGAGAACCTCTGTGAAGCGCACGATACCGTAGAGACACGGAAATTTGACTCATGGCCTCGTAATATAAATCTAGAGAAATCTCTGTCGGAGCAGCACGGACGGAATAATTGTTTGCAATGGGAAATCTCAACGGAGTCCTCAGAGCTCATTCGGAGGCGTTTGAAGTGAGCGCTGACATTGAAGAAACCCAAGGGCGGCGAGGGAGCGAGGGGCCTTTCAAACGGAGAAGAGAGAAGCGCTCACCTTCGAAATTACGAGAAGCGATTTCAAGAGCGTCAAGTTTGGGAGAGTAAACTGAGGTGGGAAGAGGAGGAAAATCTCTGCACTTGAGATCATTAATAGTTAAACGAGTTGGGCTTGCAAAGTAGAACGGCGTTGATCGAGCCATCTTGTATACACTACTGAACCAAACTTTTCAATTATATATATTTTTTAGCCTTACAAATTTGATTATTATTGGTAACTTATGCTTGTAACAAAGCGCCCACTAAATATTGTAATGAAACCATAAATCAAGCTTGATTTATTTTCTTTTGTCAGTGCTGATTTTGGCTAGTTAGCACTATTATGCTAATAGCTAATGCCACAATTTGTGGAACTATACGTGTCGTATAACTGATAAAAATAAATAAGAATTTGCTGAGATTACTAATGTACTGTTTTTAGAACTGTTTCATTCATTTATTCACTTTTCTGTACTACCGTATTTTCCGCACTATAAGGCGCACCGGACTATAAGGTGCACCTTCAATGAATGGCCCATTTTAAAACTTTGTCCATATATAAGATATACATTTGGCCCGCGGGCCGGACTTTGGACACGCCTGCTGTAGTGGCTCAATATTGGTCCATATATAAGGCGCACCTGATTATAAGGCGCACTGTCGGCTTTTGAGAAAATTGGAGGTTTTTAGGTGCGCCTTATAGTGCGGAAAATACGGTATATAAAAATGCTAATGTAAGTAATCCAACAGGTTTGGAACACATTGCTAAATTTAATTCTTGTGTTTAGCCACACTTATATTTTACTGATTTCAACCATCACTGCTTACATTAAACTCTCAAGGCAAGTTCCTTGATAAGATGGTCAGTTTGTGAAGTTAGCGTTCTCGCACATCACATAGCATGAATGCGTAAATAAAACACAATGTTTTACTTCGCCGACACCAGTTTATAGGGCGGCAGCGCGCTGATCAAAAGAACATTAGCTTTGATTAATCAATCAATACCCCGGTGGCCTCCGTCCTGTCCATTGATCTGCGCGCCGTATGGAGGTCAACGTCAGGCTCGGCGGCATGTGAAACGCTCGGCTGGATTTTTCACACTGGCCCGCTCAAACGAAAATCCGCCCTCATTGATTTTCCTTTCATTTCCCTTCTTCGCCTTTCCAAATGTTCCTTCTCTCACTGACGCATTGAAAGAAGTTGTGGAGCTCAAGATGCTGTAGTGGGATTTTAGTTCTTTTTTAGATGCAAGACGAGTGTTGTGAGAGAACAATGGTGAATTTGTTTCAGTTTTTACATGGACTCGAAATGTGAGGGTTTTTTTTCCCCCTAGTTCATGTCAAGAGTCTTATCAGGTATGAGCCCCATCTACAAAAAACACAAAACACCCAAAAATCAAATTAATTTTTAAAAATAAATCTATTTACACTTCCAAAACATTTCAGTGTTCACTTTGTAATAAATTTAATTAACGCAAAAAAATTACAAAAATATACTGTATATTTAAAACCTGCCAAGCCCTCTGACAGGGGTGTGTAGACTTTTTAAAAATAAATCTGTATTTATGCTTCCAAAACATTTCAGTGTTTCCTTTGTAATACATTTAAATAACTCAAAAAATATATATATTTTTACAAAAATATACTGTATATTTAAAACCTGCCAACAGGGGTGTGTAGACTTTTTATTTTTATTTTTTAATATCCACTGTACTATGAATGAATTTGGGACACGATCAAATGCTCGGAATCATTCTCTCAGTAGTGGAACAGAGGGAGACAGAACATCATATTAATGGCGAAGTTGTTCAATCTCCTGAATTCCATTTTTGTTGAAGCCCTGCAGGGGTGATCACCACGTCATCTCATCCCGTTCAAGTACTCCGAGGTTCCATTTCAAAAGCACGCCGCGTCTCTTCACGTCCCTCTCAGTTGGCATCGTTGTTTTATTTTTTTTTTGTCACCCGGGCCTCGGTTCCTCCGCAAAAATGCAAATGAGCGTAATTTCAAATGACAAGGAAAAGTAAACTTTTCCGAGTTGCGAGCGCCGAGGTTCCCCGTGGGGGGCGGGGCTGTGAAAAATCCTGCTCTAATTCTGTCATTGTCAAACTTTGACATAAGTGATTGTTCCGTTGCCTTTGTTGAGTGATACAACGGGGTAACACGGTCCCGGTTCCACCACGTTAATTTTTTAAAAGAAAGCACAAGATGTGTATTCCTTGAAGAAATGTTTGCCACAGCTTATGCTAAATATTATAACACCCAGCCAGTGATGTCTTTTGTGTTTTTTTCCCTTCTTTTTTTAAAGCTTTTATCTCCTCTTATCCACGGGAGGCCTTTACCTTTGCCACATAACAGCAACTCAGAAATAATTGAACTATCCCTTTTTTAAATATATATATATATATAAAATAATAAAAAAACCAAGACAAGTTGGAAGAATTTCAAAACGAGATCAAAGTGTGCAGTTTCCTCAACCCAAGGGCGTCAGCTTTCTCTTCTGCGCCACACGATGATCAAATGCGCTATTTTGTAAAGAGGCCTGTCCTGGATTGCTGAGATGTGCCCGCAAAACTTGTCTACGTATTTACAGGCATGTGTGTGAACAGCAAATTAAATGTCAAGTTGAATGACAGAAGTGCCGACATCAGCATTTTTTTTTATGTTACTGTAGATAATCATAGATTTCAGGGTGGCACATGCCAGGACGGTTTTGCTGTAATTTTTTTAATTTGGATATTGTTCAACAATATTAATACAGGACTGAATAGTAATAATAAATATTTGTGTTGTGTGTCAAACAAAAAAAAAAAAACAGTGGACGGTACGTTTTGAAATCTTACCCGATTTCATTAAATCAAATATTCAGATCCATTTTTGGTCACTTCACTAATCTATATGTATGTACACAGACCATGCAAAAAGGCGGAGCTTATACCGTCTACAAAACAGAGTGAAAAAAATGAATAGTTGACACATTTTGGGGGGAAAAAAAGTCCGTTCAGGATAATGTCAGCACTGATCAATCATTCATCGCAACCTTTATTTCAAATTGAGACGAGCCCTACCTGAAGCCAGGTGGGAAATGTACACTCTCCTCACACAACGGGGATTTATGGAGTTAGCCCATTATACACCTAAAAGTTTCTCAGACTTCACTTAGTCTTTTCTTCTTTCCACCAGCATAAATCTCAGGATAAATCTGGGGCTAGAAACTTCACAGAGAATTTTTTTTTTTTTTTCAATTTCATCACCACCCCTGACTGACAAGTATCATTATGGATAAAATTATCTTGGTAATTATCCTGCCCGGAAAGATTTATATCTCTTTGTGAGGGCTGAAAGGAAAGGCATGGGATATTGAGCGGTGGTTGCATGCAACTCTGCAGAGGCGAGAGAGAAAGTGCTTTGTTAAAATAGCGCCATAATGAGGCGCTGCGGCCCCTCCCGCTGTGCGAGATCCTTGCCTGGCTGGATCACCCAGAGTGCTTTGCTTTTTAGTCTGCCAAACTCAGTTGAGGTAACGAGCATGGCAAAAACCCTTCCACAATTAGGTAATTGCTCCGTTTGCTTCGTACGCCGAAGAAAAATGAGGGCAAAAGTCCTTATATGTGTATATGTGAGGACAATGATAAATCATTTCAAAAGTTTCCCCTATTATAGACTGTGCTCAGAATTAACCAGTTTCATTCAATTAAGTGAATAAAGTTTTTTAATAACCAACTGTTCCGACTTATCTCTACATTGACTAAGGTCAGCGTAGTTTTTGAGCTGAAAGTACTTTTAAAAAAGTAAAATTTTTGTCCAATCAGATTGTGAGATTTAGCGACCGTATTTTCCGCACTATAAGGCGTACTGGATTATAAGGCGCAACTTCAATGAATGGCCCATTTTAAAACTTTGTCCATATATAAGGCGCATCGGATTATTATAGAAATAGAGAAAACAATAATATATCAATAACTTAACGTTGCTCAAATGTTAATATCACACAACACACAAAATAAACACGATATAAAGCTTACTTTAATAAATTAGTCCTCATCCACGAATCCATATTGGTCCATTTATAAAGCGCACCGGATTACAAGGCGCACTGAGAAAATTGGAGGTTTTTTAGGTGCGCCCTATAGTGCGGAAAATACGGTAGTTTAGCTAGCTAGCTAGCAAAGACTTGGTTTGGGTATATGTATGAATGCGCCATATGCTCATATATTTTTGGCAAGATATAGAAGTGCTGTCTCCATGAATAAATATCAAAATGTCATTTCGCTGAGTCGATAAATAGCATCATTGTGTTCACTTTGGTCTTTAATCATGTTCGGACCTTGTGGCTTTTACAACCGTTCTCTATGTTACAACAGCCTTTAACAACCAAATGACAAGGTTTTTATATGCTACCAGATGTGCTAACTAGTTTGATCACCCACCTCAACAATGGCTTACTAAAAAGGTGGACGTAATGAGGGTCCGGGGGCGGGGGGGGGACCACTTTCGCAAAAGACAAAGCCTAAAGGCCTGCATCTAATGAGCAGCTGTGTGACTCTCATTAAGAGCGGAATGCAACTGCTGATCCTTAATGAGCTTCTTCATTAAGATACATTCGGAGGGGAAAGTTGTGTAGGTTTAGTACCCCAAGCACTGGGGCAGCCTACCACCAATAGGGATAAACCATTATAAATATACCCAGCGACTGGATGTGTGTTATAGTACTCATCTTCTGAGATTAAGATACTGTCAATCATAAATGATTGGAGCTGAAGCTTGTAAATGGTTGCAAATGCTGCACGGTTATTTGAAAAAGCATGCCAGGATCTATTAAGACCTCTGGCGAATGACATAATCTGGAATAGCATCGATATTTTCTGATATAATGATGCAATGTTAAAATGGTGGAATGCGGCCGTTGAAAAATAGATCGCCTGGATTTTACAAATAAGATTATTTGTAAATTTAAGTGGGCCTAAAACAGAGCCATGTGGTACACCGTTGTCAGCACTACTAAAAAGCAACATCGGATTTACTTCTGGAGATTTATTCTCAATAAATTACTAGAATCTAAAGTCAAACCAATATAAATATCAGTCATAAAAAAAAATTGAAGATTTAATAACTGAGTGGTTGTTTCTAAAAAATTATTTGAGACTTTTTAAATAATATTGCCTAAGCATAGCATAGAAAGACTAAACAGTCCATACGATGCCAGTATTTTCCATGAACCGTATTTTCCGGACTATAAGGCGCACCTAAAAACCTAAAGTTGAAATAAAAAAGATAAAATGGAGAATGGTTTGATTTGGATTAAAAATCTGACATGATGCATTAATGGTGCGCCTTATAGTCCGGTGTGCCTTATAGTCCGGAAATTACGGTACATGAAACAATCTTCATTCCCGAAATGTACAAACTCTAAGAGAGTAACTGGAACACATTCACATTATTTGCTTGGCAACAGCTTGCTGTCCAACCTTGGAGACAAAAAGAAAATCGCTCTATAATTAAGGCCTTTTGAAGAAAGTAGCTTTTTTAAAGAAGACGTTTGATTACAGCTACCTTAAAGGACTGCGGCGCACAGCCTGTCAATAAAGACATATCGATCATGTTAAGTACAGCCGTGCCAATCCGTGGAGGAGCATACTTAAGTAGACGAGCTGTTGAGGAGTTACAAGTGGAACGAGGAGGCTGACTATTGTAATCTCAATTTACAAGATACATACACAACACCTATTTTTATTGATCACATTTGATCCATCTGATCCATCATAAGGTTCCAACAAAAGAAAAAAAAAACCTGACAGTTGCACAAAATCAACCCTATTGTGGCTTTAACCATTACCAAGCTGTCAGTCCATCCATCCAGTTAATATGATTTCTCTATTTTGTGGTTGAGGTAAAATGACAAAATAAAAAACCCTATCATCAGTTCAGTCTTATCAGAGCCTGCTTGGCTGCTAATCTGATTTCTTATTTTCTTGCCGCCCTTGGGCCACCACTGTGTGAATGGGGTCAAATGAAACCCAATTGGACAAGTTAATCACACAATATTTATGGTTTAACCCACAGGTTGCAGGGAAAACGCTTGCACTTATCAATTCGATCAGTCGGGGGTCACCTTCCAAATCCTGATTATATGCCGCCAAATTTATTGCCCGCCCAACACAGTATGCCGTTGCAGAATTCGCCTTTCATTGATTGGCGGCTGCATGTGACAGTCCTGAAAGTAATGTGGACACCAGTTGTGATCAATAAAAAAATGTATGTGCCTAGAACCTAGGAGGCATTCTGTAATGAAATCAATAACTTTGCTTGGCTTGTGGCATTAAGATCATTGGCCGGGCTGTTATTTAGTCATTGTTGTCCGACACCAGCGGCATAACCTGGCGACCATGAGAAATCAATGGGAACACAGCGCAGCTCGCATCCCAATTACTGGCAGGGCTGGCAAGGAATCAATGCAGCTTTTAGCCATTACCACTCCTTGTGGGAAATCACGGGACATTAGTTTTCTCGACGAATCCGCTGCACAAAAGGAAGGACGACCGCTCCATGCGAAAGCGCCCAAATAAATAAGAAATACAAAAAGAAGAATATTTTGCCGCCAAGTCTTCTTTGGGCCCGGTGATGCGTTGATCAGTCATCTCGGAAGAAAGAAGCCACCCCAAAAAAATAATTCGGGGCAGAAAAAGAATTCTTGTATTTTAAGTGGTTTCTCACTTCAAATAAACCGTACTTTTTTTCCCACTATGTGTCATTATTGCTATTTCATTCAAGGTACTAATAAATTACGACAATATCCGCTTTAGTATGATTATCATTATGATCCATAATTTTAGAATATTGTAACAACTAATAAATTCAAAATGAAATTAAAATATATATTTTTTAAATCAATGTAAACACAGGAAACAAAAAAAAACTGTTACCAGTACCAGAAATATTTATGTACAGTAGGTGCCTAGCTAAAATTTAAGCTAGCTTCTATCAACTGATAAAACGAATAAATTAAACAATACTGTTACCAGTACTAGAAATATTTATGTACGCTAGCTGCCTAGCTAAAATTTAAGCTAGCTTCCGTCGACTGATAAAACTAATAAATCAAAAATTAAATTAAAATATATATTTTTAAATCAATGTAAACATAGAAAAACAACAACAAAAACATTACTATTACCAGTATCAGAAATATTTATGTACAGTAGCTGCCTAGCTAAAATTTAAACTAGCTTCCATCGACTATCTGTAAACCGACTACTTCCTTGTTCATGCTTCACCACAATTTTAAAAACAAAACAAAGCATATACGCTACCTTGTGAGCTAGCATGAATGACGAGCGCTCCCAAAAAAAAAATGGCCGACGCAGCAGGCCTTAATCTGTTTTGCGCAAACACAAGCCCCCCTTCTGTTCAAAGCAAAGAGCACGGGGAAAACGTCAGGCGCCAAATAACTAACATTGATGGCTTGCGTGTCACCTGTTATTAGTCTCACGCTTGCACATGTATCAGCATGTCAAAATCATGGAAAACACGCCTTAGGCCATCTTGACAAACTAGCAACATTGTGTTTCTATTTGGCAGCTGACGCTCGCTCGCTAGTGCCGTCCTACAACACTCGACGGTTCCCCTCCCAAACTGGCTCCGACAAAGTGCTTGCCGGGATGTGACTGGCAGGTGTTTTGCACGCCATTTTCAAAGCGTCTCACGCTGGCAAGGCATGGCTCTTTGTTCAAGCACGGTGGCGTTTCAAGCACCTGGCTCCCAAACGCGGCGTCATGACACTAGTTTGATTAAAGCGAAATGACAAGAGTTTGAGACAAAAGTGATTGTGACTAGCGTGTAGCTCGGGTCTAGCCGTAGTCTGGAGAGCGAGGGTTGACGGAAAGAAAGATGAAGGCGGCACTAAACGCAGACGTGGAAATCAACAAGGAGAAAATAACACTTTTGGTTCATGAGAATTCGATTCCCTGACACTTGGTTTGCTAGCTTGCGATCGTGTCAAGCTAATTCATTACCTGACAAACAATAAAATCTTTAGCATGTGTTTGAAAATTAACAGTGAAGCTACCACAACTCTTTCCCGTTCTTACGCAATCAACAAAAGCCGCAGAATCGTTATTCATCTGGCTCGCATTCATTTTTTTTAATGTTAGCTAGCTCCACCCACAGAGGGACTGGGTTAAGGGTTGACTTGTGTTACGTAACACATTCCAGTCTTATCTCTCTCTCTCATCTCATTTACTTTTTCAAGTCGCCTTTTGCAGTCAGTCGTCTTTCTCTAACGGCTGCAAAGTGGCCACCATGTTGGATCTAATGCAAGATGAGGTGTTCAAGGCTTTCAGTACCTACGCGCTTATCGTCATCCTAAAGATGATGCTTATGGCACCTTTGACTACTTTTTACCGCGTTAGAAGAGGGGTAGGTCAAAACGAGTTCAACTCGACTATCAAAGCATAATTTTAACGCTTATGTTGATGTTTTTAGTCTTTTGCTTCTGAGGAAGATGTGGCCCATAAGTCTGCAGAAGAGAGAAAGAAGCTGCTTAGAACCCACCCAGATGTTGAACGTGTTCGTAGGTGAGTCAAATTCTGCTGAGACTGCAATTTTATTTGGCAAATGTATTTAATAATATTGAGTGAGTCTATCATAAAGACGGTTAGATCTGATAAAATAATTGCGCAATCCATATACAACAACTGCTGGTTAGCTAAACGTGTTTAGAATTAGCACAGCATTGATGCTAATTAAGCTAGCAGACCTTTTTGTATATAATTTGGTTGAACATTGTGGTTTTTCAATTCACCACATCTTGTTCCGATAATCTTGTTCCTCATTTCAATGCGTGTTTTTGGTTAACCAGATGTCACCAGAACGACTTGGAGAATGTCGTTCCCTTTGTACTCATCGGCTTTATCTACACCCTGAGCGGACCGCAACTCTCAGCAGCTATACTTCACTTCCGCATCTTTACCGGTTCTCGGATTTTCCACACTATCTCCTACATCGGGGCTTTCCCTCAACCCTGCAGAGGTCTGTCCTTTCTCATGGGCTTGGCCACCACCGTATCCATGGCTTACAATGTCCTCAGTCAGTTTTCCAATCTCTGAAGATAGATTCCAGTTTCCAAATAAGATTCAGACTTCAAAAAAATGGAAAAGTAAACAAATGCATTATCATGTCTGTTCAACTGGTAGAACAGGTATGAAAACGAGTTTTTAATTTTGTGACATTCAAAAATGCTGCTCAGCCTTGAGAGCATTCAAGATTTTTGGTATTGGTTCAACTAGGGTACCAACTTTTCTGCAAAGATTAATCGTGTAACTCAGGTTGATATTTTCAATACGGTCCGACCTCGAGTCTTACGTAATGTTCTTACAAGACTTTGATCAAAAGCAATGAAAGGACATTCCACAATTGGTGGAAGGCTTCCAGATAATCATGTCGATCTGATCTTTGGACAGGTTTTTGTTTTACATGCCTGTGTGAGGAACCAAAAAAATAAAACACCTTGCATTTAATTTTTTCCTCATGGTTTGTATGGTCAGTGTGGAAGGAATATTAAATTCAGTCACCAAAAAAAACGATTATTGAGTTTTGTAATGCACATTTACCACTGTTGATCGGTATTTACCGCTGTGTCTTAAAAGTAAATTACACTTTATAACTGCAGGAGGGGCCTGGGAGCTATCGATTGTACTTTAATGCTACTTATAAAGCAAAAAAGTCAGTCGGGAGAATATTAAAAGCAGTGGAAGAAATGTTACTCAGGTTTGATTTGTTGACTAGCATGTTAGACCTTTTTCTTTTCTTAAGTTGTTTAAAAACAAATTGGTAAAATTAAACATAATTCTGCCAAACTTGGTGTTGGATGGTCACTTTCGAGTACATTACTCATCCTCTGGAGACGATGATGAACCACTGAGACAGACTCCCATTAGGTTGCTAGAACTATTTTTATATATCGTCATTTATCAATTTAAGGTCTCGAAGGAGTTGGTGACTCACACTAGCACCATGTATACTTACATATACATATATATACGCATATACATATATACTCACACATACGCACACAAAAATGATCTGTTGATTTAAAAGTGTTTTTCCTTGCCACTAGAGGGAAGCATTTTAAAAGTCAACCGGGTTGCTTCCTCATTAGGAATCATTTATGGACCAGGTGCAGCTCATAAAAGTGCCTCCGCTCAAGCAATTAACTTCATTAGCTTTGCTGCGAACATTCCTCTGCATACCCCCACAACGCTGCTTTTCTTTCATTTCAAACACCAGTGAGAAAAAAAACAAAAAAAAAAACACCCTGCTGAATGTCACACATTTAACACTCTGCTTAATTAACATGCAGGAACAGGAACACTGTTTTTAGCTACATTCCCAATTGCAATACAACCAAACAACCCCTTCCCAAAAAAAAATAAAAAAGCATACTTGTTATGATACAGTGTGTCAGCCGCTGATATGATGAATGCTTCTCGCCGCACATGAAGGTGACTGGCGTCAATCCAGAACAGTGAAACCCATGGGTGGGCACTGCAAATAGTGGGATGAAATTACCATGAAGGCTGCTTTGGGCTGCTGCTTGTCTGCATTATGTCCTGTTTCTGTATAAGTAGAGTTAAAAAAAAAATATATATATGTGGGAGCTCATTTGTTCGAGACCCTTGGCCCTTCAGGGTCTCATTCCTCAGAGAAGCCAAGCATTTCACTGCTTGGGAGAGGAGCAAGAGGGGTTGGGTAGTAATAACCCCAACACCATTTTTAACTAACGATTGTGGCCACGCCCACTAATGCGGAGTCCTCCTTCAAATTGTGTATGTATGGCGCCCCAAACATGTCAAAACTATACACAAACTACTAATTTGTGCACCCACACAACTTATTAGCTAATTTATGTGCACCATTTTTTTTTTGTGCACAAAAATACTCATTTATGTGCCAAAAAGCTTTTTTTTTTTTATTTATGCAGCACAAACTAACTAACATGGCGCACAACACAATTAATTAATGCATGTTTACCGTTTTTTTCCGTGTATAATGCGCAAAATTTAACTAATTTATTGTCCTAAAATCTGGGGTGCGCATTATACATGGGTACAATTTTTTTTTAAATTTTTTTCAAACAAAATTTTTTTTTTTTTTTTTTTTTTTTTTTTAAGAAAATCATGGTACAACAAAACTGACCGACAATAGTGTGTTTGTACTGTGCTCTGGTCATTTCGTCAAAGAAGGGATAATAGTCCTCTTCTCTTCTTGACTGACAATGAATGTGATAGTTTAATACAATCAGCAAATAACAAAATGCGTATTACAGGTAATATTTTATTTCACAACACTTTGCCTTGTTCCTTTCGTCTCTGCTGTTCACTTCAAACACGCTCCATACGAACGCAATGCTCTCGTATCAGACGCTTGCTCGATCACCTGCTCGTTTGCTGTCACAATGTACCCTACACAAATCCGAAACATTTGTTGCGGCTCCGAGTCACGAGGGGCAAGTTTTGGTTTCCAAGGGTGTTTTTATTCCTCTTCAACGTCTCTCCCATACAGAGCCGCCTTTTTCACATGTCCGCACGTCACTTTCCTCTCTTTTCATCTGATCGCGGTGGTGCCTTTATGGGCAGTCGGAGAAATCAACACCAACAAAAAAATATACATCCAGCCTAGTTAAGACCATACCAAAGACTATAAAAATGGGACCCATTGCCTCCCTGCGTGTGTGACGATCATTGGGACTTAAAAAAAAAAAAAAAAAAAAAAAAAAAAAAAAAAAATTGGGTGCGTATTATACATGGGTACAGGCTTTTTTCCAGCATCAACATGCCATTTTTAGGGTGCGTATTATACATGGGGGCGCATTATACACGGAAAAAAACGGTAATTCTTTACATTTTAATTGAGTCTCATTTTATGATGTAAAATACTAACAAAGCAACACTATTTTTATTACTATTATTTCCTCTCGAGAAAAAAAAAACATGACTTGAGATTGTGGTAAACCTTTGAGGTTATATAACACATATTTATGTGTTGTTTAACATGCGTGTGGGTCAGGAACTAAAAACTTTGTGTACAGCTTGGGAGGAACATTTACACCAAGACATGAATTCAAAATTAATTAGGCAGACTTTTCCCAGGCACACATCCACTTTTTGATACTATGCGTGTCATAAATTCTATATTTCATGCCTGATTAGACGCCGCGTGCATTCCAAGGCGTCACATCACAATGTCTGTTCTCGTTCTTTTGTGTCTGCGTTTCATGAACTGTCATGCGCGGCGCTCAGGATCTTTTTTGTTTAGCTTTTTTAACCCGCGTCGCTGCTTAATTAGATAGAACTTCAAAGTAACGCTCCACACAGAGATGAAGTAGATATTTATATCTTACAGCCGCACCTTAAGGTTCCGGAAATGCAACGAGAAGATAGCATGGGACGAATTATGGGATTGGGAATCAATCGGTTGCCATCGGGTGGGCATTTTGAGGCCACAAAAAGTTTCACAGAAATAGTCTGGTAGTCAATTATTTACTCTAAAGAATGTATTTTGATTCGTCTCTTAGGTTAGCCTTAAATCCTATTAGCTTAATGCTAACACACAATGAGAAACTCCATAGACAGGCTAATGAATAGCATCTGTGGTGGTTCAAGATAGAGTTTGAGGCAGGCATATATTCTTTATCCTCTGCAAAGAGTGGAATAATAATAATAATAATAATGATGATAATAATAATAATGATATAAATAATAATGATAATAATAATAACAAAAGATAAAAAATAAGTATTTCAACAGGGAAGTCTGAAGTTACAAGAGTATTTTTTTTCATTTATTTATAATGTATTTAAAATTGACCAACCCTGACTGGTTTAAGGGAAAGCATTGTACAGCTTGCATTGTGCCAGACAGCAATTTTATTTTATTTCGCTGCAGTTTTTATTCAAACAGACGACCACATAACCGTTTCCTCCTTATGCATCACCTCCTAACTTTACCCTCGACCCTGCCAGTGAATGCATATGAACGAGTTTGAAAAGCCGCCATTCCATCTCCACTTCTAAATTCTATGAATAGAGGCGTCGTATATTTACAGCTGGAGAACAATTGAGCCCACGAACCTGACACGTTGTCTCCGACCTGCATGTCTGCATTTTGCAACTTTTCTACAGTGGCTATACAACGGAACGACTGTCAGCATTTTACTTCTTGTTGACTTTCCGTCATAAAATTGCTGTACATTGAATCCTGTCAATACACAGTTATCAAAAAAATATTGAAACTTTAACATCCATAGAATAGTTTGAAGTGGCTATTTTGTCGTAAATTGAATACTTGTACAAAAATAGTTGGGAACTCTTGAGTTCCTTTTTCTTCATCCACAAAAGGCCTATTTTGTATTAAATATTGTTTACAAGTCCGTCGAAATCCTTGTTAAATAATTTTACCGAGGTCATACTGACAAATGTAACAAACACAACATAAAGGATTGTTTTTTTTTTTCAAGTGGGGGTTGACTCCAAACTCTTTTTTAACTTTTACCAAGAAATAAAAATCAATCAGTTCTAGTCAAAGTTGCAAAAAAAACAACAACACCTAATCCACTTTAATTGTCTAACCTCCCTTAACCTTAAGCGCTTGACCTCATTGCTGTGTATTTCCAAGCGCCACATCCCAGCCTCTCAAAATTGCTCAGCCCAGCATTTGCATTTTAAAAAGTCCCAACTCTCTTAATAAGAAATATCAAAAGGCCGGGGGTAGGTCACACCAACAAATATACATACACGGTTTAATCTCCGCCGACCGTTGCGGCCAGCTGACTCGTCTTCATATGTTTCAATCAGTGGCTGAGCATGGCTGGGGTCAGCAGATTGCTTATGCTGATCCCAGTGATTGGAGTGCAGGTGATTACCATAAGCAATTTAAATTTTATTGATTTAACCTCTTGAGTGCAATAATTGAAAAGCTAGGTCTTCGGTTTCCACTCCGTTACCGCACCCCCCCCACGCAACTCTCTTTCCAAGTATTTTTCCAGTTCACCGTTTGTGCCGTCTTTTCGTCGTCCTTTTAAGTCCGAGGAAGCGGAAGAAAAGCCGATCCGGTCGGCAGCTCGGCTTGCTAACAATGGCGCTGTTCAATTAACAAGGCGGCGTGGGTAATTTACAGTCTCGCCGTGGTGGTGGTGGTAGCAGAGGTCACGCGGAATGTCCGTGTTTTCTCCCTTTCATGAGAATAATTTTCTGATAATTCTTCCCGTGAATAGACTGTCATTACTAATCACCATCGCTAACACAAAAGCCCAATTTCTTACTTAATTACAATTTTTATTTTAGATAACAAGGACAGCCTAATTGTAAATTACCGAGCGGAATTGACAAAAAATGATATTGCCGTTTGTTCATTAAAATATTCCCGAATGTACGCCATATCTTCTTCATTATAGAGAGCCATAATGGAGGACTAGATTCCGTCGTCAGATCAATTAATAAATGTAGAAAACTCCACCTGGGAGAGACACTTGTGCGTTCTCCATTTTTCATCAAGAGCCCGCCATTCCTCATAGGGGAGGGGGGGGATCACAATTTCTTCTTTTAATATTTTAGTGCTCTAACTTAAGCTTCCGAATTCTCTCCAGGTAGGACCACTAGATCATCTTGACATTTCAAAGTACTGAAACCTTTGGAGTAAAGCGATTTTTATTAAAATCTATTAACATAATTTATGCTTGTCAGGTACCCCCCCCCCGCCCTCTTCAGTGAGGCTCATTCGCCATATTTCACCCTCTGGTCCCCGAAGTGGCTCGGACAAATTGACATGATGGTGATGATTACGGCGGGAGAGTGATTGCGCAATATCCGGGAACGTCAGAGTAGCGGTTACTCGGGTCATGCTAACATTAGATCAACCATTTTTTTTAAAACTGTCCTCAAAAAATCAAGTGAAAAGTCAAACTATAAAAAAAAAAAAAAAAAATCCCAATTATATTTTTTAAATACCTGCAAGAAAACCTTGACCTTTTCTTTAATGGTGTCTTGAATTCCATCCAAACAAAGTAATTGAAGCACCACATGCAATTTATGACCGGCTCAAAAATCCAGTAAAATAAGCATCAATAGGCAGCATTATGTAAACTCCAACCATTCCTTTCAGACACACGTTTCGGAGTTAATGAGTTCTGCGGGAGAATAATCAATAACCTGGAGGGTAGCTAATTAACTGCTAATCATCTGGACCCATTTTAGTTGAGGAACAAATGTGGCCATTATAAGTAGCCATGTTAATAATAGATAAATCTGACAGTTATTTTTTTTTTTTTATTAGCGAAATAAAAGCAAGCTTATCAACTGACAGGTCCAAAATTGCTTCGGGGGGGGAGAAGTGTTTACCCTTCAAAAAGATTCCCCGTTCGAAACCAAAATGGTTTTGTCTAATAGTTGTTTGAAGTCACGACAGTATTTTCGAATATATTATTAAGAATGAGGAGACAACATTCCTTCTACCTTGGTATTCCCTCGGCCCACTTTGCATGGCTTATGCTAACGGCTAGCTAAACCGTCAAGCCGAGTGCTGTTGGAAACTGGCCCGGCTTTTATGTATTAACAAAAGCACGAGGCAGTAGAATGGTGATCCGAGTATTAGAACACTTCAAGCATGAAAACTAAGCTGTGCTTTTGCAGAGCTCACCCTGGATTGTGAGCCGAAACCTATTCAGCGTACTTTGAGCTGTGTCAGAAACATTCTCACTTGTACTATACATCCTTTACAAGGTTATTCCGATGAAAATAATATAGATGATATCATCTTTACTGGGAATTGTGGTGTGAAAAGATGAAGCTGCCGGAAAAGATAGTTGGACATGTTTTGTTAATATGAAGGCAGCTTGCGGAATTTATAACCGTCTCCATCTTTGAAGCAGCAGTGCATGAAATCATTTCGATCGCCAAAAGGGATTTTTGTTTGGCTGGAGTAAGCCGTACGTTGGAAGTTATCTGTCCAACGAGTAAATTTGGCAATTTGTGTTTTGGTAGATTTCGGTTTTATAGATTTAATATCCCTTTTCAAGAAAACTCTGAAGACAACTCTGGCTGAAAACTTGACTTATAGGATTTAACTGATGACATAATGACAGTTCGGGGCGCGTCTCATTGCACCGATGACGTAATATATTATGATAGCAGTTTGTGTGTGATCATTTCAAAATGACTCTAGGCTGAATAGGCTCAGACAAATCTGCTCCCCCGGTGGTGAGCGAAGACCGAGTGCAGAATGATGTCAGTGTGTTAGCGGTGTTGCCAACCCTCTGACATATCAGATTGGGGCGGATGAGGGGAGGAATCCGTCAAGGCAACATCCCTCATGCGCCGTGGAGACGTCAATGATGCCGCTCCGAGGGCGGGACTGCGATTGTGCACCTGGGGAAACCGTCGAACCCGCCGGCAAAATTGTGATGCGAGCGGTTGGTGAAGATACAGAAGAAGTCTGTGACGGCGCAAACACATTTATTTGGCCCGGGCGCCGGCTTTCACCCCCGCGGAACTCACAAAATCAATAATTGAATAGAGCAAGGATAATAGCTACTACACGCGCTGTGCACTCTTTGAGCGTGATGATGGAAACATATTTGCGGGTGAAATAAATTGCGGCAGGTGGTCACTTGTTTGCACCCTGAACGATAAATGACGAGTCAGTGATGTCTGCTAGCATTCAAAGAGAGTCAGGAAAGTTCCAAGAGAAGAAGATTCCGTTTCGTCTTTAAAATGGATCCCCCTCCCTGTTGACCCTGTTAAGTTTTAAAAAGAGGAAAATACACAAAGATTTCTCCAGCACTGCAAAGTTCCTCTCTGGCGGGAACTGTCAGATGCTCAAGACTAATGAAAAGTTAACTGGTCAAGTTTGGACATTCTTCATCCTTCAGCACGTTATCAAATCATATTTTAGCTATTTTCATCATTCCCCATCAGAATTATTAAATTATATATTCAGCCCTGCTGTGTATTTTCACTTGGAAGGTATCGGGTGAATATTTGGGTGAATGGGACAGACAAGAAATGAGGGCAATGAGCCCACCTTTGCCTCTACATTATGATAATCTTTTTTTGTGAGTTTGGGTGCACCTGCATGAAATGCTGATGTGGATGCCTCCTCCTTCCCTGCGGTTTTTCTTCTCCATCTCTTCCCTGTGGCACTATATCCAATTCCCTCAGCAGAAATCATTCTTTGGCATCATTACCATTACTAACTTTTATCTACAGCCTCTTGTTTCTTCTCTCCATTGGAGATTAAATCCAAGGAATAGCTTTTTACGCCGACCCTAATAAGACTCGGACTAGTCTCTTTCATTGGGATATTTTAAGGGTTGCAGTGTGGCTGCTGTCTAAAAGGATAAATCGTTGTAGTAACATAAAACCGTTCCCAACAAGAGCTGGCTTTAATTCTTGGTGAAAACTAGCAGATGTTCCAATTCAAACTTTATTATCATTTGTAATTACCGTATTTTCCGGACTATAAGGCGCACCTAAAAACCTAAAATTTTCTCAAAAGTGCGCCTTATAGTCCGGTGCGCCTTATATATGGACCAAATTCCAAAATTTAAACTGGCCCGAAGCATTGTGTCATGAAATCAATCATAAGTGGCCCGCTGAAGACTATGAATCATGAATCAAAAAGACTATGGATCATTATTTTGTGATTATAAAGTAATTTGTTGTGTCTGAAGTTGAAATAAAAAAGATAAACTGGAGAATGATTTGTTTTGGATTAAAAATCCGACATGATGCATTAATGGTGCGCCTTATAGTCCAGTGCGCCTTATAAAAGGACAAAGTTTTAAAATGGCCCATTCATTGAAGGTGCGCCTTATAGTCCGGTGCGCCTTATAGTCCGGAAAATACAGTAATGTAGTCGGATGCCGACTATGCGAGATATGTTTGCTTTAGCAAAACAGAACTTTTTAAGCTAGGACTGGTCGAAGGCCGAAACATCTGGATAGACAACTACCAGCACTCACGCATCAAATATTTGCATTTACTAAAGTCACTGAGCTGGACAATCTGGAGTTATACCCGGGAAAGTCTTCCCGATTGCATTGAACATGGTGTGGTCAGTAACGCCGACTCTTCCCCGCAGTTCTGTGTAACGTATTAATTAAAGTTGAAACTCTCTCCCTGTAGCATCGGGGTGATTGTTAAGCAGTATCTCCCAGTGCAAAAATGTATTATTCATACTGGCTGTTTTGGTTTCTTTGTTGTCCCTGCAGGCAGGTCCCAGGTAAGTCCCGATGCCTCAGTAGTGCTTCATGCGGCTGGGAGGCCCTGGGGTAGAGCCTCTGGCGATGGCTTTAGCCTAGCTGCTCCCCGGAGACCCTCCCCGCTCAACCGCTCCGTTCCGTCTTCAAAGACAAATACAAACACGGCAGTCTTCCCCATCTCCAGCGTCTCGCTCTCTTGTGCTTGCGAGAACTCATACAGTATATTGTTCCCCTCCCGCTCTGCCCACACTTTCAATCCAGAGTGAGTTACACCACGGCAAAATTTCTACGTGGGCGCCTTCTTTTAAATTGTGCTAGTGCGGTCAAGGGTTCAGCGGCGGAGGCGGCCAAAAGAAAGTCTTTTGTGACTTTACAGATGCAGATATCTCGGCAAACAAACACACAAAATGGTGGCGACATGAAACTTGGCGGGGAGCTAATCAGAAATTCTCAAATGTGGTTTCTGGTGTTGCTACTAAACCCCCACCCCCCCTGCCCCTACATGGTTTTGTTATATTCATGACTTTCAGAAGATACTCCACGGTCAGCCTTGGCCTTTAAGGCTATAGTTTGGCAAAGAATTAGCAGTGTCAGGTTCCGGAACGGGATGGTGAACAGTAATTACAGCGAGGCCGCGGCCCCATCAAGACCCCCCCCGTGTTGTCAGTTGGTCAGTGCCGGGATTGGCAGCAGGCGCTCCTGCCTGAGAGTCTCCAGAGTACCCATTAGGATGGAGGCCCGGCGTCCTTATCAAGCCAACCCCTGTGCTCTTCCAGTTCGCAATTACAGCATGGTCTGCACATTTGTGGAGCTCACTGTTGTTGTTAGCGTCACCTTAGTCTACAGCCTCCTTAATAACCGTAAGTCAGTAGCGAGGGCTTGCAGGGGCCGCAGTTGGCAGGGTGAGACGTGCGCGGCGAGTTAATGACGAGAGTTATGGCTGTTGTGTGATGTTACATGGGAGCTGATTGGGAGAGAGACCGTGACCTTGTGTTCTGCAAGCTTGATAATTGTTCCAGGTTCATACGGATCAGCGGATCGTAGAGGAGCGTTATATTCAGAACGTGTTTCGGCGAGGAGGAATTTTTCCCTATTTTTGGTCACGACGTTTATTTGCTGATACTACTAAAGTTGTCAATATGTGAGATTAAAATTAGAGAGGAAAAGTTTGCCCGATTGCATTTTCTGCAAGTTCTTCAGATCCTCCATCTGCCCTGTTTGATTATACTCATCCTCTCGAGAGATAGGTGGAGCAAAGGGAGAAAAAAAATGCCTTTTGAGTTTCCTCCACCATTTTCCCCCGCAACAAAATAAGACGTTTCATTGCATCTAACCAAACGAGCTGGGTGGGAAAATTGCCTTTTCAATAATCTACACTGAAACCTCCACTGCCTTTTTCATCCTGAAAGGTTTTCTGAAGGTTGTTGTTGAAGAATAAGGCGGCTCCGATACCACCCGCAGATAACAATCATCTTTCCAATTTGTTTGAGATTAGGTCATACGGAAACAGCGCTTCATAAACACGCAGGGTCGCCATCAACAGCCTATGAAGGAAGGCAGGGTGAGATCGACATAGCGTTGGTGGAACCGGGAGGAAAACCAACAAAATTACACAGCTCTTCATTACTAACTGGTGGGGAAAAAAATGACTCCCACCCGTTCTTCATTTCCAAAACAGCATGACCCGGCTAGAAGTTTGATTCAGATCACTAAACCCATTTTTCAATATAATTAATATCGGAATGAACAAGTGAGTCTTTGAAATAAGTCACTTACGACAATGGCGCATAACAAAAGTTCAGTAAAACCACACACAAATTTAGAGAGCCAAATGATGGTGTTGACTCTCTGAAGACAAACAAGGAACTGAAAGGAACATGAATTTTATGGATATGTGAAGCCCTTTGAGACTTGTTTGTGATTTAGGGCTATATAAATAAACTTGACTTGACTTAACCCTTTTATAGCCTCAGCATTGTCATCAAGTGTGTGAGATGAACCCAGGTGCTCAAGATCCCTTGATGAGTTGTGTGAAGCAACCTCAAGTTTATAGTTCTTCGAAACCATCAGATTTTGGGGAACTCAGCAGATTCACGCCGATCCCTTCAGAGCATAACTTTTGTTAGGCTATAAATTTCAAAAAAATACGGGTAATTGAAAGGTTTACAATTCCCTTGAGACAGAACCAGATGACCATTCATCACTGTTCATTTGCAGACCGGGTCAGTCAGTGTCTCCAAAAGGCTCCATAAATCTGTCGATGATGATTCAACAAATGATTCACCAATTTAATTAATTGTATTTGTGACCAGTAAACCACATAAGCAATGGAATCTTTTTAAGACTTTAAATCACTTTTACTGGTCAGGTGACTCGTTGCTGTGATTTTCCTTGCACGGTTGACCTCCTAGACGAAGGTCTTAAACGGGCATCTGGTAGAAGTTATCCAACCACTTCAAAAGAACCGAGTTCACAGACCTAAACGCTGCAATGAATCCCGATGGCCATGCGGCAGATCACTTGACGGGGTCAGATTTGCGACGGGACATTAATGCGATCAATGAGGTGCTAATTGCGTGTCTCGCTGACGTTCTTTCCATCCCGATTGTCAATACTCTGCTGGCTAAGGTTGTGACTCCATATTAAAGGTTTTAATTGCCCTAACCTTCACTAATCCCCAATGTTATTGCATGGGTATTTGCATGATTATGAAAGGTTTAAACAAAAGAACAAATGCAAATATCACAGAGGATTATCTTAAAATGAAAGCAGTGGGTTAATGATGAAAGTGCAACCAGCACGTGGACTAAAATGGCCCCTCGAGATACAAATGGCCCAAGATATTAAGAAATTGTGCATATACAGATATACAGTGATCCCTCGCTACTTTGCGTTTCGTTTATCGCGGCTTCACTACATCGCGGATCTTTTTTCCAAATTAAAAAAAAACATTTAAAAGTCAAAATAAAACTTCTAAATTGAGGAAACATGTGTCTAACTTTTAGGATAATGTAGTATTGCTCCAAATGTTCGTTTACATTCCTTTAGAAGTCCGTTTTCGCGTGTTAGCACGATCGCGAATCAGCATCTTTCCGCTAACTCGTTAGCCTGCCCAGTACTTCTTGTCGGTGACCGTACTTCGCGGATTTCACTTATCGCGGGTGGTTTTTGGAACCAATTATCCGCGATAAACGAGGGATTACTATATATTCTTTATCTTCTGCGGGAAAACTTTGGATTGAATGCCATTTTTCTTTATGTATATAGTTCGAGACGGTTTAATAATCTGGCTAGTTTGAGAAATAAATTATTAGCGATAGCATGAAATCAAAACAAGCTTGTGGTGGACATTTCTATTTTTAGTTCAACTCAGAACAAATCATTATAATACTGTTGTACTCTTCCTGGGAACTGACTAATTGTTCAAAGAGTCAAATTCGCTCGGGTCTTACACTCAAATCAGACCCAAAAATACAAAATCCATTATCACCGCAATAAAGAGCTAATGACCCAACAACTGGAATTTATTTGCCAGGGCGGCCATCTCCTTGAGAGGGCCAAAGGATAAGGAGTCATTAAAGCAGCGTTATCTGGTCCAGATAGCATTGGCATGTCTGTAAAGATCATTATTTTTGCCCCTGGAGCCGTTTGGCAACGGAGAGCAGCGCTAACTCCAGGGTCAGCATTAACACAGGGATGAAGACGCTAACGATACACAGCCTGGCAGCTAATACTTTTTCTAAACGCTCTTAATGACTGTCGATTTGGACGTGGGAGAATTTGGGTTTTTCTTTGTGCTCAAGCAACTCACTTTGGCTGTGAGCGACGTGGCGCGGTTCTTTAAACCTTCTTTACTTTTCTCAAGGTTCTATCTTATTTTGAAATCAATCGGTGAAGCGAAAACAACAGGGTATTCAAAATGCACATCTTGTATTTGCGCTAATAGCCGTCACGTTGCGATGTATCACCGCTGTCACAAAAGACAACACGACGCTAATGACGCTAGGCTATCAGCGCTAGGCCACGAGGAGGAAACTAACATCTGACTCCGGAACAGCCGAGGCAAAATAACACATGACACATGTCTGCCATTAGCACGAATCTTCCCTGCGGTTGCCACACTTTCTTTTAATTTCGCTCGGCTGTAATCTCCCATCGACTCGAGTGTTTTCATCTACTAAAGGACTTTCAACAGCTTGAGCCTAATCAAAGACGTTCTTTCTTTTTTCCTCGTGTCTCTGGATAAGGAAATTCAATTAGCTTAATTGGGCTGGATATTATCCTCGGCAATGTGATGGAAGCATCGCTTTCACCAAAACTACACAGGGCACTTTAGAAGCACCTTGCTAATTGGCGCAATAACTTTAATCCAAATGTTTTACCTCAACATTCCAGATGATTCCAAATTGAAATCCAGGTAATTAGTAGAAATAACCCCCCACGCACGAGGAGATCACTCGATTCCATCTTGAAGGCTGCTGACGGCAAAGTAGAAATGAAGCGTTCTGTTTCATGCTTGACAAAACAATGAGACCAAAATAGAAAATATTTTACTTTGTTTTTTACAACCGCAAATAGTTTTCTTCAGTTTGTGATACTTTAAAAAATAGATACTAATGTGACCTATAACCTGGTCAACACAATTGAAAAAAAAAAATATTTTAAAAGGAATACAAAATAATATGGTTGCAAAAGTGTACACACCCTTTTAGAACTGGAGATGTGACTTTGTGATACTTTAAAAAAATAGATACTGTGACCTATAACCTGGTCAACACAATTGAAAAAATAAATGTTTTAAAAGGGAATACAAAATAATATAGTTGCAAAAGTGTACACACCCTTTTAGAACTGGAGATGTTTATAATTAACCAATCACAAGGCCTCAAATTCACTTTGAGATTTCATTAGGGTTCCTTCCATCTGAGCTAGGCTGAAATGGATATTTTTTTTGCCCCAGAAGCATCAGAGACAACAAACTAAGGAAATTATTGCACTTCAAATCAGTCATATATCATAAGCTGCAACATGCTCCGTTGGTTAGGGTAATAGACAGAGAAAACTGACTTTTTTTTTTCTTCCCCGATGGCTGGTTTGCATCTAATGCTGTGCCCTTGAGCTAGATACTTAACCTTAGCAGCTCCAGCAAACACATGGCCTTCGAAATGGCTTTGAAAATGTAAACCTATCTTCAGATATAAATTTCTCCCGTCAACCGCTTGAACTCATGCTCATTTTGCCCCCTACGAAATGACACGGGGAGAAAAAAACAGACACCAAACTCAGTGTAACACAATAAAACTGTATTACATTTGTGCTTAAAATTATTACAATTACAGTATTTACAAGCGTTGTCCTAAAAATAAACATCTCATGCTGGATGACACATTAAAAAGAAAAAATTGTACAATAGGCAAGCAAAAGGAAATATTCTTTTTGTTTTTTTATGTACACCTTCATTTTATAGAGGACATTTTTGAAGTGAAGAAAAAACACGCTGAGCGGACGGTTAACTCGTGGACGAGGAGGTCAAGATGACGAGGCCGCGATTGGCGAGCGGAGTCGCGCATCCGATGGCGTTCGAAAATCAGCGCGTTGAAGCGAAGCCAAATTCCGGACGAGAACTGCTTAAATAAATAATCGTCTGAACGTTAACCAAACGTTTCAAGGTCACCTGTACAACTGCTACAACAACAACCAGCCTCCATGAGCGTATCGCCAGCTTCCTAATAAAAAGTTCAATAAATACATTTCCAATTGAAATAAAAAAACCCTCAAGACAAATCTGGTCCAGTGATTTTCCAAGTATGAGGCTCGGTAGCGCCAAAGCGCTATTCTAGTCCATAATGGCTCGTCTCATTCATCATCATTATTATTATTGGCTGTTAAATTCAAACTATTGTGCAAAAGTCTCGGGCGATTTGTTGATATGGAATATACCTTGCCTTGAAAATGTAGAATCTCGATTTTCGCTTTTTGTTATTATCAAGTTGCTTTGTGCTATTTCGATTCCGGAAAATGGACTGTTCCATTAATGATCATCCATATTTAACTGTTGTCCGGTTCAACCCAGACATCAAATTTCTGCTATTTATCCAATTTTATAAAAACGATAATTACAACAGCAACGCCAAATCCTTATGCACAAAACTGGAAAAAAAAAAATCAATCGTACCGTCAGTAAAAAGAATAAACATTGAAAAATATGACATCAACCTGTTGTTGACTCCACAGACCAAACTGAGATTGCATGAGAAAAATTCCTTCAAAAATGACAAGCGATTTACACACACACCCCACACACACCCACGCAAGTATTAAATTATTTTTTTTTCTGAAGCTTCTCTGTTTACACTTAACAACATCCAATAAAAAGGTGTTTATCCCAAAGATACACTGATTGACAATACCTCTGCGTGTTTTCAATTCAAGTAGTTGGACCGCGCAGTCCTTGTCATAAAAGTTGACACATGTAAAGATCTGTCCAACAACTTGCTTTGGGTTCTTCTGAGGCAGCACTTGTCAGTCACAAACAAAAATTTTTACTTAAGAGTCCGCTTTTGGGGTCGCTGCCTGACCGCTATGTCGCGGTCTCTATGGCTATTCTGTACAGTCAGGTACCTTCGATTCCGGATGTGGCTTCGTTATGTACACGTGGGGGGGAGGGGGCGAGCAGGAGCCGGACAGGAAGCCATAGTGCTATTTGTTGTATGATTGCAAGCTTTCCATCAGTCTTTTTTCCATTTCCTGTGTCTTCCTCCTGTTTTTGGCCTCGCCCCCCGCCCCGCTCTTACGAGGGTCAGCGGACTTGGGGGGCATAGCCTTCCTTCATCAGGCCTTCTTCGTAGTCCGTCTGGCACAGGATCATGTTGTTCTTCAGGAAGAACTTGTCTCCCACGCAAAACCTGCAAGAGTGGAGAAGAGCGGTGAGAAGGCTGAAAAGTATCGAGCGGTAAGCTAGCGGCGCTAGCTTGTCTTTGGGAGCTAGCGATGTGCCAAACCCCTTTAGCTGAAAAATTTGAGCAACTTGGGGAAAACAGGCGTTTCTTTAGTCCCTTACAATCATTCCCGGAAGCGCAATCCTCACAAGGGGGAGTCCGCGGTTATTTTTTTTACATTTCAACACAGCGCCAAGTGGAGATTACGTCGGACGAGAGGCAACTCTCACTGAATTGTCCTGAGGGTCGCTTATCTCCCTTTAGGTTGGACAAGGTCGGCGAACACCGGTGCCAGTGTTTACCAGAGGGTACGCGGGTTGGGGGGGGGGGGGGGGGGGGGTTGACTGTTTCTCTTGTTTGACTTTCAACGGATACTAAGAATACAAAATTCATAGCTGGAAGCTACGCGCTAGCTTCTGTACCTGACGTGTTCGTTGTGCTTATCCAGCGCCGGAGGGCAGATTGAGAGCATGATTTGTTACATCCGTTTGGGACCAATTAACAGATAAACCGTAAAAAGGTGAGACCAATGTGTTTTGGGGGAAGAAGGCAAAAGGCATGCTCCGAGGAAGGGATTATAATTACTTAGGAAAACATTCGCTGAAGCTTTGTGCTCGGAACACATATCACTTGAAATCATCCTTATAGACCATTAGGGGCAGTCAAGAAGGTAAAATTGGGTTTCAGTGGCAATGACGACACATTTTGTATTTTCATTATTAGCCCAAGTAACAGTTTTAGAGACGCAAGGTAGGACCAAACCATTTAGATTTGAGAACAAACAGAATGATCTGCTCCCTCTTACGTGTTCCAGTTAAGAGGTGAGCGGCAGTATTTTGGACCTCCAAAGTACGTACATCAGCTGACTGAATCTTTAAAAGATTGAGGCTAACTATCATAAATGTTAAACCAAACAAACGTTCACCAAACACGATAAAACCAGTAAGAACAAACGATTTATTTCCCGCTGTAGGTCAAATTTCTACATATTGCTACTTGAAAATAACCGCCTCTAAACTCTATTATTTTTCTGCTTACACTGTGTCCACTCTTATAATGACCTCATGTCAACCTGTTTTTTTTTTTTTGCACTCCTTCTCTCCTCCAGTCAAATTGTTTCTCCCCCTTTTCACCTTCCCGTGCTCGTTTCCTCTCCTCCTATTTCACACAGACAAATTGTTTCTGCTCGGTGAAATGTCAACAGCATATGTGACATCTGTGCGGCAATTTTGATGAGGATATTACACCGGAGCCCATCACAGGCGTGTCTAATAAAGGACGTTTTGTCGCCCCTGACTATTTCCAGTTCCTGGAACAAACAATAGCCGACAGTTTTTTTCTTTCTCTCCTGCGGTTCTATTAGGTCAGGTTTGAAAAGTAGCTTGCTGTTTCTGCAACTTAAAATAATGGCCAATTAGTGTTGCAACTATAGGAACTTTAAAAAATAGTGTTATACTAAGCTGAACAAGATTTATGACTAAGATCAAGTTATTTAAAATCTAATAAAAAAATTATAAAATACTTAAAGCATTGTTTGCGAACCATAATGAGAGTCCCTTGACATCATTAATACAATTGTTGTATTCGTATTATGGTCATACAGCTGCTTACTGTGCATGCAGTCATCGTCGTCTGACTCTTTCTTCATCTCTCCCTTTCTTCCTTTTCTTTACCGAGAGGTGAGTGTGACTAATGAGTCTTTAGAGACCTCTTGTTGTAGGGGGGGGGGGGAGAAGGGAAAAAAAAAATGGCTTCCACAGGCGCACACTTAAAAGATGCATTGCGATGCCAGCTATATGCCCCGGAGGCACGTGTTAACTAGAGTAGTCGCTTTCCACTCAAATGAGGAAACGGGAGAAAAAGTGAGCCGCGCCACATGTAGTTAGTGTTGGCAAATACTCGGCCTTATGAATAGGACCGGGGTTCTACGTTGTCATCCGACAACACAAGGACAATTGGGGGGGGATTTGTTTTTGCAGTGGGTTTAGGGTCATTAGTCATCTATACTGTGTAGCGTGGTTCTATCACTTTCGGAAGGTACGGACATAGAGGTAATCGAGCTGGGTATGTTTTCCCCAAGGCCCAATTGTTGGATGCCTCGGAAATATCTTGACTGATAATCCTGCGGTGCGGGGTGTGGGATTTTTTCCCGACCCGATCTTCTGAGAAAGTGGTCAAGGCAGACAATGGTAAGTATAGAAAAGGTTGTTCGGTGTTTATGCTAGCAGATTATTTGTATGATCAACAGGTCTACGGTTCAATCTAAACTGCAGAATCTAAAAACCAGAGCAGACTTGGGAAAAAGTTAACGATCGAAGAAAATTCAGCAAAAAATCGAAACGTAACTGTAAATGAGTTCGGAATGTCCTTCTTTGTATATTTTCACGTGTCGTGATCATTTTCTAGATCAGGATGTGGAAGCCGGAATGCGCCTACCCCGCAGTCTCCCAGTTCTCGACACCAATCATACACAAAGTGACAACTATGTCCCTTATTGCCTATTAGGCCCCTGTCTAACAAGCCTGACTCATGACATACAAGGCACCCGTGGCTGAGCTTTGCCGCACTGAACCCAATTGGCGTCAGTCTCTCCTTCCAAGGCTCAAGTATGGACCCCCCCCGCACCCCGGCCCCTTATCAGCACTGACCTTCGCCTGCACTGTCACCCATCCTGCTCCTCTCTGCTCTAACCTTCCTCCAGCCTCCCCAGACTGTGGCCTCCAGCTCATCAGGGGGAAATTGGGCCAGCACTGGCTAGATGATGAGGCTGGACGACAGCCTCATCGATTAGCTGTCCCCCACGGCTGATCTGCGGCTAACTGCTTGCTGGATGGAGGCTCATATCTCCTTCCCTATTCCCAACACCTCTTTTTCGGAAGCGGTCGCCCGTTCCTTTCGGCTCCGGCTTCCTGGCTGCCGCTCAGGTAGGGAGAATAACAGGCCCTGGCAATTGGGAAGGTCACCACGGTAGATTTATGTTTGCTTTAAAGGAGTGAGGCCGCATTGGGTGCAGACACCAGGAATCGGGGCTGATGTAGGATCCTATATTTTCACTGACGGACCACGGACAAGGGGGGTAGTTACTCCCCTTTGCTTGATAACATTTCAAAGTCATGCTAGGAGTGGGGGAAAAAAAAAAATCTGGCAGATGCACAAGTAAGATAACCACTGAGGCTTTCCCATTTATCACACTCTTCATTGCTTTGCCCTCATGGCAATACATAGATGGCTGTCAATTTGACAGTGATGGTGACAAAGAACAAAGGTCATGGTCACTCGCTCCCGTGCACTAATTGGCCTATCACTTAACCAAGGCCTTTAATAGCAGAGCATGGCAATGACTATTAGAGTCCTACAGTGATGGAATCAGAATAATCACCGGCTTCCGAGTTCTCTCGGGTAGTTTGAATGCACCCACAAAGGAACGGAAGACACGGGTTGATATATGGGAAACTATGGTGGGAGTGGGCTGGACGTTCATTCGTGATTGTAGCAATTCAACCTTCAAACGCCAATTTACGCGGCGGCTGACCTGGAGGAGCGACGGATAATTACACCGCCTGACCCCTGCCGACCCGCCGATCGCCTGCTCTGTTTATCAGATTTCACATTTTCTGACGACGTTCCACAGAGAAATCTCTGGGCCATTTGCGAGATGGATTAGATTGCTTTATTGAAGGGCCTGTCGGGGGAGCGCGTCAATGGGAGGGGAGGCGAGGAGGGGGGCCGGTCTTTCGTGTTTGTTTGAGGCCGGGAAATGAGAGGGGACAGAGATGGTGCCAGTGAACAAGGCGAGCGGCGGGATCGGTATGCTAGACAAAGCGCAGGAGCCCATTTTCAGACATTCCGAAACAAGGCGGATAAACTATTCAGGAAAAGCGAGATCCCGAGAGAGCTAAGAGCAATTTGCTGAAGGTCAATCTATTAATCACACGATAAATGTTGAGCATTTTACCTTACCGAAACGTGTTACTCGCGACAAAGGCATTCGAAGGCAACGCAAACAACAAAGACAGGAACATGGTAAGATTCAATTTGTGAGATGCAGATTTTTGATCAATTGAATTCAGAAACCTTCAAAAAGTAATCCCATGTCAAGGTCTTAATTATTGTGTGGAATAAACAAAAACAAACAAAGGACATGTTCATATAACTTATTTAAAATAAGCAATTCAAACAAATGGAACTCAAATTCTCAAAGTGCTGTTAAAAAGCCATTATCTCTAAGTGATGGAATATTTTTTTGTCCATTATAGTATAGATCTGCTGCTAGTAACAAACTGGAAAACAAAAAGTCAAAGCTGACGAACAGCTTCAATTAAATCTGGTGCCACACCATAAACCGTGGCCAGACTCCGGCAAAAATTGTGATGGGCATCTAAATGGCGCCTCCAAGGCCGCGCTGGACCGTGCGAAACACACAAACGTCAATTTTATTCAACAGTCCATCAGCCGCCTTAATGTAAAAAGAAAGATTTGCCCGCGCTTAAGTGGGTTTTAATGCGCCAGAGCAGAGTTGGCTTGCCTGGGTCTAGCTGATGAAGATTAGCTGACTTCTTCTATTAGGAAAGGCTGTCTGGTGCAGCCGGCTGAAGTGGCAAGACAATAACCAAGTGCTAATTGTGCGTAACCAGGTCTCTTGTCGTTTAGTATGCACGATGTGTCTGGCTAGCGCGGACGGCGGCGACGTCGAGACTAATGTCCTTTGTGTCTGATTGTGCTTGGTGTAACCTTCGCAAATGCAAACTCACTGGCGGTCACCTACCGCAGAAGAGATAGCTTTACCTTTTGTCGCATTGAATTACAATATGTGGGCAAGGTGTACGGGATAAAATGTAATATATACCCCAAGTCCACAGTATTGGGATCAATCGGGTCTTGCTTTACAAATAAAGCAAGCAGTTTTGGCTGACACTATCAAGAAAATTGACACTGCAAATTATTTCTTTAAATATTTCGACTTCTTTGTGGAGCTGAATCAATTAACCAAAATATACTAGTGTTAGCATTAGAGCTAGGCTATTTCTTCTCATCTAGATTCTCCCAAAAAAAACCTAAACCAAACCAAAACAAAAACACACCCATAAAATTTAGGTCTGTTTTCCCTTCATCTGTTTCACCTGTGGTATGCCCCGCCCCCATATGGCTCCACCAATCAGCTTTCTCATACTGGACATGCCAGGTGGATCTCGTTCATCATGAGGATTTTCCAATTAGACAAATTGTTGGTGTCTAGAATAACTAAAAAATATAAATCCGATCTGTAGAACTTTTTAATTGACATTTTACATTCTCGATGAGATACGTCATTGTTGTTTCCTTGAGTTGCAGTTTTCTAAAAATGAAGTCTGCATTGTTGTCTTTGTAAAGTCACAATTGTGGTACAAGCAGTCACCTCTGACCAGGTTCAGGATTTGAGTAGACTTCCCGTAATGAAAACTGATGGAAGAATAAGTACAGAGGGGCCCCACTAGTTTTGTCTAGCCTGAAACTCCGCAGTCGTAGTACAAGATCATCATCTCTATGTCCGTCTGGGGTATCTCTCTGGTCACTTGTTAGAGTGATAAATCTCTGGATGTTCAACTATCAGCGGGGTTAGTACAACTCAATCGTTCTTCCCCTAGCAGCTATTTGGCCGGATGCAGGTAGCGGCGGCGAGACGCCAGTTCAACGCAGTTCAATCACTCACCTCTGATTGCAGAGCTGGCACGCGAAGCAGTCCAGGTGGTAGACGTTCTCTTTGGCTCTCATGACCATCTCAAAGGCTGGAATTAGCTTGCTGCAGGCTGCGCAGTTCCCCGTCACGCCAAACAACCTGCGCCACATCGAACAGCTAATATTAGCGTCTGTAAAACTGCAACTTTGGGAGTCCTGCACTTTCCAGGCAGACCGGGAATTTTTATAGACTGATCAAAATGTTGAAGACAAAAAAAACACCTTTCGCATTTATAGACTACGCTGTATATATTAAAGTTTTATTATATCCATTTTCTATCTCACTTATTTTGTTCAGGGTCGTCATCCGAGCGGGAACTGAATTTTCCATCAAGTCTACGCAGGGTCACGGTAAAAATGTGGACTTTGAGAATCATTTCGGATAGTTTGTCGTTTCAAGTTAGTTCAAGTTTGTAACATCTTCGATCATTAGAACACCACCACACTGATGCTATTCGTTAGCCTATCTATGACGTTTTCCATTGTCTGCTAGCGTTAAGCTAAACACACCTCTAACAAAGTCGTTGTTTTGAAAGCGTGATTTTCTTTGTAAAGTTTGACTGAGAGTTTAACAACCTGACCTGCTGATATTGACGAGTATAGGTATTGGATAAAAAAAGCTCGATTGGTCTTGGCCAAAGCATAAAAAAAAAAAAATGCAGGGCCACAGCTTGGGCCATTGAAATAGATGGGACATGGCTTCCACCACTGCCCAGGGAGGACCCTATTATTTCTCTGCCTGCTCCAGGGACTTTAATAGGAGTATTCATTAGGGATTCAGGGCTGTTACTACACAGCGACCTAGACCGGGGATACAAGGGAGAAAAGAATCTGATAACGAAATCATATAACAAAATAACCTATTAAGCAGACTTCTTGGGGCACTTTTAGCCATCGTTGTTAAAATGATAAAACGGCATGCCACTCTCTGAGTCTGTAAGAGATCGCAATCTGATAAATGATCTCGGGGCTTGGGATATGCAGGGTTGTTTATTAACCTTCAGAAAGTATGTTTCCCAGAGGCACAGGAAGCAGATAGATTGCGCCCTCATGAATACCTCCAGAATTAAGGGCCACTGTCAACACACCTTGAGACAATGAAGGATATTGCTTCCAACGTGGTAAGCTTGGTGAAAACAAAGAAGGTCTCTTCTGTGGATTATTACTGACTTAATTAAAAAAATTATGCCTTCTCCTTTGAGCCCTCTAAATTTAGATATGTCTCTGTTATCTTTCGTTTTTTTTTTTTTTTCCCCTGCGTATCGCCAAAAGGCGCTGGGATGAAATGGATGAAATGATGACTTCTCTCCTTACAAAGAACGGTAATTGATCTAAAAAAAAAAAACAAGAAAGAGCTAGATATGATAGATTTAGTCGGAGATAATGAGCACGTGTGCTGGAGCCTAACAGCAGCACTCTGTATTACGCCGTACGACAGAATCACAGCGAGACGCCGCTTACTCTGCAGGGGTGAACGTCCTTGTCTTCCACTAACCCGAATCATTTTCAGATAGCATGCTCTCAAGGCTCCCCAGATTATAAATGATGGAAGGTATTCGGGTAAAAAAGTGATGTTATAAGCTTTCTGCCTGTCGGATTGAATCAAAACGGTGTTCTGTTTTACCGTTTCATTTTTGCGGGGCGTCTGTCCTGAAATTCGTCTGGCCCGTTTCTGTTTAAAAAGTCTGTCACAGCGCTTTGCTCTCAAAGATTCTCGATAGACGTCCTTGTGCCCTGTTGCTATTCCCCGTTGTGTCTACCGAGGCAATCAATAACAAAAGACTCCTACTTTCCGCCGGGATCCGTCCTCATTGAAGTTAAATCCTTACAAAACACGGAGGAAACTTTTTCTCGGAGGTCAGATTGGTAGAAAACGATTCGAATATTGCTCAGTGATGATTATTACGTAATATGTTTGAAGTGTCTGAAACGCCAACGCATCTGACCGTTCCTCAATTGACGATGCCTCCAGGTCAAGTGGTCCTTTTTACACCAATTATCACTCGGAAAAATAACAACCAACACAGCTCAAAGTGCAAAAAGAGACTGAAGGTTTTATTCTTAAAAAGTAGATTGAATATTGTGTAACATAACCTGAGGCGATTCGTTTTTTGAGACGATTCAAGGATTATAAAAGTGCCTTATATAAGCCGAAAAATACGGTAAATGTATAAAAACAAATCGTTCCAATAAATAAATATATCGCGCTTCAAAAAGTTGGATTCTTTCTCATAATAGATGAAGTCAATTAAATTTCAGCATATAACGTGTTTATTTCTACACACTAAGAATTTTTTAATATTACTGAAAGTTTTAACGTGGCAACAGTTTGACCCTGAAACTTATTATTTCTATTGCCATATTTCCTTTGGGGAAAAACTCAGACAAAAAAGAGGTATGGATTAAAGTTCTAATTTGTTTCCAAGAGGACACCATTTTTTTTTTTTTTTTTTAAGCCATCGTTCTAAGCTTCGACTCTGCTAGCGGAGAAATTAAATCTTTGATAATGTTTTCCAGCCTGGGAGCAGCATTTTTCTTGCGTCTGTGATGGATGTGCTTCTTGAAAGAAAAAAAAATTATTGAAAAGAAAATGAGAAGCCCAAAGACCCCCCAGGTTCCTAAACAGACCTCCTGGCTGCTTCTCATCCACTTGTTTGCTGCATAATTCATTTGGTACCTATGTGCTACATTAACCACCGCGTTAAATGATTCAACGTCGCCTTCCGGCGTGTATTCGCTTGCGGGGACAACACATACATTTGCTTCTCGAATCAAACCATTTTTTTTTTCCCTCCTTCCTTCCAACAATCTGAGGCGATACGAAATCCTGATGACCATCTTTTGGACGGCGATGGCAGCTCCGGTGTGGCACTTCAAAGCGGCGGGACGTGGGGGGGAGGGAAGGCCCGCCGCGCCCTGTGGGGAGGGGAAGATGGATGGAGCGTACCTGCCACTCGTCTTTGGCCGCTCTGCCAGTTTGATGTCACGGACGCTAATGGCTCTCAGGGGAGAGGGCAAATTAAGCGTGGTTTTGCTTGTAATGAATTCAAAGGCTCACACGCAATCAGACGATGACGGCTTAGAGGCCTTTGCGTACCCCGCGACCCGAAGCCTGCCATTCAATACGTTTAGCTCCGTATTATAATTGGTAATAAATAAATACGGACTTTCTCGTGGCCTTCTCTCTTATTCTAACAGCTGCCTGTTATGTCTCCAGGGCTGCGGGATAACAATGTAAAACAGCAGGCTTGACATACACTTAATATCCACGGCTGACAAGACAGCATGTATATTTAAAGGGGTCGGGAAGATACAGCCTGAAAATTAAAATTCATGCCTTGCGCAAATCTGAATTTGAAAGGGTATTGATGCAGTCAGTGCTCAATACCTTGTATTGTCGGTCAGAAGGCGTTCACTGTGTATTAGAGCCCGGTACGGCTCAGTGGTACCTATTTGATGAGTAGAGAGAGACTGGGAAAAAAAAAATAAAAATAGATACCAATTAAATTATTCCACAAGGCTTTAGCCCAGTGGACCCCAAAACCCGATCGGAGTTTGCGAATGCACAAGTGGTGTCATGCCAAATGGATTGTTTCGGCTTTGGCGAACTAAATGTGTCAAACGTAGAACGGGTTCCCTGCTCATTACCGCGGTTTTGTAAATGACGTACCTTCGAACGGAATATATTTATCCATCGGACTTGACACATAACTAGATGGCAAGACCTCCGCCAAGGTGAAAAGATTGAAGATTTTTATGCAAAGGTATCCCGGACAAACATCGGAGAGGTAGCGAAAAGTATCGTAATTTTTTGGACTATAAGCCGCACCGGACTATAAGGCGACCAGCTAAAACCCGGGTTCAGAATTTGCGAAAAAAGTCGCGGCTTATAGTCCGAAAATTACGGTAACTCAAACTAAAAGAATTCAATTTAAAAATAAATATGATTTTGTAATAAAATAAACCCGACCACTTATTATTATGAGGTAGCCATTTAAAATTCCGGCCACACCGTTCTTCCTGATCTCCATCTTTCCCGTTCCTCCCACCACTTGAATTGCCCCAGCCTCGGCCTGCATTCATCAGCTGCCGGATTAGAATTTGTTTCCTCACAAACCATTGATCATCGGCCTATTACTAGGCAAATGACAGTTAATTACCCACTACATTAACCACTGGGACCCGGGGACCGACTCTCCGTGCCATCAGTCAACATGATGAATGTGGCAAGTTCAGTAATGCATGGCCATTCTCTCGTCCGCCTGCCACGCCGAGAACAACCCCGGGATCTCACTTCCAGGCACCCAAGGAAAATCTATGGTAATCTGCATAATTACAGGCTCAGGGTTAATAACAGACAAATGATTTGTTGCATCTCAACATGGGCTTTTTTTTTTTTTTAATGGGATTGCGCTCAGTCCATTTGCTGATGCCGCCTGTCCGTAACAACGAATTTACTCACGTTGGGTTTGTCGAATGAATTCCAATGACACCACGCAACGCTGCCCCGGTTTTATCATAAAACCGCAAAGTAAAGAAAGTTACAACCGGGCGGGTAGGGAGGGGGGAGGGGGAGACGGTTAAAAGTGGCAGATGTAATCAGGCTCTTGCGTTCTTCAATTTAATACCCCCAGCCTGTGTGATTGTCAGTGATTAAACAACGTTTCGGGGGCAAAATTATTTCAATTACCGTGGCCATGACCTGGGAATTGTCCGCGGGATAAGATTTTCTTCCTCGAGTGCCCCGACTTGCCTGGCTGCCAGCCTCTATCAGTTCTCATCTGCACCTGGACTCTGATATCCTAATGATGAATTATGGCCCGCTTTCCGGGAGTATACAACGCAACGTTCTCCCAGTAACTGTCAGCTCAGCGAGACGCCGCAGAGCGCCACCTAATTAGCTCTCGTATAACCTCTGCCGAGAGGTTTAACAACATCTGCTTTTCTACATTAAGCAACTTTCAGAAGATAAGCCGTACGTGCAAGGTCATGTTCTTTGTTACTTTCAGCAAGTATTCAGAACAGTGAATCGGTCTGGTGGAAATAAACGCCAGATTTGGCACGTCCCGTTTCCGAATATCTTCCTTACGTACGTGGGGAGTGCCCAAACGTGAAAGTAACGTACGAGCTACATTGAGCGGGAATATTTAGCTAGCTAATGCCGTCCTAGCATATCTGTTCGTCCAACAACGGAAATATTTGACTGGCTGACACCTTGGCTGTTAGCTATTTTACGCTATGCTAGCAACACATTAAGAAGAGTTTTTGAACTTGAGAGACAAACTAGCTTACCGCTAGCTAGGATGAGGCTGGTAGCAAAATTAGTCTATTTAAAACAAACCACCCTAGCAACGGAAATATTTGACTGGCTAACACCTTGGCTGTTAGCTATTTTACGCTATGCTAGCAACAAATTAAAGAGAGTTTTTCAACTTGAGACAAATTAGCTTACCGCTAGCTAGGATAAGGCTGGTAGCAACATGAATCTATTTAAAACTAACCACCCTTTGTTCTAGAAGTTAAAGTAAAAAATCGAACCATTCGTGTGTTTAAAGCAAAGTTATGTGATTGTTTTACTTTGAGCTGTACTGTTTTGAAAATCCTCTCTCATCAATAGGGAAACAACTCAAGCTCAAATCAAACGGCAAAGCTGTTTTTTTGGCAGAGCCTCCTCCCAGGTCCATTTTGAGGACGACTAAATGAAAGATTCCAACCAGATGTGTCGTTCGATAGGCACTCTCCCCGGCGCCAGCCCACCTGCTATACCACGCCGGGTGCCAGATAGTGGCACACACAAGCCTCGCAATTATCTGCACCAAACATGCACAGTCCCATGAGTCATTGCTCTTCACAGCTAATTTAACTAATCTCCACTGGAGGGGATGATCCAAAAGAATAATGCATCCAAGGGACTGAACAAGTAAGGATTTTAGTCCAATTGGAAATATCAGCGGCGGGGCCCACACAAACACAAAAGGTGACCACAAGAGTTTTGAAGAGAAAAACAGCATCGATTCATAGAGTTCATGTTATTGATTTGAAATTTTTAGCTGTAAAGCCACGATTGGTTGAGTGAGAAATTGCTAGCAACGAAAAGTTCCCTAAGAGCTTTTCTCTCAAATTAATTACGCCTGCACTTCACACGCACCCTAAATTATATTTCCGTTGAGAGCCTGTCATTTTATTCCATCAGACGCCATTTCTTCCATGCTTTTTGGAATCCAAACAAAAGAGCTATTCTTGACTTCCACGAAACTAAATGTAACCCTCTCTCATCGGGGACAATTAAACCAGGGTGAAAACAGACCCTCCAATGTGTGTGTGTGTGTGACCCTCCTTCAGACACAATCACCGGTGCCCGGTTTGACCCCTTCGGCACTTTCAGATTACACGTGAAAAGCTCGGAGTAATTACAGGAAATTCACATTGGCACATTTGTGAGCTCGGTGCATTATTGGCGAGGTAATTGCTTGGCGTGTGAAGTGAGTGGCGATGTAGGGGGCGGGGTTAATGGTAGCCAAGTTGTAAAGCTACAACATTTAAAGAGTACTTTGCCAGAGTTGAACATTTAGAAAGCATCTCATTAAAAGTATGAGTCAGAAATAGGGGATTAGATTTTCATTTATCTTACGATGAATATAAACAGAATGGAATATTATTTGAGTGGATAAACAAGTCTGTTATGGCGCTTAGAAAAAAAAAATCTCCTCGGCCGAATCTCGGTTGATTGACGCCTTGTTGAAATGTGAACGCGCATCAGAATAAATATTCCCGCTGCTCCCTTCAACTGGATTGTCATAGCTGTCCATAGCAATCTCTTAACGTTCATTCAATTTCGTAATCATCCCATCAGCAACTCTCAAGGGGGAGGTATCCAAGTACGGGCTGTAGAAAAGGTCAGCTTGTTTTTACGATGTTCATGCAATTGTCCCTATTCGAGGTTGTTTTTTCTTTTTGAAGTATTGTCGTAAATAAAGCCCCCCCAAAAAAAATCAGACTAAGTAGAACGTTAAAGTCATCGCAATGGACTTGATGACATTGACAGATATGTTTGAGTGACTCTTAATGTCAAAAAATGAAGTGACCCAAATCACCTTTCCAATCGGCTTATTATTTAGTGTTCCGATAAGGCAACAATGTGTGAAAGCCAGGCAAGGTGCGAAACAAAGGCGATATTGCTAATGAATGGACGCGCTGCAATGCCAATTAAATTAATGAGACCATACAAAGCCTCGAAGGTTTGGCCGGAATATGTGAAACCGTTAAAGGCCGGGAGGGGGGGGGGGGGTCTCTCGAGAGGACTGAGGTAGACGGGCTTTTAATTGTTTGCGTTGGGATAAGTGCTTGTCCTTTCAGAGAAGTGAAGGGCAAATTGTGCTTTTGTGTGAATTGCTTGACAATGACTTGCTTGTGCATTTCTTTTGCTGAGCATATGGAAAAGAATTCGAGAAAAAAAAAATGAAGACCTTGAACAACTTATTCTATTTACATGCAGCATAACAGCTAATTCACAATCTGTTAGCTTCGAGCTAATAGAACGTTAGCCGCGTCAATCTTCTGAGCGGTTTTTCGTGGTTCTACCAAAGAGATTCCAGAAAGGGTTCGCAATTGACTTTGGGGCGAGAGATACCAAACACCAGAAGTGTTGACCCGGTAGGATGGTTTCGAAAGATCTCTGGGAATTACAAGTCCTGTCTGTCCCACCCATTGATCAAGTCTTCTCTGGGGGTGGCAGAGAAATCACAGGACCGACATTTGAACACTGCTGTGCATCCTTCTGATTGCCTATTTACCATTTCGCAGATTAAAAGTACCCGAGGAAACTGACATAGGGTGCAATCAATGCAGCGGTAGCCACTCTGGCGTGTTTTTCCTGCCTCTGAATACAATCCTCATACAAACTGTAGGCATGACCCCCCCCCCTAATAAGAACCCCAATAAACTCTGGACACCAATCAGCCTTTGAATTACTTCCACTTGAGTGATTTCCAGCATCATGTTTGCCCGGGCAAACAATTCCCGATTAAAACCGGATCATGTTGACAGTGTTGTATCAACTCGATAAATATTCGGCAACATCTGGGGTATCAGATAGGTCTTCTATCGAGGGTTGAAGGTGCCAATGTTGTCAGGTGACCTAATGAAGTTGTTAATTCCTTTGTTGAGTGACTTGTTTGTCAATGTGGCCTAGCCAAGGGCAAAGCAGTGTGTAGCATTAGCATTCTTGTCTTTCTTTTTGGCATCCTCATGAATAAATCAGACTGTTCAAATTGCCACATTTACATCTCATTTCACACAAGCGGAGCACGGCAACGGGGACCGGGCTCGACTCGGGTAAGCAAAGCGGACTTCCCCATTGTGGAGTGTGTTATCTACGATATTCAGGGTTTTTACAAAGCCTCACGCGACTCCAATCCGGAGAGTGCCGTTATCGTGAAAGAAAAGGGGGAACATCAAAAAAACATCATATTGCATCCTCAAAGACGCCGCGATGAAAACCAAAACTAGTCCGATAAGGCGGGTCTACCCAACAAGTCTACGTACAATAACTCACCGATCGCTCGATCTGGCAAACATACGGCTTGGAAGGTTGTAGCGGGATGACGGTTAGGCATTGGGGGGGATGCACAATAGTGTCTGGCAGTTCCGCTAGGCCGCCCACTAATTGAGAAGTCGCTCAGGGGTTCAGCACAGGTCTCCCAGCCCTGCCTAAACCATTCAAATAACGCCTGTAAGTGGGGCTGACACCGACCAATCAGCAATTTGCTGTTTTCCACAGCTCTGCGTCCGTCTCCTCGCTTTCACCCCCGCTCTGTTTTAACAGCTGCAACGGGCAACCATCGCCGCGCCTCGGTGTCTTTCTCTACCCACACCCCTACTTCATCTCCATAAAGGCCTCATTAACCGGGGGCGGCACACAAGGCCTTACCACATTCACACACTACTGTGTCGACGCACATTACCACACTAATTGCCGGCAAACCCGAAGTGACTGACTCGCGGATCAGGTTCCACCCAGCTCCCACACTTCCATAATGGGGCTTGACTCCTGCTCGCACACTTCCGCTAACAATACGAGACGACGAGTTCATGTGACCTTCCTAATGTGGAACATCACCTCTGACATCGACACGGCTGTCACAATGGACAGGCCAAAAAAAAAAAGGAACATTTCGGTCATTTGGGTATGAAAGCATATCGTCGTTTTTTTGAAATACCCGATTGATCAATTAGCAACCGATATTAGCGCTATTAAAATCCCGATCCGGGATCTACACTTCCGAAAGTCTATACACAAGGGAGACATCGGGTTTTACCGATGGTTCCAAAATGCACGACCGTGAAACAAAACAAAAACCGGTGTATGCCAAAACTTGCAGGGATGGAGGTGGGAGGGAATGCAGCAGCGCCGTGAGAGGTAAACACAAAGCCTGTTATCATCCTCTCACATGCTAGCAAAACAGATGGAGGAGCCAAATATGTGGTGGCGCCGCGTACACGGAAAAAGCTTGATTGCAGGCGTGAGCCCGATTTCCAACAAACGGTACAGTTCAGTTTGCTTTGGACCTCTAAACAGGGTTCCAAAAAAAATTGCAGTTAAACATCATTTTTCCCTCCTTATCAAATGATTTGCTGTGTAACAAAGTCCAAAAAAAAAAAAAAAAAGGGGGAAATGGACCAGACTTAAAACTCTACTTAATCTGTAAAGCCTTACCCAAGAGGAAACGGGATATTAATATATGCATGGAAATGACCTGCGGCACTGCCAGTAAAGAGGGGTCACTAGAGGTCAAATAGCCGCCAAACTGCACTTGAGTTTAATTAAAAAGACAAAGGGGGGCATAATTTTGGAGTGGACAGCGAAGATTACCGTTCAATGAGAAGGCGAGCTGGTTCTTTCAATGCCCCCCCCCCTTTCCCACAAGTCCCTCCGCCATCTTCTCATCCCTTTGATGTGAATATAGACCATTTATTAGGGCCAGAAAGGTTAATCTGGAAGGAGAGAGGATATCACATGGTCGCGGTCGACACGGGCGTAGAAATCGGCGGCGGGTTGCCGCGGCGGAGGAAAGTTCAAATTCACTTATCAGGTAATCAACTTCTCCCGTGTTTAATGAAAAACCTTGAAAGAGCAAAGTGGGACATGGCGAGCTTTGAGTGTTTAAAAACTTGATTTGCTTGAATGAATTTAACACAATGGGAGTCAATATTCATTACGGGGAGGTCTGCTCGGTCAGAGGGGGTTCGTGATTGGGACGGCCGCATGATTTACTATATTACAAAGTAACACAAGATGATGGATGTGTTCAATTGCACAAAGTAACTGACTCAATGAATTTTTCATTACCCTGGTTGATGTGTTTGGGACAGAGAATTAGATAAGCCCGCTGATGAAACAGAGCTGCGGCTGTGTAGCGAGAAACCCTGAGGGTGCCGTTTTTTTTTTTATTTTTTTTTTTAGATATGTTCATTTGGCACACTTCTGTCCAAATTTAAACAACTACTTCTATATGAGCTGACTTTAATCATCATAATTTGGGGAGAAGGAATAACACAAATATAACTGGGGGTTGTATTTAATCAAAAATATATCGCACTGAAGGGAGCACGGCGGTTAGCTTGCGGATGGTCGAGTTGGATCTTGTGTGGGTTTTCTCTTGATGCTTTGTCTTCCTCCCACGTTTATAGAAATTAATGTAGGGTTAATTGAGGACTATATTTTCCATGATGGCCGTCCTCATTTCCAAAATGGCCGCTCCAATGAAAGCGGTCGTCTTCCATGAAACAGATATAACGGACGCTTGGAATAAACTCAATCAAAACAATCCTTAAATAATGATTACTATTTAAATCCGCCAATATAAAAACTTTAACAGTTTTTATAACTGTTTTATCACCGCCCTGGAGTTGCTCTCACTGGCTTAATTGTTTAATCAGAACCTGACTCATGATACCCATGTCTGCCCTGTTAATTTTAAAAATAATATTCATCAGTTTTGATTGATGTTGAGTCGCTGTCATTGCTGCAAAAAAAAAAAAAAGAAGCCCGCCCAACCTAAAGATGCGAACGGAGAAAAAAAAAACCTTGGAGAATTATATAAGTCTACCAAGAATACGTGACGGTGGGAAATCAATAGAGCAACAATAACAACACATAACGGCGCAGGCGGCACAAGCGGACCATTACAGTAAACACCGTGTTCGGCGAGAGTGAGCCGTCTATTCACCGGTGAGTAATCATCTCACTGTCTAATACGCAACAGGAGGATCGGAAGGGAAAATAGTAGCCAACCAACTTTAATCCACAGGCGAGTTGGTGTTTAGAACATGGATTCATTGCTGTCTGACTAAACTGACCATTTAAGTGAATGTAATTACACTCCGCAACAGTAGGGGGAAACCCTGAGCCATACAGGTGAAAAAATGTCGATATTTATCAGCAGTAAAATGCACATTGTCATTCCTTCACTTTGAAATGAAAATATTTGAAAATGTCAGTAACATTTTTTGGGACAAGAGTCCCAAGCTAAGCTTAAAATAGAGCACTGGTGGTTGACCTTAATGTCATTACTCAATGTTCTGACAAATAAGCGGGTCACCATGCCAGTCAGCAAAGTAGCTACCAAATTAACATTTCTCGCAGCTGGTACAACGTGCAGCTGGTCGCGACTGTCACTCGAATAGTAAAACTGAAGGTCATTGTCTCGCAAATCTATACACTGCTACCTCAATACTTCCTATATATTTAAAAATAGTCAAAAATACCCTCAAGATGGCAAATTTTTATATAATTGTACAGTCAAACCAGAATTGGGAAGAAGAGAATGCTACTTCTTGTTCTTAAAAGGTTTAGTTACGGTAGCATCTATGCTAACTGCCATTAGCCATCTACAGTGTTTCACATTTGACGTTAGCATTACGCTAGTGGGCTCTTGTTCGACAAAACTACTGGTTTGATGAAACATTTGGGTGTTTATGTGCAGAATAGGTTTATAGTTAAGGTAGCACTATGCTAACTGCTATTAGCCATCTACAGTGTTTCACATTTTACGTTAGCATTACGCTAGTGGGCTCTTGTTGGACAAAACTACAGGTTTGGTTAAACATTTTAGTGTTTCCGAACAAAATGTTCGATTCTATTTTGTTTTATGTGTTAGTCTAACGCTAAATTTTGTGTTAGCAGTGTGTAGCAGACACCTCTACTTCCTTCCTTACAACATTTGATTATAAGGTAGGTAAGGTAGGCTTCACTTCACTGCATTATTTCGATAAACGACACACGACTTTTTTTTTTTTTCCCTTCGACAATCTTTCAGATCGCTCCTCTCACTTTAACAGCCCACACTGCCAGATTCTCCTCTCAAGATGTGTGGGAGGAATCACGCAGCAGCATCTCGGGTGCCTTCAAATCCCAAACATAAACAGGGGAGTGCTTTTAGGCCTTTTACACTCAGCCGTTAAGACATCAAGCTAATAGCTGTAATTGCCTTTTTACTGCATTCTGTCCTTAATCTTAACATGCAGATATCGGAAAACCTTGAGTGACCTTACAAAATGCCGCAGGAACTCCAATAAAAAGTTATCATATCGCAACAATGGACGTCTATTCCCGATAATATCTTCGCGTATTTGTGTGCCGTGACCTGAAAATTCTTATTTAATCCAACCGGAAACGAATCGGGGCCGTCAGCGAGGAAGCAGCCATTCTCATTCTCCTATTTACAGTTCGGCCATGCTTTCACAACCTTAATTATTTCCAGTGTAATCTCAAAGAGACGAGCTAATTATGCGGCGCCGCTAAAATGGTTATAAACCCTCATGAATTGCGCTAACAAGAGATATCCCATAATGTGTCTGTGATTAACATTGCTCTCATTTTTATGTGTGCCGCTTCCACTGGCTCTGAACACATTTGAATGTTGCCATCATTGCCATCAATTTTTTTTTTGCTACTTGTCAATCTTTACCAAGGTTATTATAGTGTTACTATAATAATGTTATTATAATACAAAAACTAGCCACTAGTTACAATTAATTAGATTAATTAAATTAATTAGCAACAAGCTACTTCCCAAATATAGTTATTATTATTTCCATTTGAAAGTAACGTAACGTCTGTGTAAGAAGTTACTCATTACTTTTAAGTTACTTTTTAAGTTTGTTGTAATTCCTCATATGATGCAAGGGCGGCGCTCAAAGTTAAAGTATAATGAGGTTTATATCGTTAACATGACATTACACTTTTAATGAGGTCTAAGTAATAATATTATTGGAATATAATGAGAAAAATATCTTTTTTAATGTATATTAAATGAAAGCTTCTGGACTAGATGTTCCCCCGTGTTTAGTAACAACGGAGAAGTGCAACGCAAATAGAAAAAGACTTCCGAAAGTTTGCCGAAAGGTTTGTTTAAAAGCACCAGGTGGTGACATCTTCATTTTTCACAGGCCCAAAAGTGAGGCTGCACAGCTTTCCTGGCGCTCCCCTATGCATTATTCTTACTTTAAGCAGCGCGTCTCCTCAGGGGGACGAGAAAGGGGAGGGGGGGGGGGTGTATTGTTTTACAACACACCCAGCTGCGGCCTAGTTGCCTGGCCCGGGGTTCTTTTTCAAGGAGTTGTCTTCGGTGACCCCTCTCTCTGGCAGTTATTAATAATAACACGTGCCGGGGAATAGTTCACCTTGTAGCGCTGAGGCCGCTGCATGTATGTCTAGCCTCATACGTGAGGAGGGGGGGGGGGGTCTCCAGGGGGGGGTGCGGAGAAAGAACAGGACGAAGTAGGGGGAGGTTCTTGAAAGGTAGCCAAGCTGAGATGCACACAAAAGACATCAAATAAAGTTTCCCCCTCCTTGCATGTAATTAGAATCAGGTATCATGGACGGTCTTGCTAAAGCGACGGAGAGTCTGATTAGCCGCATCAAAGACGGCCAAGAGGGCCGAGACTTCTGATGAAGGACGAGCGTGCCGAACGGGAGGGGTGGAATCAAAAAAAAAAAAAGATGAAGGCTAAAGATGCTGAAGTGCCGAGGCTGACAGACTGAGTGCTGCATTCTCCACCTCCGAGTCGCCCATTAAAAGCTCGAGCAGGCGAAGCCTTTTGTGCATGCTGAGTGCTCCATTGTAATAACAAGCAGCCCAGATAGAATTCAATCTGGAGCCTCAATGAAGCCTCCCTGACAAAAAATTCTACCGCTAACGTGTTCAAAGCGCTCGACAAATTGAAGGCTGCCTTTTCTTTCCGAGTGCAAAGAAAATATTTTAGGTTTCCCAGGAAAGGATGTGTCGCGTCAGTTTTTTTTTTTTTTTCGGGGGCGGGAATTTGCGCAGCTTGACATCCTAATTGATTACGCGGAATGCTGGTTTTATCGAAATATGGCGACGGTGTAAGTAATACCGGTGGCATTCATGGGCACAGCGGGCATCGTGACCTTTCGCAGAGCCACATTCGTCAAGACACAGATGGCTACCTTTGTAAGCCCCGGCTCTAAAAAAAAAAAAGGGTAGAAAGAATATACAAATGACGGAAAAAGTTATTTCACGCAACTTATGACACTTAAGTTCTGCTACGTGGCCAATCAAAAATGCCAGATCGTATCACATGACCTTTCACAACAAATACGCATATGAAGCGATACAAAGCTGCCCACCACCAATACAGTGAATAAAAAGCAAAGTGTGGAGAGTCTCTGTTAATTGGGAAATCATCACCAACAGCCTCTGAAATATCTTTCTTTCATTCTTTCTCTCTTTCACATTTTCTTTTGTGGGGAAATAAAAGTAATAGATTATCAACTGGAATAAATTGGTTCACTTAAAAAGTCAATTTTAATGAATTTAAAATTTGAACGTCAAACCACTTCAGAGATCTTTTCTTTTTCAACGTTAGACTACAAAAAATGAGACGCAGATAAATAATTTCATAATTTCCCCCCATAAATCAGAATAATAAAAATAATAAACAGCTGAAAAAATGTGGTTGCACAAGTGTGCACACCCTTATAACCGAGGCTGTGGCTGTACTCAAAATTAACCAATCACATTCAAACGCATGTAAAATGTGAGTCAGCACCAGCCCGCCGTCATATGTCAGGAAAAGCCTACCAGAACATCTGAACTTTATTCGAGACGAATCAGAGGCACTTTAAACACTCCCATTTAACATGCGTTGTGAGAAAGGGTGTGTCGACTTTTCCTATCCAATCCGCGGCGAGATTTCCCGCTTTGATCCCAAAACGCGGCCTTGGACGCTAATTCAAACGCACACTCGGAAAACGACGTTTGTGAGTAATCACACAACGCAGCCGACAGAATATCCCTTTTCTTATTAAAGCGATGACACATGTTCACGAGCGCGAATGTATCTAAATGAGATTTCCGAGGAGAATAGATGGCTTTGAGACAGGCTAAGCTTTTTTTTTTTCTCTTCACTGCCTGTCACTCGGCGGCGATAAAGGTTGACGTGATGTCACAGTCACGCCTGACGCCGACATACAAATGCGTAATAAGCTTGATGTGAGATATAAAAAAGCTATTTTTTTTGAAGGAGAGGCATAAAAATAATATTCCTCGAAACCATGCTCTACATTTGGTTATCACTCAGCTTTCTAAAAACTTGAATAAATCCAGCTGTGTTGACTGGTGTGCGCATTTGCTTGCAATCTTAGTAAAACCACTGTAGAAGAAAATTGGAAGTCGGGGGAGGAAAGAAAAAAAAAATGAATGAATACATAGATAAATAAATAAAGCCGGTGCTGTTTTTAAAATGGATGCTTGGAATTTACAGTTTTCCATTAAGTGATGCCCGACAGTTTTTTTTTTTTTTTTTTTGCATTCCCTTCCCTGGCCTCTGTGGCACTTTGGATGCTCGCGTTAGCTGTTAGCGCCCTGCCTGGTCGAAAATAGCGCATCAGCATAAACAAAGTGGCGCTATTACCCGGAATCACCGACGGAAAAGCCTGCGAAGGGATCGTTTATGGATACGGCGTTCTCCATATTCATAGGGAGCAAAATACAAATCAAGCTCTAGGAGATAATACCTGTAATTTTCTTTACATTTCTCGCCGTGCAGTTGTATTCAATCGCACCGGGGGAACTGCTGGATCCTTAACTATTATTCCCACTGTTTATTTCTTTTCATTTTACGGGGGGGGATTATTACTTCTCTGCTGGTTTTAGACCCCTGTAGGATTCTATTAACCCTTGTTATGTCAGGCTTAATAACATACCAAGCTGCTAAACAGAACAGGAGCACCCCGTGTCAGAATATAAAAAATGGACAGAGTCTGAAATCATGATTTTTTTTTTTTTCTTCTCCTTGCTTCTAACCCCGGGCTGACACAAGCGAGATAAACACAAGTCCAAATAATATACAGAAAGAGCTTTTTTTTTTTTTTTTTTTTTACGAGAGCGGGCGCACCGTTATGGTGGAGGGGGGGGGGTCATGAATCTGTCGCAAGTCCTGATAACGTAAATCATTCAATTTTAAGGCAAGGTTAGGCCGAGTCAATGTAATGTCCTCGGCAAGTGATGGAAAGTGTAAAATAGCAGAGTTTTTTTTGGTAATATCGTCGCCATTGATTGCCCTGGTGATGGAGTCTGACTTTTGTGTGGTTTCGCAGATCAGATGGCGAGCGCTGCCGTTTGCTAGATGTGCCCGCTCGTTAGCTGCCGGTATCGTGATGGCAAGAACTGAATCAATTCAGTCACCTTGAAGATGAAAGAATAACATGTTGGAGCTTGGGAGATGAAACACGTTTTGGAAAACGCCGGAAATTGGCTGATGAGGAAATATGTTATTATTTTCAATATTTGAGAACTTGATGTCGTTAGCTCGCAAGCTAGCTGGTGGCTAGCACCTCTTGTTGCGTAGATATAAAAACATTAAATTAAATGGTTTAGGGTTATGGTTAAGGTAAGGTGATCAAAGTTTTGGGTTAATTTCACCTCCACAAGGGAAGACTTGACAAATTTTACGCAGAAAACTATTAGCTCCGCCTACAACCATTTATACGTAAGTATTTTTTGAGGTGTGACTCATCCGGCAGATCCAAAGCAAATAAAACCATTTCGGAGCAGTGTTAAAAATGTCTTTGTAATCCGGACACATCCAACCTGACCTCTAAAATGCGAGATTTGAATAGAAAAACGCGGAGGTGTTTGTTTAACGTCTCTTACCGTAGGTAATCTCTCCGGCAGAGGATGAGGTTGGCTTTGGTGTAGAGCGTGGAGCCCACCTCGCCCAGCCTGCAGTCGCAGCAGGCGCACTTGAGACAGTCTTCGTGCCAGTACTTATCGAGGGCCTTCAGGAGGTAGCGGTCCTTGATCTTCCGGTTGCAGCCGGCACAGCCTTTTGGCTTCGTGTCCGGCTGGACGGAAAGCATTTGTATACCTGCGACAAAACCAAAGACAGAAAGATTTAGACGAAAAAATCTAAGTTGGGTTCAGGTTTCAGTTTCGTCAAATGTTTTGGCTTGACGGGTTTGGATGACAAAATAAATAATAAAAATAAATAAAATAGATGTTAAAAACAAATCTTCAGTTTCTGTTGTAAAGTGCGCCAGAGAAAACCAACCAATCAGAGACGAGTTAACCTTTCAGTGTCTGATTGGTTGTTTTTTCTTAGGCGCTGTGGTTTCTTAGATGCAGATGGAATTTATCACACTCTTCAATCAAGTCTTAACAAACGACAAAATTATTTTTTTAAAACTTGAAGTGTTTTTCCTTCCTGGTGAAGGCCAAAGCAAAAATTGTCAACGCTGTTGTGAAGATCATCGTACCGGTAACAATAAACAATTCCATCGCTTTGAAAAGACGTGGAAATTGGAATGTGCATCATCTTTCTAAATTTATATATAAAAAAAAAAGCAACGGAATCACATGGACCAAAAAGTAACTTTTTGTTGCTTGTATGCAAGAGAAATTGCTGAGGCAGCGAAAAAGAAATGTTAAAACCATGTTCATCTGGAAGATGGCGTTTATAAATCCTGCTGTGTCAATATTACGATTTTTATTGGTTTAACTTTAAAATTTGTAACATTTTATCTGTGTTTTCCTGTAAAGTGTGTTGACCATATTTAGCAGTGGGAGGGGGCACGAAGGGGAGGGGGGTGGTGGTCTCAACAAACAGCCCACACAGCCACAAAGAACACTTTTTGGACACTTTTTTTTTCCTCTACTGTTTTTAAATGTGCTGACCTCCTCCGTATTTAAAGGGGCGTGGCTACAGACGAGAAGCTTTGCAACCCGTCTGTATTGTTTGGCCTGAGCTGACTGGGGAGAGCCTTTGTTGGTCCATTGGTGGACTTAAAGAAGAGGTGGGGAAGGGTGAGGGGAGGGGGGGGAGGGCATCAGGCTGGAATTAGTATTCTCCCACTATTCCCTGAGGAGAGGCGTACCCCCGCTCCCCTTTGTCCAACATTCACCACACGCACTAGTGCTCAGTTTAGTTTCAAATCATGCAATTCTTTTTTTTGGGGGGGGGGGGGGGGGCAGTGTTTTTTTTTGGCCAAAATCACAAAATGAGAGTTATTCTTTTGATGATGTTTTCAGTTTACAATTTTTGAAGCCATCATACAGTACGGTTAGATTAAAACTAAATCGGCATTTTATTGGTTTTCAAGTTGACTCGAAATATAGAAGTCATGAAAGATATGAAAATTGATTTCATTGAATGCAACAGCTTAACTAATCAAAAGTATTGCTGCACAAATTACTACTTAAAATATTATGCTCATTGTTTTGATCAATTTGAGTTTAAAGTGCATTTAGAGAAGAAGTTAATAACTTTCCAACATGCACCTAAAGTGTACTGGATTAAGTTTGAACAACATTTATAGTCCAACTTCTGCATTTTTTTTCAGTTCCTTGCACGAAGGTGTATTTGCAGTATCCTCAAAGATTAGGCCGGTTGAATGTAATCCTCTTCCAACTTCTAAATTTCTAATCCCCCCTAGCAACACGCAATTACAAAATATTCCATTAAGAGCAAATTGTGTAAAATGTTTTTTTTTTTTTGCCATAATAAGGAAGACCACTTGATCTATTTCTGCTCAAACTTGCGCCCAAGTTCCACTTTGTTTACATTTCCAACATGTGCGTTCTGTCGCTCTAAATAAAGTGACAGGCAACATGTATGAATTTCTCCTACAGCTTTTCCCTTCAGTACCATGCACAAAGTCCGTTTTTCAAACTCTTGTGGGTGGTTCGCTCTCAAACCGGGCTGCGTTGCGCCGGCGAGCTCAGCTCATTTGTTCCAGCGAGTTGCGGCTGTTGATTTGTTAATTGGCTGGATTTAGAGAGCGCGCGGGCTCGCTCGCCCCCTGGTTCCTCTCGGCCGCTCCTGTTCAGCCGCACTGATCCGTCCCGCAGCCTCGTTAACACTACAAAGTCCCCGCTGCTCATTACCAAAGCCAGAGGAAGAAAAAGGGGGAGCCGGTTTCGAACCCACCCCCCTCCTTCCCCTCCCCGACTCCGCAATCAAGGAGAAGGGGAGAAGCATGGCAGGAATTCGGCCACTTGCCTCTTCCGATTGCCGGTGGAAGAGGAGGGTGAGGGGGTGCCTGAACAAAAGCGTCATTTTCCCATAAAGGGGGGGGGGGGAGGGATGGTGGGGGGGGGGGGGATCACAGCTGCTCGGAGCTTTAATGATATCTGTTTTATTTGCTTGCTGGCTCGTATCCTCCGTATAGCGGGGTTGCGCGTCCCCCGCGGTCACATGCATCATCACCGGATGGAGGACGTCGGAGGAGACTCCCACCCCCCCCCCCCCCCCCCCCCCTTTTACCTAAACCTCCCACTATTTGCTGACATTTCACCCGATCACTTTAATTACCGTTGCCATAGCAGCCGAGCGATAACGAATCTCGCGTTAACGCCTCACGGGGAGGTTATTTCGGAGAAAACGGGGAATATTAGCAAATCAGACACCGAAGCCACAAAAAGCCTTCTTACCGAAACTTTTCTCCCTTTTCTGCATTTGTTGAGCCGCTTCAGCAGCATGCAACCCGGTCCAGTCGAGCAGCTGGCTTTGTTGCATACACACACACACAACACACACGCACGCACGCACGCAGATACGAACGGGAGGCAATCCAGCCGATGAGAAGAGAGGGAAAAACACCCCAAAAAAAAAAAAGCGGTTCCGGCCAGTAAAACGCGGGAGTAAAGCAAAGGTCGTCGAGCGCGGTGTTTGCGCGCAGGTTTTTGCCACCAGAGTGTGGAGCTGTGTGTGTAAGAGAGAGAGAGAGGGAGGAGAGAGAGAGAGAGAGAGGTGGAGAGAGAGAGAAAGGCGAGTGACAGCGCGACAAAGGATGCTTCTCCTCCGCGGCGCAGCCACTGATCCTACTGGCCACGGAGCGTCTTGCGTGCGCAAAAAGCGCGACGACGCACGCGTGGCGGTCCGTGCAATTCCCCCCCCGGCAAAGTCACTCACCTTTTCCCAACAAGTTGATTCCACGCAATTTCACTTAATTCCCCCACATGAGCACCAGAGTCGGGTTACAGGTGCTCGCTGGTCCGCGCAATTTTGCAAAGTGCGTGAGGTTGGTGTGGCCATGTGCATCACTTAACAAAAGCCCCCACCTTTTCTCAACTCCACCCCACGTGTGGTTTCAAAGTTAGGAGAAACTAAATGGATGCAGAAAAACGCAATTTTCATACATTTCGGTATTCGATTGAGCACCCTGCCACGTTCTTTAACGCCCCCCCCCGCCCCCTCCCCATTTAAACGCTCGATTAAGCGTCCTGGCAACTTCACTAAGCTTCAAACGTGTCACAAAAATTGCATTCGCTATCATTGAACATGGTGAGATTTACATCCTGTCGACTTTTGATAAGACATCCAGGCAGTTTTCATTGACACATTTTTTCCCATGATTTTATTTAAAGCCTCACTTTGAAACCACTAGAATAACTTAATACATATTCCAAGTCTTGAAAATGGTGCCAGACGCGGAGACAGAATGGCACTCGGATTTTGAGCCTCAAAACGCGGCGATAATGAGATGGGTCATAAAACGCTCTCCGTGCGCCATTATGAGTGATGAGATGCATTAAAGCTGACAGGGGTATTACCTGGCCGTAATTAGGTTTTGTCATGGATTGAATTATTTCAAGGCGGCCTATCTTGGTAATCATGCAATTTGCCGCGGAGCCGCTGCCCTCCCACCCGCCTTTCACTCAACGCGTTCGGCAAATTATTCCCCATCGGAGGATGGATGAAGGTTTTACTCGGGAAATGCGTGACTATTTAAAAAAATTTAAAACTGGGGAGTTTACGTGCATTTTACGCGCCGCTAAAAACGCGAGTTTCAAAATGAACCAGTCGGGAAAAGACTGCGCGCTTTTGGATATTTCTCTCCGCGCGGTCGTGCGCCTTTTACGCACAGAAACCCCCCCGCCCCCCCTAAAAGGCGTGAGTTCAACTCACAAAACCCACACGAGGACTTAATCGCGTACCTTGAAGTGAAAACAGCGGCGTCCGAAATCAAAACGAATCTCGTCACCGTCCAACTTTGTCACTTCCAATCGGCTGCGCGCGTCCTCGAGTTCTCCGTTGAGCGGGGAGAAGAAGAAGAAAAAAAAAAAACTCCTCACTCCGATCTCTTCCACCGTCTGGTTTCTCTCGAAGTGAAGCCGGCGCTCTCCTATTTAAGCTCCTCCGCCAGGTCCCCAGTCAGCAGCACACTCCAGCTCATGCAAGAAGCTGACAAGCACCGTTAGGGAAGGCAGCGCATGTTGCTCTAATGGACCTCATTAAGCTCTACTTACAGATGTTCTCTTAACATAATTGATCTGCAGCGAGTTGAGAGGACGGCAACCCTATTCCCCAGCCCCCAATTATGGCCCGGTAATTAGATCCCCAACCTCCAGTTCTCCACATTCACCCTCCTTACATTCCGAAATATCAAAGTATCTCTTTCTCTCAAAGCGCGCCCCCCCCTAACTCCTCCACCCCAACCGACCCCCCCCCCCCCCCCATCTCACCTCCAATGTCTCCTCCCACCCACCCACAAGACTTTACTATTGACAGTCAGATGTGCTAACCTTTTGTAGTGAAGCCAGACTAACTCCAGCTGACGGTGCTCACTCACCCCCCCCCCCCCCCCTGCCCGGTGGGAGTCAGTGTGAGTGACACAGGAAGTAAAAAAAAAAAAATCTTCCCTTCCCATAAAGGGTTGTAATGATAATATCTGTCAAGGGAGACTTCCATAATGTCTTTTATCTTAAATAATTCCTCTGATGGCAACTTTGAGAGGACTGGGTGCCGCACGAAAGAGTAAAAAAAAAACTAAAAAGTGATCGCGCAGCTTTTTTTGTAATGCCAATCAGTGCCACTCCTACCGCCCGTCTAATTAGCCGCTACGCTAAGACAAGAAATCACAAGGGAGATGCTCATGTCATCCGGTTGCACTTTTGAAAAAAGAAAGAACGAGGGCACTTTCTATTACGTTGATTTGATGTGATGAAGTTTTTGAGTGATAATGGCAAAGGGATTCCTCACATGTTGGGTGAGTGGTTAAAATGACAGCACTGCACTCAAATGTTGAAAAAAAAAACCTAAAATTGTCCACATAGGGATTCAAACCTGGAACTTTGGGTATGTGAAGCGGACACGAAAAACACTCGACTGCCCAATTCAGACATGCCCTTCGAATAATGTCATGTAATTGTTTCTTGATGGTTATCTTTGTCTATAATGGGAATAAACAAACCGCTTGTGCTTCATGAGCGCCCTCTTGTGGTACACGGAAGAATCACTCAATTAATCTAGTGCAATTTGTATTCAACTTCTAAGTTACGATCAAATACTTCTCATCTTCCTTTCCACAATCATTTTCCACACTCGTGAGTCTTTTTAGGTCATTTAGGATCTTAAGGGTCGGATCCTGGTCCTTCGGACCGGCACACACGCGACCCACAATTCCCTCGGGAGATAAGCCAGGGGACTGTCTTCCGCTAACGACCAGAAAAGAGTCCCCTTAAAGACACGCTAAATAATTGCTACGACCTTGAAGTGAGGGTCAAGGGATCCGTAACTTTAATGACAAGCCCCCCCCGCCCCTCCCCTCGCAGGCCAATTTTGTCTTTAGACAGAAGTTTCAGAGAATCCAGAGAATCACCTTCCTTCAGTAATAGGTCAGGAGGGAACTGCGCAAATCCAAAGAGAGACGCCGGCCAAAGAGTACTGACCCTTCTTATTACTCCTCGGAGAGTTAGTGGAAGATTACTTCATTCAAACGTCTCTTCATTTAGTCGGAATGTAAAACAGGAGAACATCAGCCGGCGCTGGCGTTCTAGGCCGTTTCATTCATCCGTTTGACTCGGAACGGCAAATAAAATCCAGAGGCTGGAAGATGATTGAAACGGCACTTAAAATTCATACGTGAGATGTGTTATTTCAATTAAATCCATCGGCTCAAATCGAATGGAATGTCAAGAGATTTTTACGACGTACAAGATTCATCCAGAGTGTGTTAAAAAAAAAATAAGCAAAGAGCTAATAGTAGCCAAAGTTTTTACTTTATATACTGAACAAAAAATAGAAACAATTTTTAAGCTCCGCCCCTTTAAAATACTTGAACACAAACACAACATAATACTTACAGGAATATATTCTTTATCCTCCGCAAAAAACAACTTATATCACTGCGACTGTCTTTTTCATGCTGCCCCCTGGTGGCCGAGGAACACAAACAACATAGGGAGCAGCACAAAGCGCCATCATTTTTTGATTTGAATTTGAACATTTTCATCAATATTTAGGCTTTTCCCAAGAATAAAAAAAAAAGTATGTTTCAAATAATCTCTGAAATTTTCCTTTGAATATTTTTTCTCTCCAGCCTTTAATGATAATAACCTTGAACAGCGCCGTGCTGGTAACTGCTACATAATATCTATCGATTCCATCCGCTACGATTTCCTTGAGTAGCTCTGGCTGAAATGACTTGTGTGTTTCCTAAAACCGAACATCTCAAACAGACTGCCGTATACCTCAGCAGCAATCAATCAACCTTAATCCGAAACCAATTTACTCCGCCTGAAGAGGAAAATATCTTTTAATCTCTTCGCCGACAATCCCTGATTGCAGTCAGTTGACAGTCAAAGTGTGCCGGCTGGAAACGGGACATTTATATTGGATTTGAGCTTTGCCACCGCGACACACACATGAATGAATAGTCAATTTAATACCTATGAGAACTGTTCTCCTCTGGCTGAAGATGGGATATTGCTTCCCGGATCGTCTTTTCCGTAATCATTTGCCGTTCCATCCTGTAAGACACTGTGACAAAAGAGACAAAGGTCATCACGGAAAACAAACTCAAAGCGTCGATGTGAGGACAAAAGGGTGTTTGGCGTCAATACAAAGAAACGAAATATCGGTACAAAAGAATTTGGAGTGCACTTTGACCTCCCGATACGTCCCGCCCCCGAAAAATAGTTTTTTTCCAAGCTTTCAAGCACAAGCAATGGTTGATTAAGAGGAGCCTTGTGGGTGGCTGTTGTTTTACTCCATATTGATCCTCCAAGCACAACTTTCCATCATGCAGAGAAGGCCAGGGCCAAAGACGACAGCTAATTAAGATGGCTAATCACTTCATTTCACAAGGCTGCAGGCTCTGTCACTCTTCTTTCCGAAAGCACCTGTTGTTTGGTATCTGGCATATGATAAAAAAGTAAGATGGATTTAAAAAATATCTATATATATATCAGTAGAGTTGCGGAGAAACTGATTGGTGGACGAAGTAGACATTAAAATTGGCTTTTAATTCTTTTAATTATACAAAGATTTTTTTTTTTAGAAAAACAACCTAGCTGGGTGTATAATTGGATTTTTTTATGTTTTGCAAATATGTTCACGTCATTCATACATATTTTTTTTAAATGATAAGTGAAGTGTAGGAAGTAATGTATGCTAACAGCGTTAGCTCCTGAGAAGATATCAATGCACTAGAAGGATATTCATGAAATAATCTTTTTGCACTTTTCTGATCTACAACTGTGTTTATATAGTAAGAGATTTTTTTTTTTAAGAATACAGAAGTGAAATAAAACAATTGTGATCGCGTCATGTGGCGACACACACAACTGGGAATTAGCCAATCGGGCATCTGCCCTGTATGCCAGATGGCCAATCCAGCCCTGCCTACCAATTAAAGTGACTCTGGATTAACCCCAAATCAAGTTCTATTTCACTTTTGAATTTTTTTTTGTGTTATCTTGCAAAAAAAATAAATAAAGTGACAAACATCCAAATCTAAAATTACGCAAAGCAGCAGTCACGAAGAAATGCATTATAAAATCGATTTAAGAAGTGTCATTGAGCCCCCAAAACATTTTACGGCTTCTCATGTACAGACGTGAAAGGTTTTTGGATGGGAATCCATTGTGTCGTCAAACTGTAAATTAGAGATTTAGATGAACCTCCTTTGGGGTTCGAAGCCCCTCAGGGATGGGGAGGGGAGGTGGGGGGGGGGGGGGGTGTCAACTCAGACATAACGACGCCTGACGTGGTTGATGTGCAAAAAACTCTTTTTACATCTTTTTCGGTGTTCTTTTTGTTTTTTATTTTTTAACGAGTCCGTCCTGTTTTAATTGACTGCTCTGTCAGAGTTTTTTTGTTTTTTTTTTTGGAAGGTGGCGTTAATCCCCATGTGATCATCAACCTTGCAGGGACCCGGACGAAAAACCCGGATCACGTTCCATTACATTGTGTATGTCGTTTGAGATGCCATCTCGGGCGGGTAACAAGCGCCTCGGAATACATTGCGCGAGGGCGAGCTTGTTATAAAGTGAAAATTCCGCAGCGGGCGAGTCACCTCGCTTCTTTTCACAATCACTCCAAGCTGAGGTATTAGATGCTGCTCTTCATGTCAAGTGGACTTATTCCGGTTGTTATGAGAAAAGGAGGATAAACATTACTCAAGAAAAGCCGCCAGTGGATTTTATGCACGGCCGGGCACAAAATTACATCTTTTTTTTTTTTTTTTTTGGGGCAATCTAATCGTATTGATAACCGCTAACGCCATCTGGGGAAAACCTCAGCCATCATTTATTTTGTTCTCTGACCATTCGGTAAAGTGATTTGTGGGCTGGGATAAACACAGCGGAGCTAAGCCCCGAACGGTACTTATGAAAGGAAACGGTTCAAGAATGATTTCCCTTCTGGATTGAGTCGGAATAAGACACTTTTGACTGCATTATTGAGTGTGTGAGCCGTGTGTGTGTTAGGCCGCTATATTGCATCGCTGCTACGCTCGAGAGAAGACAAAAAAAAAAAAGGGGGCGGTGCGCTTCTTAGCACCCAAAAAGAAAAAAAGTGTGGGAAGTTGAGTTAAACCGTGCCAAGTTGTACAACACACAAACTTAGCGAGAGATTAGAGCTGGAGTCACTTCACATCAGGCAGATCCGCCAGGGAGCTAATGGAGACAGGAGAGAAACAGGAAGAACTCTTATCCATCCAAGGGATTGATATGCTGCCGGAAAAAAAAAAAAAAGGGAATCACAAAGGATCAAGCGTGGAGATCCAGGCTTGGCAACACATTGGCGCTGTCATCTTCTGGAGCCATTTTGAGATCCCACCCCCATCCCTTTCACTTCTCTCTCGTCTTAGACTCCTTTAAGCTAGGCTAAGGGCTGTTTTCAAATAGGTTCTTCTGATCAGTTGTGGGGGGAAGGATGAGCGATGGAAATCCGCCAAGGTTCGGAAATCCAAAATAGCGATGAAAGGAGAAAATGCGCTATTTAATGTCCCTTACATGTCAGGTGGCGCTTGTCAACTCACGACAACGCTTTGTCTTGGGATGAGGATTTATTTTGCCGGTACTACCGGTGATGCGGCTAATTAGCGGCCTTAGCGGGTATGCTAGCGTATTTTTCCAATTATAAGGCACACTTAAAATATGGAATTTTCTCAAACATCGACAATAAATATTGACTAATTTGCTGTCGTTGTTTATTTCCGGCAATGCAGCTAATTAGCGGTTAGCGACCATAGCAGGTAGGCTATCATATTTTTGGGATTATAAAGTGCATTTAAAATCTGGAATTTTCTCAGAAATCGACAAAGTTTGACTCATTTGCTGTTGTCGTTTATTTCCCTTAATATCCAATACTGCCAGCGATGCAGCTAATTAGCGGTTAGCGACCATAGGTAGGTATGCTAGCGTATTTTTCGGATTATAAAGCACACTTAAAATATGGAATTTTCTCAAACATCGACAATAAATATTGACTCATTTGCTGTAATTGTTTATATCTCTTAATGTCCGATACTGCTGGCGATGCAGCTAATTAGCAGTTAGCGACCATAGCAGGTATACTAGCGAAGTTTTTGGATAATAAAGAAGCGCATTTAAAATCTGGAATTTTCTCAGAAATCGACAATAAAGTTGGATTCATTTGCTGTAATTCATTTCTCTTAATGTCCAATACTGCCGGCGATGCAGCTAATTAGCGTTTAGCTTTGTGTGCTAGCGTATTTTTCGGATTATAAAACGCATTTAAAATCTGGCAGACGTGCTAACCACTAACTCACCAAGGTAACGCGGAAGAACCAGCCTTATTTCTAAACCAGACAAATGAGCAAAAGATTTTACCGCCTGGATGTGGGCGGAGCTTCTGATTCATTCACCATCCAACAAACTGCTTATTTCTTTTGCCTTCCTGCATGTGTCCTCACCCTAACTGTGACGGCATCGTGGAGAAGGCTATGAGACACCGGGATAATTGGACTCTAATGGATGTGAAAACAGCAGGATGTGTTGAATCTGAGTGATGAGCCCCATGTCATGATGTCTTAAACCGCCCTAGGTCATCCGTAATGATGCTCTTGTGGCAGACGTGATGATTTTGATGCCATTTTTGGAGGTGGCTTTTATAAAACATTTGATTTCAAACACGGGACACCGAAGGGAATCTTTCTGCTGACTCATTTCTCAACCGCTTGGGTTACTAACCCAATCTACCACCTCTGCATATGCACAATATCAACAGATGGCTTCCCCTAGTCTTTTTCCTTTCTTCATTAGACCTCTTCAAAAGAAATGTCCTGATGCCTTTCAGTCACTCTGTAAGGCACGGTGCAAGTAATCTGCGAGGAAACTTCACTGACAAAGTTGCCTCGGAAATAATTGCTTCAAACAAATGAGCTCGTGCAGGTCCATTAGGCAAGTATAGCGCTCATCAAACAGTGTGTGATACCGCCGCTTGCTCTGGGGGTCTTTGTGGAAACAGATGGGGGGGACAATTTAAAAGAAGAACTCCATCCTTTCCTAGGCTGCTATGACTGTCTCAATTTACACCGACAATATGTTGATACTGAACAACAGCTTCAATATCGACTAGAGATGCACCGATCCGATATCTGGATCGGATATCGGCCCCGATATCAACAAAATTGATGGATCGGGTATCGGAAAATGCAGCCGATCTGTGAGCCGATCCTTTCCTTAATCTATTGGGACGCGGGCTACGTCATACGTCAGCAGCACGTGTGCCGCGGCTACGTCATACGTCAGCAGCACGTGTGCCGCATGCCACGATAGTTTTCTAAACAAACGCAAACATGGAGCGAACGAAAGAGTCAGCTGTGTGGAGGTACTTTAAACTGAACACGCCAACTAGCTCGACGGCAGTTTGTAATGTCCGCAAAGCTAATGTTGCCAGGGGTGGTGGTAGTACTGCCAGTTATAGTACTAGTACTAAGCGGAGCTTGTTTTCAGGGAGCACTTCTCATTGCTGCTTAAATGAGCATTTAGAGCATCAACAGGTCATGAGTGATGTGAAACGGCACCTAATGTTTACATGTTTACTATTTATTTTAATATTTGGTTACTGTGTGCTTGATCACCCTTTCTATATTTGCCCAGTGCAGTTTCAGCTGCAACATTTGTATTTTTTTTTTTAAAGAAGTTTGTATCCTAATTTACTTGAATTTAAATGCTGATACACTTTATTGCTGCTGTTGCACAATTTTTGTTACAAATAAATAGTTCATTGCATGAATCTGCTTTATCTTGTTACATTTTGTCTTAGGAATGAACTGTGTAGTCATGCCTGATGCCATTGCCTTTAGTCTTTTCTGTTCCACATGTAGAGGTATGTAGCTTGTTAAGTCAACCATAATATCGGATCGGTATCGGGTATCGACCGATACGCAAAGCCACAGCATCGGTATCGGTATCGAAACTGAAAAAGTCGGATCGGTGCATCTCTAATATCGACTTGATATAGTCAAGAAAAAAACGACTATACTGTTTTATAATATCACCAAATCGTTCAAAATCCACGATTGCTAATCTGAACGATTACAATATTGTGTCCCATCCCAAAGATTATGACCAAATATCCATCTGCAAATCACCCAACAATAGTTGAAATTGATACGCGAGCGGTTAGCCACGTGTGCTAATCATTTTGAGAATTTCCCGGACTTGTTCAGAAGCTGTGCCAGAATCCCTTGCTTCGATTATGCATCCTCTTTTATTCAATCATCGCATAGCTCTTCGGTTGACATTTGGTCAATATTGCAATTTCCCAGTAATAAGGATATGCCGGACAATCTGCGGCAAAGGATTCCAATAGCGGTGCCTTTCACTTACTGCATTTAATTACACTGTTTGGGTTTCGTTATTGTTTTGCGTCGTTATACACTCCACTAAGTTTGAATCATAGTTCATAGCGTATGAATACATTGTGTTGACTTTTTCGAATCACAGTATTGTGCTTCGTGTCAACAAGCTATTAGCATAAATGCTATCTTGCTAATTCTGTGCTGAAAACTTATAATCAGTCCTGTCATTCAAATGAAAAGTACCAGTAAAGAAAAATAAAGTTTCCCGAGACGGGAAAATACATATTTTGTGTCATACAATATTGTTTATTTTGAGTGAATGGCCCAAATATGTTTATGCAGTCATTGGTAGGTCTACCCGTCCATCATTCCAGCGTGCTGATTTAATTCACTATCTCCGTCCATCTATTCGCATATGTTGCTGATTATTTTTTGACTTATTTAATAATTAACCACTCTAGGTCTGTTTCCTTTGGCAGCGTGTCGCCTCATCTATTCCTCTGGAGACCCGACGCTTGTCTCCGCGGATTACTACATTGTGCATATTTAAAAGCAACACCATGAATTAATCAATGCCCTACAACTAGATGTACTTATCAGCAGCCAGAGCTCGTGACAGACAACTGGATCAAACCCAAACAGCCCCTGGTCGGGTTGAATCACACAAGTTTATGGAAATTCTGGCAAGATCTGTCTTTTTTTTTTGGGGCGGGTTGGAAACTAATAATACAACATTTCATATTTGGTATATTAGCAGTCAATCATCAGTTTTTATAATTAGCATAAATCTGGAGTAGCATAGCAGTTCCAGTTTAATAGCTTCAAGGTACTGGTTTGTTTTTGTCCAGTTGACGTCTTTTCCCGCTTCTTCGGTGTTTATTTTGTATTATTTGTAATTTGCCTTGTCGTCAGAGAAGTCAACCCAGCCTCGAGGTAGTAGAGTTAAGCTGACCGGTGCTAATGAGCAAACAGCGTGCGGTAGCATGTGTGTTGGCAGCCCTAAACTTAACCACGGAGTCTCGATCCAGGGAAACTTTCCAGTCTTGCAACAAGCAATGCAGTATCATTAACAGAAAAATCTCAACCCTGCTAACAAACATCATATGGAGTCTATTACGGGAAATTTGTGACTTGGGTTAGCGCTATTCATTTGCCGTGTGAATGCACAAGGCCAACATTTCCTGATTTTGAACGAGTCTCTCGAAATGTCCAATCATTTAAAATACAGAATATATTCCAAAATACAGCTAAGCACGATCCAACCCGTTTTTTTAGAAATACATAAAAATCAGTTTGCCAAGATTGATTGAGATCTACCGTATTGGCCCGAATATAAGACGGTGTTTTTTGCATTGAAATAAGATTTACATTCGGGGTCTAGACATTATACCCATACACAACGCTAGATGGCGCCAGATATCTTTAAAACTAATGCTGAACTTAACTCCCCAGGCCAAAGCGAACCCCTGTCACAAAGAATAAAAATAAAAATAGCGGTAGGACGAAGAAGAAAAATGAAAAATAGCAGTAAGAAAGAAAAGAGAAGAAAATAAGAGAAGGGATTACAGAAAATGAAGAAACAGTAGGTTTATTTACATTTCAAAAACCAGAAGCCATTCATTTACAAATGTGATTGCACTTTAGTTTACATATTTAAATGTTCCGATATTAAGATGTGATAGACAGTTTTTGCATGATTTGAATGAGGCAAAATAACATGCTTTTTCTCTTGAATATATTGTTATAATCATTTGTTTCAGATGTACTGTAATTATTTTCTGTATAAAAATTAATTTGGTGTTCAAAAAGTTTTTTTTAAAACATAAGTCTTGAAAAAAAGGGGGGCGTCTTATAATCAGGGTCGTCTTATATTCGGGCCAATACGGTATTTCTGGAGCTTTGGTTGTCTTTAGTTTCAGGACTTTGCAGACTTCTGATTTCACAAACATTATGTGTGCCGATCTAATAATGAAGGAACCTTAGCTTCCCGCCAGTATTGCCTCCGTGACAATCCCACTGTATCAATTGAGGCAATCACATCTTATTCCAGAGGCCAGGCTAGGACACCCGGACCTTATTTCCAGATAGAGCCTCAGCATTATCATTCATATTAAACAATAACCCATTGGCACTTTACTCTCGAGGGAACAATATCACGGGTCAATCAATAATGCATCCAAAGTTCAATTTGAAATTGATATTTTGCTCGCAGTTAATATAACGTGGCCGCTTCGCTTTGGCCCAGTGAGTATGAGGAAAATTAGCCTACCTAGGCTAAATAATCAACTGCATAGCAGATATTTACCTCCTGAGAGAATTGCTTAATATTGCAGGAAACATTTATTATAAGAGAAGGCTAAGCAAATCCTCGTGAAGATAAGACGACGGCTATCAAGGAACTAAACGATTTTGGACTATCACATGTCAATAATGGGGAAGTGTATGCGTTAGTTAAAGTTCTGCTTTATTAGCCATTTACATAGAAATTGCCTTATTTTCAACCTGCTAAGGGCTTCTTTGATGTACTTGGCTGGAAAAAAAAAAGAAGTGGTATTGATTTTAAAGAGTTTATGTGATAAGCCTGACACACCATTGTGGCTCTTTTGGGCCTTATCAGAAAGTGGCGAGGTGAAACATACGATTTAAGGGACTTGGTTGAAAGATACCGGTTACCAGATTGTAAAATTGTGCTTTAATGTTTATCAATTTAAAAAAAATAAAAATGAAAAAGCAACCACGAAAAGGTCATTTGGGAGTCTCTGAATTTCATTCGAAATAGCTAAAACTTGCGTATAAAAGACACGCACGATAATTAAATTACTAAAACCCAAATATTTTTTTCCGTCTCAAATTTATTTGGACAAAAACAGGGATACATTTTGAATAGCCGTTACCCATAAGAAAACGGGTTGACGCTGAAGAAAAAAATATATAATTATTAGTCCAACAGGCATTTCATTTTGGGGTTAGGGTTAAGCAGTCTCTGAATTTCATTCGAAATAATTAAAATCCGCGTATAAATGACGCTCACGATAATAGCATTACAAAAAACGAAATCTTTTTTTCCGTCTCAAATTTATTTGGACAAAAACAGGGATACATTTTGAATAGCCGTTACCCATAAAAAACAGGTTGACGCTCAAGAAAAAATATATAATTATCAGTCCAACAAGCAGACTTGATTGATTTGCTTTAGACCGACCCCACCGCCCCCAAAAAAAAACTATAGCACTGAAATATTTTCTAAATCAATACCGACAAGCAGCATCCATTCCCCCGTCAGTATTCTTGAGTCATATATATTTGTAGCTATTTTTAACCAGTGTTAAAAAGAATTCAAATCCCCCCCTGGTGGTCAAAAAAAATAAAACTAAAGGGAATTATTATGTGCTCCATCATAAAGTCAGAAGGTAAATGAGCAACGCTGCTGGAGATGCGTTGGCCGTGTAAACGGTCGGACTGTTGACACGCATGAAATACAGCTGCCTCCACAGACCTCCTCAAACGCTTATTGATGAAAACGTAATGGTGGATTTTGCTCTCCCTCTGTGGTTCAGTGTTGGCACACAAAGACCATAGGAATAATTATTATTTCAGGAGAACAAATATTACCCCTTGGGCTCCAATTATTTTCATGCATTGGCTCTTTCAGTGTCTATGGTTTTAAAAAATGTTTTCCAGTCAATTGTGTTTGCGGGAAAACAGCACATGATGCGTAATGGAACAACTGAGATATGGAAATGCAAGGTTGATGGGTTGGATTTTGGCGTTTTGACGTTTTATTTATCTGCTAGCTGGAAAAATGTTACACTTAAAGTCCAAACACCTTGCTGTTTTTACAACTTAGCCCAAAATTGTTGCTCACTGGTATCCTGAAATAGCCAAGAAGTGCTGCAGAGGCGAGCTAGCTTAGCATGAAATTTTTTTGTGTGTGTGCGCAACTCCATTGCAAATAAAGTTATTACCGTAAATTTCGGACTATAAGCCGCGGCTTTTTTCGTAAATTTTGAACCCGGAATCACGGGTTTTAGCTGATGCGGCTTATAGTCCGAAAATTACGGTAACTCGTTTCAAAACTGCAAGCGGAATTCAAGGCTCCACTGACAATATGACGAATTCAATTTTTTTGGTTGAACCGCAAAATCAAGGAACAAACTGATGCTCATAAATATTTGTACACATTTTTTTTTAAAATCAAAAATAATAATTTGGGGGAAATATTTCAGTTCTGTTGCCTGACAACCAAACAGTGTCCAGTTGGCTCTTTTCAACTAGATAATATGTCATGACAGCTGGAGGCAAATCAGTGATGGAAAATATTAGTGCTGCAAAAAAAAAAACTCAAGCCAATTTATTTATTTTTTGCACTGTGCAAAAAACTGCAATCATCAAAGACAGTGTAAAGTTTATTCCAGCTAATTGGCAGCTACATAAAAGGGGATATTTGGAAAACAGAGAGAGAAAAATAAATCACTTTTTTTTTTGGGTTTATATTCCTAATCTGTTTTCTTTAAACGACAAAAACAAAGCATTTGCTCATTAATGATGAAGCCGCTCCCCAGTTGATTGACGATCACTGAGATGTATGACACCGCTCAACTTGTCATCGAGGAGTTATTTGTACTCTGCCGCAATCCATTCTGTGAGGAAAGACCAGATGTCCCGTCTTAATTAGGCCGGCAGTGATGTTTTTAATGACTTCTAGCCCATTACATGCAAAGCGAGACTTTTCAGATCCTCCTCCCCGTCACTCCTGCTGCCCCGGCGCTCTTTGTCTCGCGGCTCCGATTTTTCTTTTGACACATTTTTGAAATCCTCCGAAGACGCCCGGGAGAGATGCGTGTCGGTAAACGCCAAAGAATCCATTGTCGAAGAATGAGAGTCCCGGTTTCCTCCCGTGTTGCTCGTACGGGTTTCGTTTATCCGAATGTAGGCCCGTGTTGTACAATATATTTAATTCATGGTATATAAAGTTGAAAAAGTAGGCCATCAGAGTTGACGCAGGATCTGCTGTGTGTGCTTCTTAAATAATAGTGCAGGAAAGAGAAGCAAAAACGCCCTCTGAGGAAATCTCGCCGGTTCTCTCTCTAAGGTTTCAAATCAGACAACACCTTGTTTTCCGTCTTTCTTCCCTCAACTCGCATCCCTCTGTTGGTTATTCTACCCTTCCACTCCCTGACATGTTTCCCCCCCCCCCCCTTTTTCTTGGCAGCCAACACGCGATGATATTGTCAGGCAACGTCTCTCATTCATTTTAACGGGATCACGGCTCGCCGGGAAAAAAAACGATTCAAAATGAAATAAGCGTCGCGGAAGGTGGCTAAGGATCAAATTTGAACTGGTTCACTCCCAAAAAAAATAAACAAACACGTGTGTGGCACCTTAAGGTAAAGACAGTTTCTGAACAAATGTTATTGCTCGCTATAATGAGGGTATAAAATGTTATTAATATTTTAGAACAAGCCCTATTTTTCATTTCTGAAACCCACTGTGGGGCTTCTTTTCAAAGGGTTTCAGTCAAAACCCAATGGGAGATTCAATTGACTTTAATCTTGCATTCGTTTGAAAATTTGAGCCCATTAGTTAACTTTGCCTTCTCGGCGCAGTTTTCATTGCATTTCAATGAAGCCGCTTTCCTGTGGTGTTAAAACACTAATAGTTGCTTCAAATAGCAAATGAGAGAGAGAGAGAGAGTCAACGGGAGCGCCGGGGTGGAAAGGAAGCGGGAGACGGAAGGAAGCGAGGCCGTGGTTAAGTCGTTAAAGTGGACACTTCATTAGGGACACCTTCACGATGACTAATGGAATTTAATAGCCTACGGCGATTGGTTAGTTTTGTTTGGGTATTAACTCAATTTTAATTTTGAGGTCTATGTCCGTCAATGGCAATCGTGTAAATTTTATGTGACTCAGTGGATCATATCAGAAGGGAGTGTACCTAATATTGTGACCTGTGGATGTATATAATACATCCACATGATAATTAGAAATGGTGGCACACGATATGCACTCAAACTTCCAAGGAGCGTTGACATAACAAGGCTAATTGCCCAAACACATTATGGCGGGAACCCTGAGAGGTCAGAATGGTAATAATAATCAGATAAAGAATAAAAAAAGCAGGGACCTGAATTATTCTCTCTGATGTCAGGTAGACTTGGGAAATGAGAGTCTCTAATTGCCTCTAATAATCTGCTTCTCTGTTCTATTTCTTTCTGGACCCTATCTCACCTGCTCTACTTGGATTAAAGGAGACGTATGAGGGTTGGGGTTTTTTTTCCCGCCACAAAGTTTCCAGGTACCTTGATGATATGTCTGTGACAAGCTTTTGTCAAGTACGGCACTCGAGATTTGGCACATCTCAAATACGGCTAAAATGGCAGCGGCAATGCACTACTTTTGTCTAAAGGAAGCTCTTCAAATAACTTCAACATACCGTATTTTCCGGACTATAAGGCGCACCTAAAAACCTCAAATTTTCTCAAAAGCCGACAGTGCGCCTTATAGTCCAGTGTGCCTTATATATGGACCAAATTCCATGGACCAAAATGTGTTGTGTGATATTAACATTATTGATATATTGTTATTGTTTTCACTATTTTAAGTTATTATATTATGATTGCATTAATGGTGCGCCTTATAGTCTGGTGCGCCTTATATATGGACAAAGTTTTAAAATGAGCCATTCATTGAAGGTGCACCTTATAGTCCGGTGCGCCTTATAGTCCGGAAAATACGGTAGTCCCTCGGCACAAAAATGCTGCAGAGTGGTGCCAAAGCACTACTTGACATCTAAAAGTAGCTCCTCAAGTCACTTCGACACGGTTCCTTGGCTTTCAGAAGATGGCGTCAAAGCATAAATATTGTCTAAATGAAGCTTGTCAACATAAAAAAAAAAAAAAATCCGCAAAGTAAATCGCGTAAAAAAATTGAAAAAACGAGGCTAGCAGTTTGCTTGTCTGGTACTACTCATCCCTCGCTCAGGGTAATCTTTCAGACACATCCGAGAATCAGGCTTTCGCTGACTTTGATCACGAGGGAAAGTAAACGTTTTTTTTTTTTTAACCCCGCTTCGGAAACTGCACGCTTGTAAGCTTTGAAAGCTTTACCGCTTGTAAACATTTCTCCGAAAGGTGTTTTGCATGCTCTTCTAGCTTATCACAATAAGCGTGATGCCTCATGGGGCTCAATGAATTGGAATTCATCCCTTCTATCTCTTGCCGTTTTTACCAAATGCCATTCTGGTTTCCATTACAGGCTAAACAGCTTTTTGCATCCCAATTAATTAAAAAGTAGGTCAAGTGCCGAGCGCCAAAAGGAATGCCAAAAAACCCGCCCACCGTCCTCCCAACTGCTCGCCCGACCTCATCGGGAAAAAGGTGCAGGCAGGGAAGAACCCATCCAGTGATTTTGTCACGCTTCTCAGCCCCAATTTCTATGTAAGAAAGAAAATGATGAGAATGGCTCTTTACACTATGAGCTTCCTTAAAATGTTTCTCTCGCAAGGTTATGTCAAAGCAAAAAAAAAAAAAATGAGTCAACAGATTATTGAAGGGTCCCATGCATTCGCAGAGCTTTAGTGTCCCAACGGGAGCCTCCATAAATGTTTTTTTTCCCTATGTTTAATCAAGCAGTACCCCCCCCCCCCCCCCCCCCCGCATCACCCAAAACTCCCAAGCAAGCATCATCACAAGCCACTGACACAATACTTGACTAATCCTATGGCCAGCTTTGGGATATGGCACCCACACAGTCAAATGAGCAAACAAAGAAGCTTAAATCCTCTATACTGGATTAAGGAGTTATAGGGAGGAATAATGGCAGGCTATAGATACCCAGTCTTTGAGTATTTTGGGGGAACCCCAGGCACCGGGGTCCCATCAAGCCAAGTGTCTCAGACTGTCTGAGCCCAGTCAAGCTGAGCCCATCTGTCATGACGTTGACCTTTTCGTGGCACACGGCTTGCTATTCGTCGTTTTAAGTACCGTCATCATTCCGAGTATTCTCACAGTTAGAAGTGTGACATCGTTAGGTTTTTCTAAGAAGCGAAAGTGGATTTGGATCGCCAACCTATTAGCTTTCGCTATTTCAAGTAGGGCTATTTGTAGTTGCCAGAAGTGGTCACACGAGTACAGACAGATCTTGTATAAAATATAGTTTTGGAATAATAGAAGTAGTAAATTTAGAAAAGTACATCCAGTTTATCTACTAAAGTCAGTTTCGTAAACCAGCGATTCTCAAAAGTGTCACATGAGTGTCACTGGGGGTACATGAGCTCCCTCTAGTGGTACGTATTACCCAATTAAATGTTCCGACTGTTCATAAAGGTACAGTGGTACAATTTTCTCAATTTAATTTTCTTAATTTCTTAATTTTTCCATATATGAGTACAGTGTTAATTAAACTTTACCCAATCTACAAGTTTTAAATAAAACGATAACCGATTATGGATCCGATCAGAAGTCGACTGCCACTATTCACGGGAAACCCGGCAACCATTTTTTTTGCTGTCTTATTTGTGGATCTCAACTCGGCAGATTCTGACCTTACAAACCGCCGTGCCACAAAACCGATTATTTAAACACACCACCATGTAAACAGCCAAAATAACAAAATGCGGACGAAGCAGCAGGTGGGCTTTAATGTTGACGCGGGAGCGCGTATTCATTCCCGCGTAGGTGCAGGTAATATTTCCGTTTGTATATCCCGTCCATCATTTTACGAGTCTTTAAAGGCTCAGTTGCGGAAGGAGGGGTGAAAAAAAAAATGAAGGCAAAGGAACGGGGCAAAGTTGCGGCGCGGGGGGTCTGTATCGAACCCGGGCCATCTACCCACCATCCCCGCTGCATCCAATTTCAGCACCGACGCTTCCTGTTAAACCCCATCAAACAGACACACGGCAGCACAAAGGAAAACCTCATCTCCACGGGAAACTAATCCGCCGGTGTGCGCTGTAAGCCTGTCAGTTTCCCCCCCCCCTCTTTTTTTTTTATTGAAAGAAGTCATCACTCATTTCGCCAAAGATTAAAAGTATAGCTAAATTGAGAAAATCCGCTTAGGAATTCTGAATTTAAATACCGAGTTGGAGGGGCGGCCAGGAGAGATGCCAACCCTTGTTAGACAGGTATGGGAGGTGAGATAAATTGAAAATATACATATTTGTTTCTGTAGTTGGATTTTTCATAACCATCAGGGTGTTTTTTCTTTTTTGGTGATTGGAGAGGAGCTGGAGGCAGGAGGGCTCCACATATGGCAGTCGTGGGAAGCAAAGAGAGCCTCACCTCACAGGCAGGTTCCTGATTGGAGATTTGGGCTGCAGACACACGCATGTGAAATGACTTCCTGTGACTTTAATTGCCTTGCTGTTGGCAACAAGGTGTTTGAGCAGGGGGGGATGCCAGTGGCTTACCAGCTTGGCCTCGCAGGGCAGGGAAAATGTGCAATCTCTATGATCGGCAGCATACTGCGGCGCAGTTCCGTCCAGGTTCAAGACTCCGTTCTGGAGCAGAATCGTTTTTTTTTTTATTATTATAGATTGAAAGACACAAAGTTGTTTTGTTGTCTTGTTTTTCAGAAGAAGAAACCCTGTTGAGAGCCTTCGATGTGTTTTTGGAGTTAGCCCGAGAAAACTTGAGATTTGAATCTGGAACTAGAAGAAATTTACGAAACGTTACCTGAACCATTGATGGTCGGAACCGCAACGGATAAAAACAACCGGGTTATTTGAACCTTCTTCCGTCCCAAAAACATCTGAAGCTTTTCAAGATGAATGCGGTAGATCAGTCACCAATTCAGCTTCTTTGTAAATGTACCTTTTTGTGTTGCTAGCATGATTGCAACATGCAAACGAGCGATCTGTCTTTTCCCCCCCCTTCGCGCTATCCAAACAGACTGACATCATTCTGTCTGAGATATTTCATGTACTATCCACAGAGCCGGGGCCGGCGTCTTAGGCGATAATTATGTCAGCTCCCAGACCAAATGATGTATTATTTATTTTTCAGTAACTGGCTGCTCTCTCTCCCTCTAACGACTGGCTGAGATGTGTGCCCCTGGAGTGGTCATTAATCTGATATCTGGTCAGCCCGGGTGCAGCCCCTATGATCCTGACCCAATCTCAGATCCTAATCCAAGGAGGAAGAGGGCTGCAGGCCAGGATTTGGAGACCCTGGCTATCTTTCGCTATATAATTGATAGGTTTTAGGCGATTATACCCTTCACATGATTATGATCTATAACGATGTATTGATTGGTGAGTTGCGGTATCCAACCGGGCTGCCTTTCACACCACGGATACGTTTCCTTTTTTGGAACCGGCTATTTCGTATCTCGCTACTGTACATAATGGTTTGGAGCTGGAGCCAGTTGAATCCCCAAAGTCGGGGTTGTTGGTTATATTTCAAAAAACCGCCACAACTACAAAAACAACGGCGAATACATTCACGGCCCTTATTTCAGAGAACGATTTGATGTTGTCGGCTCCGAGAATGATTTGCGTCTGATGCCCAGCCTAGCCATCATTTTAAGAGACTGATGTTGACCTTCTAATCTCCTTGGTATTTGGGTGGGTCAATATTATTAAGGCGCGCTATAATGTAGCGCCTTCTCTGAAGTGTCCTCGAGAAGCAGACATGACATTTCTCAGTGAGTATGACGATTTGCGGGGAGGGTAATATTTATGCTAGCTATTCAGGTAAAACCGAGTGTGACATAACTGTCTGAGTGCATGGACAATGCTTTCAAAGGACATATTTGGAAAAAGTAACTCTGTATCCTTTTCATTTGGTTCATTTTTTCATTCCTCTTACTAACATCCTCACTTTCTCAAGACTGCTGCAATTCATAACCGATCCAACACATATTTTTCCCCCCTTCTCCTTGTCACTTGTTCTTCATCTGCCAACGCAGCTGCTCCTTATCTCCCCCAACAATGCTTCCAGTTTAATGGCCCAATCCATCATAACTTGGACTTCAACAACTCCGAGTTGGTATTTCCAATGGCCAATCCGAACGTGTCCCATTGCATCTGCTTGGGGGAAACAAGGGAAGCGGCGGCCAACTGACTCACGAGTCTCTGAGCATGGATCCGTTCCAGAATGCAGAAAACAAATCAAGATGGATCGAGTTTGGAGTTGGAAGTGTCTGTTTTGAGTCCTATATTTTTTGCCGTGGCAGATCATTTTCGTAATGGATTCTCAAATTGAATCTCTGCTATGGTTGCCTTGCCGGTGGATGTTTACTTGTGTCATGTGACGAGAGTCTCCGTTATGCTTACAGCAAAAAATGGAAATCAGTTCTTTACCTAAATGCCCCATAACCATACAGATTATGCTTACCGCTCTCCAAAACTGTTTGATAGAGGCAATAATAACTCCGGCGATTGAGTTGGCTTGGTTGCAATATTTGTACTCTTATGAAAGGCAGAAATACAGATGCTAAGCTAACTGCTAGCTCTGGTAACTACCCTTATCCTTGTGTTGTGGTGACTGAATATAATCGTGACTATTATTAACCTGAAACTCTACAAGAGTACCAGTTGTTTTTAACGTCTATGCTAATTGCTAATGTCCGCTAGCGCATCAAAGGTGTTTCAAATTAGCTTTAAGCTAGAAATGTTCTGATGTTTGTGTCAGTAATTGTGTGTAATTTTGGGGGGGATTAAAGAAATTCTTTTAACGTGTTTGTGTATTTTAACAGCTGTATTTTAACAACGTGGGAGTGTTACACAAGTTCACTATCATTTCCAGAAAGCATCTGTAGCATCACGTTTTAGATTTCTCCTCCCGAAATGCATCGCTCCGAGCATTGCGAGGCAAAAAAGAGAGAGAGTGAGAATGAAAGAAAAAGCAGACAGAAGCTCTTCGAGTTCATGCCAGCATTATGGCACATTTCCATTTTTTCGCCTCCGTCTTAATCTTCATTGAGTGACTGTCATCACCCTCCGGCAGTAATTAGGCATGGGCTCTGGACAACAACAGACGAACGGGTCTAGCTCTCCTTGAGAAGCAAATTACCTTTAGCTTATGGTAAGCAATATTCCGTGCCAGGCAACTTTTACTGCTGATTAGCAATTAGCCCAAACTAGCGGCAGCCGAAGCGCTAATGTTTAATTTGCTCCTCTAATGATATACGGCGTCAGGGTTGCGGGAGGTGGGGGGGGGTTGGATGGAGGTAGTCTCGGAAACGTATGGATTTCTACTTAATTCCTTTTCATTTATGACCTGACAGGCCCCGCAGGTAGGAAAGGGAGGAAATTTCTTAGCGATTAGTAATGGCTGCTCCTCAAAGGGGAGGCAGCAGGCGAATGCTAAGAAGGTACGCACACACGTACAGAATTACTGTCTCATTTCAGGGCCCTTCCCAGCACATTCACTTGCTCAATTATTCACAGTGAAGTTTGAATAATAACGCCGTTTTCTCTGCAAAAACAGAGTGATTACCGTGCGCATCTCCTCCTTCTGTTCGGGGGGGAGCAGTTGTTGCGAATATGAACGTACCTGGAGAGCTATTACAGAGAGCCCTCTGGTAAATGGATTGCAGCACACTGTCATGATGATAATGTTGTTTCACTTACGAAAGCCTGCGGTCGGGGCCGCGCGTACCGGGATGAAATAAATAAAGTGACATTAATGGGCATCTAAGCGTCTTAATGAAGTGATCCGGTAACACGTGGTAATAAAGGTGATTTGTTATCTGGAGAGGCAGTTATTACCCCTGCAAAACATGCAAGCGCAAAGGCGGCGGGTATTGTTTTCATATCCGTTTGTTAGCTGAATTAGCTAAAAACTACTCGAGTGATTTCCATGCTTCGCTATGAACATACAATTTAGTTTTGGTGCACAGTAATTCCTCGTTTATCGCGGATAATTGGTTCCAAAAACCACCCGCGATGAGTGAAATCCGCAAAGTACGGTCACCGACAAGAAGTACTGGGCAGGCTAACGAGTTAGCGGAAAGATGCTAATTCGCGATCGTGCTAACACGCGGAAACGTACTTCTAAAGGAATGTAAACGAACATTTGGAGCAATACTACATTGTCCTAAAGGTTAGACACATGTTTCCTCAATTTAGAAATTTTATTTTGACTTTGAAATGTTTTTTTAATTCGGGAAAAAATCCGCGATGTAGTGAAGCCGTGATAAACGAAACGCGAAGTAGCGAGGGATCACTGTATGTCAGAATTCATTTTTACTGTCTCTACATTGATCAGAGTGAATATCCAAAGTCTACCAACTGGACCCCAGTCAGGTTTTCCCAAAGAGTCAAGGCGTACTGAAGATGATGAGAGTCAACTAAATTAACCAATATCAAAAATTTATTTCTTTGCCCCCCCTACCTAGATGCAATTGGTACAGTTTTACATTCTACCACCATTTTGACTCTAGATCGAGGACATTTGCATTCCTGGTCTTCCACTCGTGGTCCGTTAACACTGTTATGATTTGTCTTTGGCAGAGCGCCCTTATATTGTTTTTGTCTTATTGAATCCATTTTATGAACAAAGGGATTTGTTCTTTTTGCCAAGAATCCTGCAAACCGCAGTCTCTGTGCTCTTCTGCGTGTTTGTCATAACATTTTGGTTTTAACTAACTGCTGCAAATGTTTGTTGTCTTCTAGCTAGGGACAGCAGTTAAAATCATTTCTTGATTTTGAGCGATGTGTTCCGTAAGAGCCTGCTGCTCTTTACCTCCTAATACCTTGTTTACTGCCGAGACTCTGGCCTTGTTTGCAAACGCAAGTAGTCGGTGTCAGAGGAGGCTCCAGCAGCTCCCACGGGTCCACCATAATCTAGGGCGGGTTCCTCTTTAAACTAAAACGTGCTGGGAGGCTGGACTCGACAAATCAGGTGCACTGGACTAATCTCCGGTGGGCTGTGTCTGGAACGGGGGCTTGTTAAAAAGTGCAATGGTCGCTGTGGGAATAGCCCCACTCCCCTCGGGGTTAGGGACTCCTCCTCTCTAATGAAGGTACGGGATGAGGCTCGTTATGTGCTGTTGCCTGTTATTCTGTTGGCTAGCCCTCGACTTTCTCACTCTAGCTCGACTGGCGGTGGTGCAGCAACAATCAGAGCGCCAGTCTGGGCCCTCTGTTGTGTTTCAGTGTTATAGATGTTTCAGAGGGGAGTGATTTAGAGGGGTTGAGACAAATGGAGGGAGTCGGGACTGCTAGTGAACATCCACTGTTTGGACAGCTGCAGTGTTACATAGGGGCGATAACAATAAGACTAGTCTAGCGGGTCATTAGGGCTCTAACGGTGACAATCACTCACCGACCGCCCCTCAGACCTGTTGGAGGATATTTTGGAACAGTGGACCATGGGAAATCAGTCGAGGCTGTACAGATTCTTTGTTTATGCACTTGACAAATTAGGGATGGGCTTGATCAAATTGCTGTTCGCTATTACTTGGCAGGAACCAGCAGAGGGCACAATAAATTCAGTCCCAACTAGTTTGCTGCCTCAGTAGGCCGCTGCGGAAAATGGAATAGAACGAACCGGGGTCCTTGGTTCAACACATGGTTAATTATTCCAAAATCCAAGATGGCGCCATTCTGAGAAAAGATCTGTGTTAACTTTACACTGCTGTGGACCGAGCTGCCTCTCTATCCCCTTTCAAAGTCAAGAGACACAAACTTTCCCCAACCCGTGCATCGAGTTGGCCCAGACTCAGGGGAAAGACAACATGGAGGAAGCCCTCATCTCACACAGGATAAAAAAGACTGACAGGTAACTGGTTCAAAGCTTTCTACATCTTTCCTCTAGTGCAGAATTTCAATGGTATGTTTTTTTTGTTTTTTTTCTCTTCACCGGCAAAAGCCGTTTTTTTTCCCACCCTTATGATTCTGTGTAAGCTCCTCAAAAGATTCCACTGCCCATTTGTGAATTGAGATAAACATAAAAAACATGGCAGTAGCAACCAGAGAATTTTACTGCAACAGTATTTTTGTTCCATCCTTGGAAAACATACATGGAAAATATTTCTCAATAATAAGGACCAACACTGTTCCTGTGATCCTAAACCTCGCTGTCCTGTCCCAATCATGAAAAAGCCAAAAGGCAATTGGCCTTTTACAAACATTTCATGATCCTGAAGTTGTAGGAAGCACAGAATGACCTTGTATGTGTGTTAATGTATCCTGATGCACTCATCAAATCCACTTTGCTGCCCCAACAGGAGCAAGCATCTCCTCACCTCAGGTTCAATCCACCCAGAGCTGCGTTTGACTTCAGGGGTCAAAGCTGTGGGGGCCCCATCTTTGTTATCAGCTGCTCAATACCCACTGGCTACACCAACAGGAGTTCGGGATAGGGGTACGGAGTGATAAGGAAAGGTCAAGTCTGCTGGAGCCATCTGCATGCCGAGTCAACATGTCTGTCAGGCGATACTCATTCAAGTTGATCATGAACTGATATAGATATTTTACTTTTATACTGAGTTTATTTTAGGACTTTGTGCTGAGTGAAATTTTACCCAAAATTCCAGACAATTTCTTTTACAGAAGGCAATTTACTTGATTTGATTTAAGGAATCTAATAAAGCCAACATATGTTCCGTCTCTAACGATAAGCAAATACACAAGAAAAATGAACTAATTAAAATGGCAGGAAGTCTGCCAAAATGTAGTGTAGATATATTTCAACATGAGATGAATACATCAAATCATAAAAATTATACTACATCCAAACTTTTGCATTTAAATTGATCTAGTTTTCATATTTCATCATAACGCTGTTTGTGTAATGATGTAGATGTTTAACGGCCCAAAACAAAATGCTCACTCCCCCGGGTCTATGAATCGACATTAACACAAGATTTACTCCAGTCTGTTCAAGTCCAGCCACACACACACGTTTCTGGTATCAGTGGTATCACTTCATAGGGATTTTCCTGAATCTGTGTTGTCTGAATTTGCCTTTGGGCGTTAGCATAGATGTTACGGTGATTAGAAACCTTAAAAACTGCTACTTACATACCAATAGATCTCAAAACAACCTAGAAATGAACTCCAATGCAACCATACACTAACAAATGTAGCCTAGCTTAATGCTAACATCATGCAAAACGGGTTGACAAAGATTAGCACACATTAGCATTAGCATAGATGTTTATGTTACACAGCCAACACATTTTACCTTAAACCGACAACCCACCTGTTAGCATATTGCTAACATATAACACAAAACGCTATAGACAAGCTAAAGGGAATTAGCATTAGAATTCATAAAATATCTTAGCAAATTCCTAACGGCTAGATGTCACTACTTTTCCACAAGACCCCGCCCCCCACACACAACCCGATGTACCCCAAGCCCTCCCCCCGCACGTGTTATTCCTGATTAACCGTAAACGAGCAAATATTTTCCCAGTGTTCGCCAGGTTAGATCCCCATTTAATTAAACTGGCTCATTATGTTGCTCTCTGATTAGTGGAAGAGAATCAATTATTCAATTCACAAACACAGGGCTGCGAGGAGCTGGAGGTGCACAACGAGCTGCTCATTTAATTCCAAGGACACTAATTAGCTACAAAGCAAGCAGTAACTTTCCCTCAATCCCCCCCCCCCCCCACCCTCTTCCTTCTTTTCCAATTATCACGCAGGCAGGACACTTAAGCGGAGAATCACAGGCCCAAGCCTGTGGGTGGTGCTTTGTAGGAGGGAAGGGCGATGGGATTCGGGCGTGGCAGGTCAATCCGGTTTTATTTACCGGGATTCTCCTCTAGTTAGAGAGGTCAAGACGGAGAAAGCGGGCAGCGGGGAGCATATTGCCGATATGTAGATCACGGAAGCTTTCAGGGAAGCCCGCCCTTTGGGATTTACGGATGTGTCGAGCCGGGGGCCGGCCGCTTTTACTTTTTGTTCTCGGCAATCAAACGGCGGGCAATTATCCGAATTATTGACAGCAGATTTTCTATTTCAACCTGCAAATTAGGCTATCACATCAAGCTTTCTGATGCAAAAGTGACTAATTAACCAACAGAGTGGAGCCTCTGAAGCCTTGATAGAAATAAATAATAAAATAAATAAAAATCTGCAGTCGGCTGCACGTTGTGGAAAACCAGGGGAACTAATTAGTTTAATTATCAAACAGCTAATTAAAATTACACAGTTGCCTAATTAGTTTGGTGCCTCTTGCTGTCTCCTTCTCTGGCGCCTCTTCTTTTTTTTTTTCTTAGTTGCCCTCTCACTCTTTAATTGACAGGTTGAAGTTAAATATAAAATAAGAGGATATAAGGGAGGTGTGCGAGTGAGAGAGCGAGAGAAGTTTGTCTGTACGGCGGCTACAAACAGCTCCCGCTGAATATCTCCTCCCGTGACAGAATCCCTAACAACCGAATAGATGGCTGCCGTTCCCCTTTCAGGGAGCCCGTCCAAATTCTCCTCCCATTAATCTGTCCCGGATTGAAGATGCACAGGGTGGGTTGAAAAATGAGAGGTCAAAGCCAAACAGCAGGGTCCCCCCAGAAAGTCCCAGTTTACAGCTTTAATGCGACTTTCAAATGACACATAAAAAGACGGATTGACTGGAGACGTCGCGAGTCTGGCTGCTGCGGCGCCAGGTGATATGCGGCGTTTTTTTAATGATTGCCAGCCAAGCTCCAAATACTGTATGGATGCCTGATTTGTATTCATTTGCAGAGCTCAATCAGCCAAACAATAACAAGACTCCTCTTTGTAAACATAGGCAGCAGAGTACAGTGGGGTTTATCTGTGCCGTGACCACGCCCGTTTTTTATCACCTTTCTCCATTGGAAAGAATACGTCGTTATTCTGTTTCAGTTTGTTTTTGTGAGCAAAAAAAGCATGAGAATATTTAGTTGACTTACAACTGTCGATGCCATTCGTTAGCCTGTCATGCAAGCGGAAGGCAAATTTAGTAGTTCTGATTACAAACAACCCAAAGGGGTAAACAATGTTAATTTTGTAACATTGTCTTTTTAAATTTTGAGAAATCCCCCAAAACTGCCAACAATGGAGGATATAACACCCCAACCCCCCCAAAAAATGGAAATACCAAAATTAGCAAATGCTAAACCACAAACCTGCCATTCATTTTCAATCTATAATTACCGTATTTTCTGCACTATCAGGCTCACCGGATTATAAGGCGCACCTTCAATGATTGGCCCATTTTAAAACTTTGTCCATATATAAGGCGCACCGGATTATAAAGCGCACCTTCAATGAATGGCCCATTTTAAAACTTTGTCCATATATCAGATATATACATTTGGCCCATGGGCCGGACTTTGGACATGCCTGCTGCAGTGGTCCATATATCAGGCGCACCTGATTATAAGGCGCACTGTCGGCTTTTGAGAAAATTGGAGGTTTCTAGGTGCGCCTTATAGTGCGGAAAATACGGTAAATATTACAGATTTTGCTTATCCAACATCCGCGTTTGTAAGTTTGCTCTGACGGGTGTGCAAAGATAATATAACTAAATCTTCTGTTTTCCTACCAAATATTGTTTTGACGTGTTTTGAGTCCCATCCATGTTTCATGTACAGGGATAGAAGATCAGCTGAGTCCTGGGCTGCTAAAAAATTTACAGCAGCATCTGCTCATAGCTACATGGGAACAATGTCACAGATGGTAAAAAGGCAGTTTTTCTCAAACAAAAACTCTCCTGAACTATAATTCAGTTAACGGGAAACGGAATAAATATGCGGAATACATAAAACATACTGAGACATATTCCTTCATAAAATCTTGAATCAAGTCACTTCAAGTTCATTTATAGAACCAGAGGAGTCTCAAAACTTGAGTCGTATCGAGGAAAGGGATGTTGCACGTCTTTTTGTTTACCTTTTACCGTCATCCAGCAACGTTGAAAAAGCTAACAGCCCAATTTAGAGTTAGTAAAAACTAGAGATATCTCCCTTTCCAGGATAGGCAGTGTGGAAAATAATTGGATGAATTGTGGCACTTGCAAACCAGAAGAACCAGTTTTTGTTTTTGTATAAACGTGCCCGAAATATACGACCGAACGGCACGCCACATATTTCATTAAGTAGTTCGACTTCATGAACACTGATGAAATCTATCTTGAACTGACTTCAGCTGTTCTTCGTCTCGTATGTGGAGGGGAAACTTCCCAAGATCTTAATTGGATCATGCAATATCTGAAAATGGAAGCATTGTGAATGCCAGCCGGTATCGATGCGCAACATCTTCCCGACTCTTTAAACTCAGACGGCCCTAAATAAGTGCCCAGAGAGGTCTGAGGTGTCAGGATTTTTTTTTTATTTTTACATTCAATCCATCAGCAGATTGAGTCTAGCTCAATGTGTTCATCGCCTCCAGCGATAGAAGGTCCTCATCGGCAGCCTCCCAGCATGTAAATGGTCGGCGAGTACTCAAAAGTCAACCCGGAGCCTTTTTCGGCCAGGGGTATTTTTAAACACACTAATCAGGGAGTTTATTATTTCTCGGGTTCACAGAAAACTTTGAACCGCAGCCTCTCTTGATCTAAAAGATTCATGAAAGAGAGGCTACTGAGGGACCGTCTCGAGGCTGCAGAGGTCAGAAGTTGGTGTTATCCCCGCGGCAATCCCAGAAAAACAAATTACGTGTTAAGGGCGGATTGCTTGTACATTTATTGTATATGTTTAATGTAGCATGCTGTAGGTGAAAGTGATTTATAACTGTCGGGGGTCATATTGACATACAACCAGGCGGGGGATATTGGATTGGTTACCTGCTCCATTCGAAAAAAAAAAAAATCTCTGCAGTGTAAAGTAACCATCTATTAATGTCGCATGGCAAAACATGCCCGGCAGTGTAATTGGTCATACTAATAAGTGATATATTGAAATGAAGTCGGTGAAGGATTAAAACGTTTCCAGTGAATGAGGAAAAACCTACTTTAAAATGAATCTCAAAATGATGTAACTTTATTTAGGGCCGTTTTTTCCAGTCGTTGTTGTAGATGCACTTGTAAATCTCTGCACCTTATTAGATTGGGAGTGAATACATGTCTTATAAGGAAAAGGGCCGCCTTTCGTGTATAAAATGCAATCTAGCCGGGGCCAGCTGGTGAGAGAGGCATGTAGATTACAGGGTGAATTGCCTGCAAAGCGCTGTTCGATTTAAATTGTCAATGCGGCGCCTCCATTTGACTCATACGGAGACCATTTTGGCTCAGATAGAGCAAAGACAGATTCCATCAGGTCCTTATCTGTTACAAGTTGCATTGCTTGCAACCCGATTCAATAGGCACCAATAATGGTGTTATTTTTTAAACATTGGGATACCTGGGTTTTCTGCACTGGTCAGCAGCGGGGGTATACAAGTATGAGAATGCATATAAAACATGCCCGCCTTCCTTCACTTCCCGCTGTCTGACACCGTGAATGGTGTATTATTCCGATCATTTTTCTGACTTCCTGGAGGAAAAAGTAATTTTATCTTGTAAAGGGGTGTATTTTTTTTTTTTCCGGCCCCCCTCCTGTCCCGCGAGTGGTGTATATTGTTCTGGGATGAAGAAGTCTTTTGCGCCGCATCGATACATCATCGCAGCCAAGCGCAATCACTGTCTGCCAATTGTCAGTAGAGACCAATTTGGGCCGCACACACTTTGACCGTGACATTTCAGAAAAATTAATCCCAGTGTAAACCCTCAAAGAGAAATAACTGTGGCCTGAAAAATAATTAAAAATAAAGTATCATCAAACAGAGGAACTGGCGGCGGTACAACGAGACAACTTTTTTTTTGTTGTTAAACGAAGGACAAACAAGCTAGGCTACGTTTCTAATAAGTGTAACAGTTCAATTTCATTTGTTGCAGTAAAACCCTGATTAGTTCGTGAAGTTTCAATCTATCCAAATAATCTGCCGACTATCCCTAATAAACCTGAATCATATTTACAATCACAAATCCTTATGAAAGTGGTTCACATCAAGTTTGTTCTACATGATTGCTATATGAAATGATCGATCCTATCCGATACTATCCTATCCTATCCTATCCTGTTCTATCCTATCCTATCCTATCCTATCCTATCCTATCCTATCCTATCCTATCCCATCCCGTCCCATCCTATCCTATCCTATCCCATCCTATTTTATCCTATCCTATCTTATCTTATCCTGTCCTGTCCTGTCCTATCCTGTCCTATCCTATCCTGTTTTACCCTGTCCTGTCCTGTCCTATCCTATCCTATCCTATCCCGTCCCGTCCCGTCCTATCCTATCATATCATATCCTATTTTATCCTGTCCTATCTTATCCTACCCTAACCCATCGTATCCTATCCTGTCCTGTCCTGTCCTATCCTATCCTATCCTGTCCTGTCCTGTCCTGTCCTGTCCTGTCCTGTCCCTATAATCAATCAAATTGAACTTCCAGTGAAGTAAGACTGGGATTTTACTTTTTTTGTTAAATGGCCATAAAAAAACAATGTCTGAACATTATGTTTGGTAAAAAAAAAAAAAAAAAAAAACTGTAGTGAAAGACAGCCAGGAAATTGCAAGCACGCTGCTGGTCTCTCCGAGTGACCATTTAGAAAGCCGTCAATCTCACCAACGAGATCGCCGATTGCCGCGTTAGCTGACGTGATGATGATCTGACGGGTGTGGCGGAGAACGAGGTGGCCTGTAAAACCACCAAGGAAGTGCTTTCAAAAGAACGAAAGGCTTTTACCAGCCCGGCATTTACCAGCATTTGGGTAATAGCCACTTCTCTACCGTGACAGAGATTGAAAGGATGAAGGCTTTTTTGCCCATTAGGGCAGGAGCAACGCTCACAGATACACCATGCCGAGGTTATTAGTGAGCTGGAGCACTCTGAAAACAACACTCAACAACATGACATTTTACTGAAGCACAGGCATACCAGCTACCCGTGCCCATATGTGTCATGTCAACGCTTGAAAGATAGTCAAGAACGGGGATTAGACGAGACGTGGCTTCAATAAAAGGGAGCGCTTCATAAGTAGTTCTGTTTTAAGTTCCCAACTTGAATTATTTCTGCTGTTATCAGGGCGAATGAATACGCGCACCTGTGAGGAGAGTCTTGGCACAATCAAACTCCCTCCATTGCGACTTCCTTTGATTCCTTAAGACGCCTCGCGAGCTTCGTTTCGCAGCGTCGGAGAAAGAAAAACAGCCGCAGACCGCATCTTATTTACATTCCCTTTTTTGCCTAAACCTGATGTGTTTCGGCGAGAGTGCAGGGAAGGGCAAACACAAACAAAATATGAATATGTTTCAATTCCAAGGTTCCGAGGCCTTGGTAAACGCTCTGACAGGTGGGAAGAAACAACGATAATGAGAGCGAAACTCCTTTCCAAGAAAGCCGCATTGTTTTAATTGTTCAGACCCGGAGAACTGTCTGTTTTTCCAGCAGCCAATGCAATAAAAAAAAAAAAATCCTGGCTTTTTCTCGGCAATGTGTTCGGGCAATTATGTACAAACCCTGTAATTATGCATATCTTTTGGAAACATGTTAAGCTGTATGGAAATGAGACAGGGCCGCTTAAAACATGCGGTGTGGGTACACCCCCCCCCAGCACCTTAGCAGTGCATTGTTTGATAGTTCCAGGCAGTTGTAGAACTAACTGGAGTTTGTGTCTGGTTCTCTAACAGAAGACCCAACCTTCAGAAGAAAAAAAAAAAGATTACAGTATTTTCCGCACTATAGGCGCACCGGATTATAAGGCGCATAGAATGAAAACTCATGCTGCTCAAACGTTAATGCAATCACAATATAGTAACACTCAAATAGTGAAAACAATAACAATATATCAATAACTCAACGTTGGTCAAACGTTAATATCACGCAACGCACAAAATAAACACGTAAAGCTTACTTTAATAAATTAGTCCTCATCCACGAATCCATATTGGTCCATGTATAAGGCGCACCGGATTATAAGGCGCACTGTCGGCTTTTGAGAAAATTGGAGGTTTTTAGGTGCGCCTTATAGTGCGGAAATGATGGTAGTCCGGGTAAACAATGTGCCGCTTGCCCATCGGCAGGAATCGAACTCCCTCGTACTTTCGGGCCTGTGTACGAAAACATCCCCATCTCCGTATTGCTATCTCCGTATTCCCCCCCCCCCCCATCCAATCTTCTCTCCCTTTCTCCTTTTGCTCATCTCTGCATGTGTGAGAAGGTCCCACCCTTAATTAAGTCTGCTGGGGTTTCAAGTGTTGAATCTTGTTTAAAGCCCATCTCAGCACATTTAAAAAGGACCGTACGAGCGTGTATGGTAATCAGGACATGCAGAGCGGCTGGCTGAAGAGATCTTGATTTCAGACTTGATTCCATCACTTGTTTTTTTTTTTTAAACCCTCTCTCTACATCCAACAGTCAGAAAATGTCCAAAGCGTTGTACAGTATGTTTGTTTTGTACCGCGTCGAAACTCCAACCGCTCGCAATTACCACCGGTTAATCTTATCACAATAAAAATTCAATTACTTTTATCGAGGTTATTTCATAGGCTCGGTGGAAGCCTCTTTGTCCATTGTGCGCCTTTGCATGCGTCTCTCGCAGCTAATAATTGAGCGCCGGCGTTTTACCCGCACAACGCCGTGTCACGAGCCGCAACAATGTGGTTCGTAACAGCTCTATGAGGAACCAATAATGGGTTCATTTCCACCGTTCACCTCGGGCTGAGCACCTGTTAGCTACCGTCTCGTCATTCCGACATTGAAAACACGGACGTTTTTCCGTATTGATAACAGGTTAGTGGCGAAGCTACGAGCCAGGAGTCTGATGAAGCCTATTAAAACGCTCGCAAAGTGGCGAGATTCAAAAAAATGTTCTGCTTGACTTATCTGCATTTGTTCCCCCGGACCCTCATCGCAGAGGATTCTGGGTAGCGTCACCCCACCCCACTTCCCTGCCCAACACACCAATTACCACCGAATGGATTTTTTAGGGGAGTGAAGCAGAATAATTGTGCAATTATCCGGGTGAAATGGGAAGTCTAATGTGTTAAAGTAGGATTTTAAAGCAACTGTGAGGTGGTGAAATGGGGAAAGATTTGACCTCTATCCGAGCCATATAGCATCGCCGAGAAAAATAAACAGATCCGAACATAAATATGAATAGCTTGAGGGAGATGTACCTCGAGTTTTGGGACAATGAAAAAGATGATCACAATTATGCTTCAAAGAGATTATCTAGAGTGATTATCTTCTGGTGACTGATGATTTTTATTTTTTGGTCAGGGTATGCATGACCATGATGGGTTCCATGTACCTCAAACGGAGTGTGAGGTTTGGGACAATGAAAAAGATGATCACAATTATTCTTCAAAGAGATTATCTCGAGTGATTATCTTCTGGTGACTGATGATTTTTATTTATTGGTCAGGGTATGCATGACCATGATGGGTTCCGTAACAATAAAGGTTTCTCCGGCCTGCCAAGAGTGACCCTACCAGGAATGGTAACGATTACCGGATCATTGGAAGGTCCCTCGCCACGACAAGGCCAGACCCAGAAGACACAGACTGATTCTCGTAAAAGCTCGAATAGGCTTTCTGAGTTTTTCATACACCAGGGCGTCTAGACCGTGAGATGTTTTATTATTATTTGTGATCTGTGGGCCTGTGAAGCCTCTTGAGACATTTCCCCGATTAAAAGTTATATAAATAAATGTGACTTGTCACTTGCTACAAATGACTCTGGTTATTTGTCATTTGCCAACAGATTTCTGACAGATTTTTTTTCTTCTAATCATGCCTTGTTTTTCTTCAACAACATACATGTTTTTATGTCATGCGGAGAGCCAACCCAAGCTCCCCACTGAGAGTTCTAACAATTCACTGGATGCTGTGATAAGAATCCAATTAGTCATAAAATAAATGGCAGTTTGGTCACATATATGATGGCCAATGACACAAGAGGAGACTGTTGTTATAAACACGCCATTCCAGACAACATTTTGCCCCGTAGTCATTATTGATATGAAAAACGAGGAAAGAAAAATCAGTGGAAAGCCATGAAGGCATTTCCCCCCCCCAAATAACTCATTGCATTGACCCTAATCCAAATCCACTCAGAAACCAAGCAATTTAACACCGCCATTCTCCAGACCCCGCTAACTTGTGAAACACGGGGGAAGGTGAGAAAGGAAGGAGGTGGGAGGGGGGGAGGGGGGGACCACAAAATGAAAATTCAAGGGAAGGGAACATAAGATATGTTGTCTGCTTTCAGCAGTTGTTAGAAAATAAATTGCTTTTGAAACTCGAAATGTTTACCTCAATTGAGAAGCGTTTTATGCCCTTGACAGGAAATTATTTCACAGCTTCTCTGGCAGTTGCTCTTTCCAATGGTAATGTTTCCTTAACCCCAACAAATAACTTGGCCTTCACATTTTGCTCAAGTATAAATAGCCCAGCGCATTCATGTTTGGAGGTCTCTCTCAATAGGTTCCTCAAATAATTTCCCTTCTCATTTAGAGCAACGGGGAGGAACCAAATGGGGCGCAAATGGTACATTGGTGCTCCAATATTCAGTGTGAAATTATAGGGAAGGAAGGAGGCAATCAGATCTGGAATGGAGACAAAATCACAATCATAACAAATAGAAAAGCAAGAGGAGGGGAATGTAATATAGGTTATGGGTTACTAGAACAGGTAAATAACAATTACTAGTCTGGTCTTGTCTGGTCAGTCAACATAAAAGAAACTTGGTCTCAATTGATTGTATACTGATTCATAAAATCGGTAACTAAAGCCATTCAGGATTGAAAGAAATATATTCCCCAAATCAAATTTCTCTCTCCGTGACCTGGAAGATAAGCGGGGCAACTATTTTCTGCCACGTCAGCCAAAAGGTAAGACGAGCTGCATTACTGTATTTTCCGCACTATAAGGTGCACCGGATTATGAGGCGCACCTTCAATGAATGGCCCATTTTAAAACTTTGTCCATATATAAGTCCATATATTTGGACACGCCTGCTGTAGTGGCTCAATATTGGTCCATATATAAGCCGCACCGGATTATAAAGCGCACTGTCGGCTTTTGAGAAAATTGGAGGATTTTACGTGCGCCTTGTAGTGCGGAAAATACAGTAGTCACTTCTATAGGATAGGACCACCCCCTCAAAAAATTCATCAAAGCATCCATGAATAGTTTAACCCTTTTATTTATTTGAACCTTTTCATTTTGTTGACATAAAGATTGCCGGGTGTTCCGAGTACCTCTCCAGTCAACACGCACACAAACCAACAAAACAAACCCATAATGGAGGCCCTCAAAGCATCAAGACGCCGATGCTCCCGGTTGAGAGAAAATAACAATAAACACAAATATGAGGTGAAATAGAGATGTCAGGGCCAATTAGGTTGAATGTTTTCATCGGCGCCACTCGCCTCCAACAAAGAGGCTCCTGTAGCTAAATACGCGAATAGGAGTACCCTCGTATTGTTTGGAATGAGGCCGGTGATCTAAAATGTGCTCCAACAATGCTTCAAATGAGATTTAATTGTGAGCTGGGTGAGTGACTGTGTTGGTATCAAACTATTGTAACTTCAACTAACATTTGCACTATTTAGTATTTTGCCCACACAAGCAAAATGTTGACTACCGTGTTTTCCGGACTATAAGGCGCACCTTCAATGAATGGCCCATTTTAAAACTCTGTCCTTATATAAGGCGCACCAGACTATAAGGCGCACCATTAATGCATCATGTCAGATTTTTAATCCAAATCAAATCATTCTCCATTTCATCTTTTTTATTTCAACTTCAGACGCAACAAATTACTTTATAATCACAAAATGATGATCCATAGTCTTTTCGATTCATAATTCATAGTCTTCAGCGGGCCACTTATGATTGATTTCATGACAATGCTTCGGGCCAGTTTAAATTTAGGAATTTGGTCCATATATAAGGCGCACCGGACTATAAGGCTCACTGTCGGCTTTTGAGAAAATTTTAGGTTTTTAGGTGCGCATTATAGTCCGGAAAACACGGTATACAAAAATCCAAATGTGCATTGCCAAATCCCGATCCAAAGATTCCCATCTGTTGTATTGACTAAGTGACTAAAACTTCTAATTGGGTTGTCATTGACGTCTTTGAAACATGCTTGTCGGTATGCCGCATAATTAGGCCATACATTCCGAATATAACTTCACCGCAAACTTTTGTCATGCACATTATTATCCGGTAATTTCAGCCACCCAGGAAAGCAGCGATAATTATGATTGAATAGTGATGACTACTGTCATAAAGCTATGGTTGTCTGATCAAGTTAGTTCACCACGACTAACGGCGGCAACAATGCTGGGGAACTGGCGATGACTAATTAGCGCACCCATAATGTTTCCCCCCTCTTAAACATCTCCCTGGAGGCTGTTTTGAATCATTATGCAAATGATGTTGTCAAATGTCAATTATCGTGAGCGGAAATCTTGTGATTTATTATTTTGAAGAGTTGTTGTTTGCAGCCACAAAGTTTCTTTGCCAAGTCATTAAAACTGTGTGGGAGACAAAAGGTGTCTGAAGGGGAACTGAACAGCAGACTTACATCACATATAATACAGAATAGAACTTTTTTTTTTAATGGCTCGTGTTAAACTGGAAGTTTTGAGGTTTCCGTGCAATTATCAATTAGGTCAAAAGACCAGAGTGTCTATTTACGGCTGTGATTTAACAATTACTAACCACATCACTCAGCCAATTATTTTCCAAATGCCTGATTTGAAATAAATTAAACACTCATCTACTGCTACTGGTCTATAGCACAGGTGTCAAAGTCAAGGCCTGGGGGCCAGATACGGCCCGTCACATCATTTTAGGTGGCCCACGAAGACAAATTGTGCATCGAATTCATGTGGCAATTCCAAAATTTCTGATTTTCACTTTTAAAAAAATAGAGATAATGTTAGCAATTTTTATTACCATTCAATTTTTTTTTAAATAATTTTTAGTTTTAAATATTTGATTTTACTATTTCATTTTTAAATATTTGAACCGTTTTTATTAGTCTCTATTTTGAAAAGGAATTATTCATCAGTTTGTTGTGTAGCATATACTATATATCATACATTTATTTAGATTCAGCTAAAGTTTAACACTAAACCCAATGGCCACCATGCTAAAAAAAAAAAAGAGAAATATCAATTCTGTTGATGTCCTTTTGAAGTAATCTGTGATTAGATTCGGGGGGAAAAAAAACTAAAGGTGACGTCCACCCTTGGGAGAGGTTTCCAACTGGACAACAGTGCGAGGGGACTCGAGGGACCCCATAGAATCAGAACAGAGACGGCTGTGTTCTAAGTGAAAGGCGATCTTTCAATGTTTAATCAAAGGCCATTTCTGCCACTTTGTTGGATTTCACTCCACTCACACTTATGTCCTTCAAAAGGATCAAAACAGTGGGGTAATAAGAGCCGTTGCCAAGTTTGATCATGAGTGCTTAAATGAGTTTGGCCCATTAAATGTACCTCTGGATAATGAATAAACCATTCATCTTACGGTCATGGTGTGATCTCTAATTAGGTCATGTGAGAGGAAATTCCGCTGCTGCTCCATCTGCGGTACAGACAAGTGCCTCAAAGTTAACAGCGTGTGTTCATAAAGTGGAAATAATAACAAAATGACCAAACTCATGGCGATACAACTTATGTTTGCTTTAGTAATTGTTAGCAGTATCGAAAAGCAGACGCGTCATCTGGTTTTAAAACAGTTTTATTCCTTGGCGTTCCACACAGCGCGAGTTTAGAGCCCCTTATTTTGTGTTTTTAATTGTTTTGATATGTTTGATTTTTTTACAGTTGGGGTTAAAGTGCTCTATAAATAAAACTGAGTTGGTTATTTTATCCTGAATTGTGATTATTTTCTCTATAGGGATCAAAAATACACAAAACTGGAGGTGTTTAATTATTCTTTTGTGATTCCATAGTTGTCACTCACTCTTTTCATCAGTTCAACAGGGTCTGCATTCAATTGAGTGTTATCGTCCATTTTCACTGTATTACTTTTTCTCATAAAAACGGAATTTTACTGAACATAGTAGTGAAGGAAGAAGAGCATATTGAATTTTTTGATACGCTCCCATGTACTTAACCTTAATTCCCCTGGAAACATTTCATGAACCGTCTTGAAAAAAAGAAAAGGGGAAAAAAATCGTGCATAATTAACATTATAAATGTGTTCTGGCAGACGGAGAAGCTCAGTGTGATTCCTTCCAATTTCAGCATTTGGCAGTAGCAGAGTCAGACTTGCCATAGGTGACTACTTAGCCTCTAAATCTCACTCGCTCTGTGTTTGAACCCATCAACTTCTCCATCTCATGAAGCTGCATGCTTTGGATGAGGTTTTTAAAAAATGAACTTGATTTTCCAACGACTCAATATGCTCGGAGGGAAACGGATAAGACAGATAATGTGACCGACCCCAAACGAGTCAAACCTCATTGGGTAAGGCACAAATGATTCTTAATGGCAGATGGTAATAACGTTTGTCTTTCAAAGTTTCTCATTGATTGAAGAAACCTGTTCATTAGTAGCTCAACATCTGGTCGGGCTTTCAAAATGACAAATGCGGAAAGGTAATTTTCGAAAAAAAAACAATCCGGCGTCGCATACTCGGAATTAAACCGACTTGGGAATTAGGCCAACCGCTACTTTATGTTAATATGCTGATACTTGAAGAGCTACGTTTTTTTTTTTTAGATGGTCCTCAGTATAAATAGCTTGAAAAGCACTAAACTAGACAATGAAGCGTTTTTTTAGGGGCTGACTGAGTTCTGCCCATCTCCTTTTAATTCCCCATCAACGTTGGTAAGATCACTCGTTTCCCCCAAATTAAACATCATTCACTGTTAACGCATTCAAGAGATTCCAATTAGCCGAAAAGTGGTTCTTCATGATTGTGTTTTTCCCACCAAACCCTCGTTCCCATTCAAACACTTTAAAGAGAGCCTTCAAGGGGAAAGCCAGCCCTCCCCATCTTTCGACATTAGCGCTTGTGTGCGTGTCGTTGCGAGGGAGCTCTATCAAGTGGTATAAATCTTTAATTTTGGAGATCAGTATTAATGGCCGAAACAGCCTCAGATCTGGGTTCCGCTCGCCGCTTTCATCCTCCCGGCTGGAGGAATTCCGGGGGAGGCGGAGAAAAGAGGGGAGCTCGGAGATCGTTTGCTCCCATAAGTACACAAAATTAGCTTCTTATCGGTTGATCTCTGTACATGATCCTTTGGAAATCTGCTGCACGTCCAAAGCTGGAAAGTTGTGTCCCTCTTGGCTCGTGTGTGTGTTGTGTGAGTGTGTGTAAAGCTCTAATTAAATTACTTTTCAAAGACAATAAGGCCTGAGTCTCCCCCCGTCACCCTTTTCAACATTTTTTCTTTTTAAACGTCGCAGTTTGGTGCCGTGAAGGAAATTACATTTTCGTTCATCCCTTGCGTATTCTCGTGTTGCTTGTCCTGATGTTTTGTCACAGTTGAGTGAGGGAAAATAAACGGCGAAAGGAGAGGCCGGGAAGTAGAGACAGAGAATGGAGCACTGGAAAGTGGCTTTTGCTTTGACATGAGTTTGTCCGCTGAGAGAAAGTGGTTTTCTGTTTATTTGCATTTGTTTGTCGCCAAAAGTCACAGGGGAAAAAAAACAAATATTTTGGCAAAACTCTGAGAATAAATGGACATGCTTAATTCCAATTCATTAATTTGATTCTTTTATGCATTAAAAAATATTTTAGTCTAACTCGTTTCTATTAGTAGTGCTTCCACTGCCAACCACTAGATGGCAGCATACTAGTTTGAGATGATGTAAATTTGAAAGAAGAAAAACAAAAACAGGAAGAACATCTTGGTTTTGTCATCTAATCCTGCGTTTTACGCCCATAGAAAGTGAAAATTCAATTCGTAATGTACATTTTTGGAGATTATTATTGATCCGATTCTTCGTTTGTAAACACAGATGGATCAGTACCATTGCATATTTACTGTTTCTTTCGCGGGGACGTAACCTCAACGATGGAAGAGGGATTACAGTACGTCTAAATTGAAAGTCAAGGTAGTTCTCCACCGAGTGATGCAATCTTGCAGTAGACACGCCGTGTTACTTCCTAATTTGGGCTTGCCCCGGTCCTTCTTCGGGCTATTTCCTAATGTTGCCATTCCCCCTGTATTTCTCCGCTCTAATGAGTCAGAGCTGCCGAATTAGGCCGGGCGCCGCCTGCTAATGGGGCCTGCGAAAGCCGGAGAGTGACTGAACCTCTCGTTAGCCGAGCCGGCTGCTATTGATTGCGGCGGGCCACTGGGGGCTTCCTACCTGTGGTTGACTTTGTACTTTGCGCAAGAGTTGTAAGGGTCTACGGAACAACAGGGACCACGCACATCTCAAACAAGGCCTATGAAAAGCCTATCAATTAGGCTTTGAAGGTCAAGCAAACTCTCCCCCCGCGTCTTGCTGAGACTTGAGCTCGCCCGTATCTCTTCGTCTCTCGCTCTCCAAAATACATCTGAAGACTCCATTCAATTAAATATCTCTCGGCTCCAGCTGCTCCCTAAGTGAAAGGTCAACTAAGTCCAGGAGGCTAAAAGAGAAAGGCACGGCTTCTTCGCTACACACAACAAAGGCTCCCCCGAGCAGGCGCTCTCGTTGTTAATGATACCCACTGGTCAATCGCTAACTAGCAGTGACAGTGAGCCCCACAAGCGCCACGGCAAACCAGAGCCGATCGATCAGGTGAGGGAAAAAAAAAAAAGACCCATAATGATAACCCGCAGACATAATGTCAAGTCCTTGCACTGTCCCAATTGGTTGACATTCAGGTAGATAGCCGGCCAGACATCAAAAGCTAAAGGTGCAGCAGCCGAGCTGTCTTGCTCTCCCGCGCCCACAGAGGTGGGTTAACCCTCTCGCATGAACTCTAATTATCCACACCGTGGCCTCGGGGGAGTCCCTGAGGGACGGCCAAGCGAGACCGACGACACGCACGCTGACTCGTGCACGCTCACACACTCAATAACCATCAACACAAACAGTGCCTAATTGAGTCAAATTGGGACTCATTACCTCAGCTTTAGTGCAGTCATGTTTAAAGTGAGGGCGGATGTGTGAGTGTGTGCAAAAAGGGTGTGACAATAGTCCAGTTTCCGTGGCACCTGCAGAGTTGTGATGGTAATGATTTCAAGCCTGGTTACCACAAATTAATCATTTCTTGTTGACTGGACAGGATTGTTTTGTATAAGAAAAAATATGACTACTATTATTGCATCTTTAGTATTTAACTTCTGTGTTTCATCAAAATCTTTGTCTAGAACATATTTATTATACTGCCTTCCAATACTATAAGATGCTTTTTTTTTATTACTATAATAATTTACAATTTTGAGGAGTGTGCTGGAACGGATCATGGCATTTGCATTGATTTCAATAGGGAAAGATGCTTTGAGATACAGACAGTCACAATCAAGGCTGTACAATATAAATAAAATATAAATATAAATATAAATATAAATATAAATATAAATATAAATATAAATATAAATATAAAAATATAAAAATATAAATGTAAAAATGTAAAAATATAAATATATAATATAAAATAAAAAATATACTGTTTATCAAATAAAAACATTTCAATAAGTACCCTCTACAAAATTAGCTGGTTCGATATTCTCAAGAGACTTGGGGTTGATAACTTCTGTGTCTGACAACGTCTGTACCCGATCCATTTTTGGTTATCGAACCCCTCGTCTTTTTTGGATTAAAAACCCGGACAGACGGCCTGACTCCAGCGCTTGGAGAAGAAGTGCTGGCTCGGCCGCCCTGAACACCCGTCGATAGGCGCTGGAGTGGCAGCCAAAGCGGCAGTAAGACAGGATGGCTGTCGCTGCCTCACCGATTAGAGCGGCAGACTGCTTGGGGGATACAGAGGGGAGACGCTAAGAGATGTCAGGATCCCTTACACAACCCTCTGTATCCCTGTATTGACCCTCCTTCTATTGCCTAAATGAACAGACTAAAGGTGATCATATTCCCCATACTATCAATACGAGCTGCTCTATGAACGTACCCTGATGGCCTTGTGACCTTTAGTCTGTCCTCCAATTGGACTTTTTTTTATGGGTAAACCCTGACTTGAATTCATTCATTGTATAATTCTTATAATTATCTTATTAGTCTTTTTGTATCGTTAGCCTAGCTATTGTGTGTTAGCGTCGTATAGGAGTGGTTCTGCAGAGAGAATAAATAACACAACATCTATGCTAATTTCTGATAAACCAGTCTATTGGGAATTGCACTAGATGTTAGCATCAAGCTAATTGGATTTGATTTAATGTTTATCGCCACAACAGAGCCAATGAATTGCTAAGACCACAGACAATTTGGTTGATTGATCGGGGGATCGTGATCAAATTGTCACTTTTGTTTTGGACTCTTCTGTATCAAATGTTGCAGGAAAAAAAAAAAGCATGCAGGTTAAGTTAATTGAAGACAAATTGTCCATAGGTGCGGATGTGCGAATAGGTCTGAACAAAGACAGTTATTCGACAATGCAATAAATATTTAAACAATTGGAATCCGGTGTGGTCAAAGCTATATCATTAGAGAGTAAAAGTCAATCCTTCGGATTTATTGATTTTAGGATTATGCTGAACTCCGTGTCAAAGACGATAAATGCCTCAGAGCGCTTTGATTTCTCATTATATTCATGTCTCCACAGTTCTTCCGGCAGAGTCAATATCGCATGTTCTCAATGTATAGCACCGGACAATGACTACCTATTGACCACCTCCCCTTGTGGGAATCCTTAAAATGACAAAGGGTCTGCTCATATATTCTAATATCTTGTAAGAGTCTCATTTCAGTAAACACTAAATCCATAGCTGGATTTGGATTTCTGGAGCGCTGGGAAAACTGAGAACGTTTGAACACGGATTGTCTCATATGGCACTTTGATGCTGTGGTCAGATTTTTATGAGAGCTTGAAACAGAAACTCCTTGTGTCATTTGTCTATTTCTTAAGCACTTATCTTCAAATGCTTTGACTTTTTCAAAGTTTTAGAGACTTTCTCTTGAATTTTGAGAGTTACGTATTTTCCGGACTATAAGGCGCACCTAAAAACCTAAAATTTTCTCAGAAGCCGCCTTATAGTCCGGTGCGCCTTATATATGGACCAAATTCCTAAATTTAAACTGTCCCGAAGCATTGTGTCATGAAATCAATCATAAGTGGCCCGTTGAAGACTATGAATCATGAATCAAAAAGACTATGGATCATTATTTTGTGATTATAAAGTAATTTGTTGCGTCTGAAGTTGAAATAAAAAAGATAAAATGGAGAATGATTTGATTTGGATTAAAAATCTGACATGATGCATTAATGGTGCGCCTTATAGTCCGGTGCGCCTTATATAAGGACAAAGTTTTAAAATGGGCCATTCATTGAAGGTGCGCCTTATAGTCCGGAAAATATGGTACTATACCTAAATGTCCGGTATGTTTTTTGTCACTTTAATCTAGAGTCAAACTCTACAAAACCATTTAAAGATACCATATTCTTTACAAGATTCACCCAATTTCCAATTTCTCTGGCCTTCCCGAACTGTTCATTTTTATACAGCCTTGGTTTCATCAGAAAATCTTCACATGTGGGAAAAATATGTTGTGATCTGATGAAGTCAGGGTTGGGGTTTGCTAGCCTTGCCTTTAGCCACCTTGAAACTGGAAGTTCAAAAACAATCCCGGTGCAAAAAGTTTGTTGCATAGCAGCTGCCGGCAATGAGACATGATTTACGGACTGCGCTCCCGTCGAGGTTGTTTTTGCAAACGCCCCAACGTTTCATTTTTGAGACGTGCGAGAAGGTCAGGCAACTGTTGTTGATAATTAACCCCCCAGTGTCAACACAATAAAACATCGGCAACAAAGCCTCACCTCGGAGCGACACTGACACTTAAAACTTGTACTCGTGACCCCGCGGCCAACAATCAACGTCATCAATTCGCACAAATACACACAAACGTACCCACATAACGAGTGGACGGGAAAAGGTCAGACGTAGCGCTTTGCGAAAAACCTTTGGTGTGTTTTGCTTCGCCACTGGGGAGCGGTGCTTTGAGGGACTGTCAGAACCAACAGGCGCCCTGCCAACCGAGAGGTGCGCAACCTTACTGTCCTGGCCTTAAGGAGCGCCAGCACTCTCACCTTAACATTGATTTTTAAAGGCCATGTGTACTATTTACACTTTACATTTACTCTTCAGTTTGCTCCCTGCTCAGTGAAAGATGTGAGCGGCATATTTTTAAAGCAAACAATAATAAACTTCCATCCGAGTATCAGGGCGGAAATGCAACCTTACAGCGGGACATAATCGGTAATTGCCGATCGATTAGTGGTTGGTAATCGATTAATCGAATTTGCGATCCGAATTCCGAGCAATTGCCGGATGTTTCCGAAATATTTTCCTACTATCACTAATAGTTCATTTGTATCCCGCGTGTTTACACTTGAAAATATCTATGCTACGTTATTTATGGTGCGGAAACTCAAACTCCACAAATCCTTCTAATCTACATTTATTTATTGTTTGGTGTTCGCACTTATAATTTATGCCACTTATTTGCATATAATGCGCACGTAGCGAAAAGCAAACGATAACAAAGACAACAAATAGTCTATGTTAATGATTTGATGTTTAATTTGGTGCAAGTGAACTCAGAATTAGATCAAAGCGGCGTCAGTGCTGTTTAAATAACAGCGAGTCAGCTCATTTGCCAAAGATACCGAAATATACCTTATTATATGCCGTATTAAAAATATTTAGTTGTCAAATGGTGGTTTCGACATCAACTCGAGTTGCAAATTGTGTGTAAAAGTTAAAAACAACTGAACCCCCCCACTTGTGCAGTGATTATTTCATTTTCCTCGAGAAGTAGGAATTTGTCTCATCATACTTGGGCAAATTAATTTTGACATTTTCCTGTGACTTTTGAAATGTAAAATATTTGATATTGTCCCGACAGTATTGGAAAGGGCCGCCAAATATTGGACGGCGGGCCACCAATGTCCCCCTTGGCCATAGTTTGGACACCCGCTTGACAACAGTAGTTTTACGCATTTGTTTTTAGTATTTTTATCTTATTTTGATGGCTGCATTTAATCGTTCACTGGAACAAGCTGTAGCCTCCGAAAAAATAACCAAAACGATCCATTGACAACAATAATAAAAGTGACAGAGCGACACTTTGGCATTGAAGTCAAATCATATTCTCTATTATATCAATTACAGGAAAAAGTGGGGGGCACACTAACTGGCCATTACATGAGTTTTATTGAAAGGCCAATATCAGCGCGGTGATAAATGTCTCCCGACAACATTTTAGGTGGCCCGGCAGGCGGCTCATTTGGATGAGGAGCTGCATACAAAGTTCAATCCCATCTGTCTCCGGCACAGTCAATACTGGCGCAGCAAACACTCATGCATGACATTTGCAGTCGGCTCCGAGACACAAATCATCCTGTGGGGAGTCTTATAATTAGGAGTGTTTTGCATGATTTAGTCAATCAACAGCGGGGAGAAAAATAAATAAAAAAATAAGGGGGACGGGCAGGGCGAATATCCACAAGGTATTAATTACTGGTGTGCACTATTTTCCAAAATTCACTCGAGTGGGACACATTTACACTTCACAATGAAACATGAATGAGCATCCGGGGTGGTCTCGCGCCTTGAGCCAACGCCATCGGCGAAGCATTCCTAAGGCTCTTTTTTTTTGTTTGTTTGTTTTATTTTTTACCAGCAGCCCTCCAGCCAAGACGTGGCGCCTTAACACAAAGTGGACGTGTTGAAAAGAAGGAGGAAGGAGCAGTGCACAGAGATCGGAATCAAAAGGCATCAAAATCCGTCGAGACGGGAGCGCACACCTTAATCAAGAAAAGTTTTTTTATTCAGAGCCGAGTTATTGTTGATAATAATTTTTTCAATTTTAGACTTGGTCTCAGTGAAAGTATAGTTCGGGCCAAAATATGGTGCAGGGGCCAATTGTGACCCGCCAGCCATTTTTTGGCGGCCTGAAAAAAATATAACATTTTGCAGTTTTAACACTGATATTTTATGATATGTAATTAAAATGTTTTCATACATAATGGTGTCTTATGACTGTAATCCTTATCGCCATTCTTTACGTACCGTATTCTCCGGACTATAAGGCGCACCTAGAAACCAAAACTTTTCTCAAAAGCCGACAGTGCGCCTTATAGTCCGGTGCGCCTTATATATGGACCAAATTCCTAAATTTAAACTGGCCCGAAGCATTGTGTCATGAAATCAATCATAAGGGGCCCGCTGAAGACTATGAATCATGAATCAAAAAGACTATGGATCATTATTTTGTGATTATAAAGTAATTTGTTGCGTCTGAAGTGGAAATAAAAAAGATAAATGGAGAATGATTTGATTTGGATTAAAAATCTGACATGATGCATTAATGGTGCGCCTTATATAAGGACAAAGTTTCAAAATGGGCCATTCATTGAAGGTGCGCCTTATAGTCCGGAAAATACGGTAAATACATAGAAATTTTAAAGTAGCTTTTCCAGCTTTTATTTTCAATGTTGAAAAATGTCCAAGTGGCCCCTGCATCATTCCCTCTAAAGTGAGATCTTCTTTTTACTCCACCCTCGGGGACTCCATTATTCCATCATCCCTTCCTCCAAGGTGACATCCAGCACTTTCAACCAGTGCGGCTCGGGTAATGTAATTAGCCGTTAAAGTGAGACATCCTAAAGGTGACATGCTACGACAAACTTCATCACACGCCGAGCCTTAAGGCCTCGCCTGGCCCCCGCAATCGAATGGCAGTATGTGGACGTCAAATTACACCGATTACAAGTGTAATCGCGGCTGGTTCGGCGGCTGTCAATCAGCTGGCGGTGGTAAAAGTGTGTCATCAGGTGGTCCGAGCTAAGCTAAGTTGTGAGAGGGCGAATGAAGTGAAGCAGAGACGCTTTAATTAAAACTGTGACATTGTATCATAAAAACCAGAAACCTAATCGTGATGGAATAAGTATAATGTAATTATCAAGCCGGTTATAAATAGCTTTAATTTCATGCTTTGTGGAAATGAAATGGAAATGGCATAGAGGGGAGGTGGCCATATGTGTATGCGTGTGTATGTGAGGAGGTAGTTTACCGAGCTTGTCGCCACCCTTCTGCCAAGTGCCAAGAGACAGGAGCCAAATCCAATTTCTCCTCTCCAGGTCACACGTCTGTCCACTCAGCCATCCTTCAAACTTCTCTCTATTTGTCACCCTGCTCATTATCATCTACCCTGCTACATTATCGGATGTGACTCTGAGAAAAAAATAAATAGACGGGGGGGTTGTAAGGAGACACCTGACAGCCCCCCCCCCCCTTTGAAAAAACAGTCCTGAGAGTTTGTCATCTTCCCCTTCCAGATGCCTGATGATCCTAATGAAATCTAATCTGCACACTCGAACTGCAGCGAACTTGCAATCGGAGTTAGATGCTCGAAGTTTTACCGCCTGGCGCATACTCAAGCTATTGACCCTCACACATGCAGTAGAACCAACTCCTTGGAAGAGAAAACCGGCTGATGTTCAAGAACTAAACTTGAGTATTTCCACGACAGAGACTCTCCACGCTTTGCTTTTTAGCCACAGGTACAAAATACATACACTTCTGACATTTAATTCCCTATTTTTGCTTCAGTTTAATAGGCATTGTGCTGCTGCTTTTGGTGTGCACACCTTGGCCACACGGGGGCAGTGTAACACGAGATGGTCAGTCATTCTTTGCAGAGGATAAAGAATAGGCACGTTTTACTCTACTGTTTGTGTTTGAATATTAGTTTTTTTTATTTTTATTATATTATTTATTTATTTATTTTATTGTTTGTTAGCATAAAGCTAAAGCTATGTGGTTTGTTTTAAACACACATGTAATTCCGTGCGTTATATTTTTAGTTTGACAATAAACTTGGAGTGGCAATAAATATTTTTTGGGGAAGATTTGTTCACCATCTGCCAAACTGCTGATTTGATTTCATCATATTATTTCCTTAATTGCTAAACCACATATTGAATTCATGTTCTTCTATCAGGCTGTCCCAAAATTCACCCAAAAAAAAAAAAAAAAACAAGACTGAGACGAGTCTGTTTCAAACAGCATGACTGATTAGCTTGTTGGAGGGTGCGAGGAAAGAATTTATAAGGAGGGTTCACAGGTGCGAGGGGTGAAAACCCAGCCGCCAGAGAGCCTAATGATCTGAGGGGGGTCCTTGAAGTAATCCGCAGGGAGCCCCAATAAATGCAGGACCACACCAAGAGAAAACACGGCGGGCGCGCTGAGCGGTAAAGATGTTCTTTCCCCCCCCCCTACCACCACCACCCCCCGAAACGTTAAAAGCGCTTGATGAGGTTTGCTCACTGCGAATGAAACCAATAATTATGACTCGCCCCGCAAACAAATGCATTCAGAGTTTTCAATTAGGTCTGATTGAATCTTTCTCACTTTCCCGCGGCGGCTGTGATTACTGCATGGTTTTGATTAGCACAATGATTGCGGCGGGTTTCCAGTTGTAATCCTTCAAGTGGAAGCGCGCCGCTAAATGTCTCAATTGCGTCAGAATGATGTCTGTGACAATAGCAAAAAGCTCAGAATGTGCCAATGTATAATTAGGGGAGTGGAAAACCTTTGTCAGAGCAATTATTAAAAAAAATTTACGGCGGCTTTTAAGGCTGCTTTTTCCGAGAGACGAATCGCTTAAAATGAAGGTTACAGCTTCGTTTATGGCGCTGAATAGAAAAATTGAGAAAGAAAGAAAAGAACTAAAAAGGCTTGAGTGTTATAAACAGCGGCAGTGAATAAAACTGCTTTTTTTTGTTGAAACATTTAAAGGTCAGTCATAATTAAAGGTGGAGTAATGGATTTTAAAGAAAGTGAACGAGTAACATTTAAAATGTGCATTTGGTGCTGATGTTTATTTGATCACAAACTTGTTTGGACTTCAACCAAACATTTGAAGGGAAAATGTTCAAACAAACATCGAGGCTCTTTAGCATACCGATTCAATAGTTCCTTGAAATACGGGTGACTCGATGAAACTTTGAAAATGAACACATAGCAGCTTAAGCTAGCAAGTTTGTTTCGCTTAATGCTAACATAGAATGCAAAACGCCGTATATTGGCTAGCAAATAGTGAGTGTTTGTGTTATAATGATTTAACTCGATGAATATTTGAACCCACATGGTGGAGCAACACATGTAGACAGACACTGGTCAACAACAACAACAACAACAACAAAATTTTAAGTGTCAAAGATATTCAAATGGTTTTGAGTAATTTTGGGCTGCCAAGTCCAAAACACTTGGCTCTTAAAACATTTTTGAAGATAGATAGATAGATAGATAGATAGATAGATAGATAGATAGATAGATAGATAGATAGATAGATAGATAGATAGATAGATAGATAGATAGATAGATAGATAGATAGATAGATAGATAGATAGATAGATAGATAGATAGATAGATAGATAGATAGATAGATAGATAGATCAATGCTTCAAGATATTGCATGAAACAATATACAGATGCTATTGAAAGCTAACATAAATAGCATGATGGCTAATAACTAGCATCAAAATAACATTTTCCAAACAATTATTAATTATTATCTACTTACGTGTGTCTCGATGAACTGCAAAAGACCTCACAAGGACAGATTGGTATTTTCATTTATGGTTGCAGCACTTCATCACAAAACCAATGGATGGAGATACTTTAAATGGTTAGCTTCTTTTTCAGGGTTTGAGCCTGGAAAAAATGGATTCAATTCAAATTATTTGAGATTTCTTTTGTCTTTTAATGACAAGCAGTAACACTGAATGTCTTATGTTCGACTGTGGAGGCTCAGGTTTAATTTCAAACTAATTTTGGAAAAGAGTTTGTTTTTATCGCGTCGTATTAATTTCCCCTGGAGTGACATTGTGATAGGAGCAGAACAGATGGGAAATCCAGGATTGTCCTGGCAAAATTCATCATGAAAAATGCACCCGACACCTGTGTAATTTGCCTAATCATCTTTGGCTAATAAGCTCTACCCCATTAATTATGCACGACTTCCACAATGCAATCAAGATAAAAGTAAATCTGATGACTTAATACCCTTCAAAATAATTAGCCTCTTCTCCTCAAGTCATTCACCAGCCCACAACCATCACATGGACATCTTTCATTTTCATATCTTCCCTTCCATCTCTGCCAGGATTTTAATTGGGAGATTTTTCTGAAAAAAAATCCATGTTAATTTATATATTGTGAGAAAAAAAATTGTATAGCTGTTCATTATTTTGATATATTTTTCAACATAATTTGGGGGAAAAGTATTTTTTTCAAATTGTCAAATGTTAAATTTGAGCCAGAAGATCAACGGAAATACTCAACAACAATGTTGCCGTGGCAACGCTGCAAACAATGGGTAAGCGACCGCGTGAATACGGCACTTAGCGCCACTCCAGGCAATTTGCAGCCTTGAATGCAATAGCCATGCCTATTGGCTGGTGATGCGTTCAAGGACGTATAAACAAAAGGGGGGGGCGGGATCAACACAGAGAGGATGGCGATGTCATATATCAGAATTCATAGCAGTTCAATATTCTACCGTTGGAAAGTTGAAGAGAACACGAAGCCGGAATTTAAATAATTTTCTCCCGGTTAATATATGTTGATTTTTTTTTTTTCCGTACAGAAAAATATCGAAGATATATGGTGAAAAGAAAATCAATGGGAAGTTTTAATGGGTTTTATGTGGGTAATGATAGAGGAGGGTTAAGAGGCTAGGGCACGGGTTAATGGTACTATCAGGACATAGACCAAGTTAAGTGCAGACGAAAGGTCCACCACCAGAGGTTAATTAACCTTTCTAAACCCAAAGGTGTCTAGATGCACATACATATTGAATGGAAGCTGCCACAAAAAGCTGTAGGTCACCGCTAATACATTCTGCAAGTTACAATTAAAACATCATCAGACTCACGTCTGATCTCCATTTAAGAGGCATTTATGAAGTCGCAATTCAGGAGGCAATTTATTACAGTCAAAAGCCGTCTGAATGGAGGGCAGTTAGGTTAGCAGATATGCAATTTCAGTCCATTCAAAAGCAGCAAGTGGGACCGAATTCAGGCGGGTGAGGCATTTACCGTGCTTTCCTTTTGCTGCTCTGTGGAGTGAATGAAGACGTGTCAGATCAACACGAAAGCCATTAGGATCCTTTTAGTATTTTCTTGTACTTGTTTTGCTCTGCAAATAGAAATTATATTGTCAAGGTAAATTCACAGAAAATATATTTTTTGAAATATCACGCTGTCATGCTAATAAGAATCAAAAATAAACATGTAAAGTGATTGAATTGGAAGTGTCAGTGAAAAAGGCAAACAATCATATTACCGCATTGCTCCATTCCGATTGCATGGCAATTGGGTCAAGCAAAGTCTTGTGACCGGATCCACTTCGCTCCTTAAAACATTCTGAAGCCCAAAAATTGCATTGCTGATTTGACGGGATGTCGTAATAGAATTTGTTTCTGAAATTTCAAAAATGTACTTTCACATATGCTAGCTGATGACAATTTTTTGTTAAGGATGATAAGATCAGACCATTTGTTAAATTGCATTGCTGAATAGACTATATGTGTAATATCTGTTGTGAAAATGCTATTTAATAGTAATCGATAATAGTAATGAAGCAAGCTAGCTCCATTTTGGCACCTGTGTGAGTGTAATTTAGAGATATTTGGGTGATTTTTATGGCAATGATTTAACTCCAAACGTTTGTCAAATCCATCAATTTTTCAACAAAGATGATAACTAACATTCATTTAAGCTATCGTGTAGACAGTACTTACAGTTTGCGTCGTCTATTAATCTCTAAACTTCCCTTTCGGCGATGTTTTACTGGAGAAGCAAGTTTTCGGGGGCCCCGCCATCTTGGAAATGGGAGGGGCCAAACGGGTTCAAGGGCGCGGCCATCTTGGAAATGGGCGTTACATTAGTGAATCGGAAAGTACAATAATTGACTGCCCAAAATTGGAACTAAAACTGTTTATCACTTAACAAAAAGTTCTCAATGTCTCAAATATAATTAATTCATGTTTATTGCAGGTGAAGCAGAGTTTCAAGGGCGCCGCCATCTTTGAGATGGGAGGGGCCAAATGGGTTAAAGGGCGCGGCCGTCTTGGAAATGGGCGTTACATTAGTGAATCAGAAAGTACAATAATAGACTGCCCAAAATTGGAACTAAAACTTTTTATCACTTAACTAAAAGTTCTCAATGTCTCAAATGTGATTAATTCATGTTTATTGCAGGTGAAGCAGAGTTTCAAGGGCGCCGCCATCTTGGAAATGGGAGGGGCCAAATGGGTTCACCGGCGCGGCCATTTTGGAAATGGGCGTTACATTAGTGAATCAGAAAGTACAATAATAGACTGCCCAAAATTGGAACTAAAACTTATATCCACTTAACTAAAAGTTCTCAATGTCTCAAATGTGATTAATTCATGTTTATTGCAGGTGAAACAGAGCTTCACGGGCGCCGCCATCTTAGAAATGGGAGGGGCCAAATGGGTTCACGGGCGCGGCCATCTTGGAAATGGGCGTTACACTAGTGAATCAGAAAGTACAATAATAGACTGCCCACAATTGGAACTAAAACTTTTTATCACTTAACTAAAAGTTCTCAATGTCTCAAATGGATTAATTCATGTTTTTATAAAAATGAAAAAATAAAAAAGTGATGTTTTAGTGTCACCATGAGATTCACACACACACCGAAAGCAACATTATCAAAACTGCGCCCTTCCCTTTTAACCATCTAGTACAACAGGTTCTGTCAATCCCTCAGCGACCGGTATCCCGGTTGTCGACTCCATGTTGGTGACGCTTCCTCTGAAGCCGAGGCGCATCGGGATCTACATTTGCACATCTGGATCGTCGGAGACCTCCTTGAAAATAGGTGGCATGCTGCATATATGGTATTTTTCACTTTTTCACTCCAAACAAAGGCAACAAAGGAATTCCCACAGGATAGCGACCCATTCTGCCTACCTGGATACGCTCGCTCAATATTTCAAGCATATACACACGCAACTTCCATGATGTAACAAACCCGCAAGGCTTTCCACCCCCTTCCATTTCGAGTATTATCTCCCCCCTGCACTTTTGATTCACTTTAACAGAGGAAGTGCATCCCGCCCTTTTCTTGTAACATGTCAAGCGCATCCTTTCCTCGAACCGCCCCTGGAGTATCTCCCACCCCAAACTTTTGGACGCACCCCTCCTTCTCCAGATTTTATTCCCCTACCTTGCGCTTTCCAAGTAATTGCCCAGTTTCTGGGTTTGCTGGGCTATGCTGGTTCACGGATTTAATTTGCGGGTAAATAGATTTTCTGCTGAGTTTAAAAGGCACCGTGCCCGTTCGTGGAGGGGGGGGGTTAGGTTTGGGGAAATGTATTTGGGCTCTTTGAGAAATCATTAGGAGAAGGAAGAGCAAGTTCATGATGCAAAACAAGTAGTCAGTGCTGACCTGACAACTTCTCACACTTTGGATTTCTTCGTACTTGATGTGGCGAGTTTCTTGCTCGACAAAATGTGGTTAAAGGTTAGAAAAGGGAAGCTAGAAAGAAAACTGATTTCCCAGTAGATATAATAATAATAATAATAATAATAATAACAATAATAAATATTTTGTTACTGATTTTTGAGTTTTGTAATTTTGGTTAAAATAAATAATAGACTCCAAAATATTTACATTTTAGACCCATAGACAAAACCTGTATTACTTGTCTAACGTGTCGTAAAATTGTTTTCTTTTTAATTCGAGCAACATTCAACTTTAGCGGTTTAAAAAAAAGTGAAAGAAACAGAAATGTACAACATGAAATGAGGAACTTAGATTAATTAACCTAAGTGCTCAGATATCAAATCATAACACACTTGTTAGCTGATAAAGTCATTCATGTTTGACATATATAGCTCAATCAGACTGGCCTCATCTAATCTACACCTCGTGTTTGGCAAACTCTTTAAATATTCATTATTAGCTGTCTTGTGTAATTATTAAAACCGAGATAGAGCCAGGGTCAGATGACCTGCGGGCTTCCAGCTGTTTGTAGGCATGCAGGATAAATCCCGAAGGCCTTCGCATGGCCGTTCTGAATATCATAAAACTAAAATAAATAAATAAATCCTCCCCTGAAGCATCAAATAGCCCGTTGTTAGATTCATCTGATGAGAGCCGAATGGCCGAGAACTATAATAGGTACACTATATCAAGAGCGGCGCTAACAATGTGTTTGGGAGGAAATAAGATAGAACAAGCCTTTGTAAAAAAAGAAAAAAAAAGTAAAATAAAAGGGATTGTCTTTGAAAATCATAATAAAAGAAGAAATACCTCTGGAGAATAAGCCAATTATAATGAGATAAAAAGAGCACTAAAAATAAGGTGGCGATGAAGACGGGGACTTGTGTTCATTCCTCTTCAGCAATCAAACCTCAAGGTCAGTGTAATTTCAATGTAAAAAAAAAAAATATATATATATACAGAGGAGGTTGACATTTAGGTGAGAAGACCAAAATATTTACACTCCCAAGTCATTAAACACACATACTTGGTCATTAGTAAATAACACTCCGCTGTTGGTAACACTTTCAAAATTAAATCCATCTGTGCCAGACGTTAAAAGTGATGATGTGTAAGGTCTGGTTTGGTGTTACGAAGAATTACTACTATGATTACGTTTAGGGAAAATATTTATGCTACATGAAAGGCTCACTGCTTAAATACAGTTCAGATGTATTTAACTTGGAAGTTTAAAACTTGGCATTTAATGTGCGGTTTTAAAGACTTGTTTTGCTAGTTAGAATCACACACATATTTAAAAAAAAAAAAAAAAGCCCTAACTTGTAAGATCGTTGTCCAGCATGCTAACTGCCCGGTAATTTAACTCAGGCTCATTTTTGGAGTTTGATGCCTTAGCGACAGCTAAGTGTCCCTGGCCATCAATTAGATGCAGACCTCATCGACACACATAAAATAAATAAATATATAAATAAATCAAATAAAAAAAAAAAAAACACGTCACCGTCCAGTGCTTTCGGTAATTGCGGCCGTGACAGTTGAATGAAAATCCATGAAAAGCGTGGTGTTCTGCAAACACGTGGCCCTTTGATGGTCCTTCACCACTCGAGTGTCACTCAATTCTCTGCAGCTGTTTGTTTCCATTTGCTTATTTTCTTCCCTCCCAAGGCCAAATGGTCATTTCACTTTAATGAGTTCACCTCTATAAAACGCAATGCGGCAGAAGGGGTGCGGAGGGCCCGATTGGAAAGGCTAACTGAGAGTTTTAAGCAAGTCTGGAGGCCTAAAGGACAATAGGCAATTATACCAAACTGCTTTAGAGCAATTAGAACAACAAGTGTGTCTTAAAACTTAAAAGACTTGACCGCAATCCGTTACAGGATGTTGGATGAGATATAATATTACGACAACAACAACATCAAAAAGTTTTAATCACATAATCATAAAGTTGGCTAATTATTATGCATTAAAATCCAAAGTAAAAGGATTATGAAAGAAAGTGAAATGAAACAAAATTGTAATCTTACATAAGAAAAGTTATAATATTACAAAAATAAAATCACAATTGTATGATGTTGTAAATTTACCTGTGTAATTTTTAGAAGTTGAAATCTCATGAGGGTAAAAAAAATATATATTTTTTTTTCAAAATGAACAAATGTGAATAAATATAAAAAATATTAAAAGACAAAAGTTGTAATTTTACTAAAATATTGCTTGCATTGAAATATTTACGAATAAACTCTAAATATTATTTGCAATATTAGGGAAAATTCAAAAATATTCAGCATTTTCAGAAAAAAAAAAGTGATTACATTTTTTCATGTGACAATTTTTTGGCGTCATACTTGTATAAAAAAAATCGTAAACGTACAGAAGTACAGTCGCAATATTACAAGAAAAAAAAACGATTTTTCTGCTAAATTCTGAATTACACGATTAATTGATTTCACTTTTTTCAAGACTTTCTTTAGTGCATCTGCACTTTACTTTTTCCTCTGAAGACTTTTCATACAGGTGGGCAGATATTTTTACCAATTTCATGACATTCACAATTCTTTCCACTTCAACTTAACTGATACAATTATGTCCTTCTGCGCTTGCCCGGAGAGCTCGCTTCAAGTATCAACACTCGACGCCACAATTATCATTTGACAAAAACATTTTTAATTACAACATTAAGTGATGTGCTCGAGCTGAAGCACTCAAACGTACACAAAACGTTCGGCGGAAGGTAGATAATGGGGATTTCGTGTCAATAAACACTTGAGAGTTTTTATTCACTACAAGTGCCGTCATTCAGGGGTAAATTCAAGAGTTGTATTCACTTATTTATTTTAATGTGACTTTTTTTCTCTCTCTTTTAGAAGCAACTCATTTGATTGCTTTCACTCTGGCAACCTTTTTTCATATAACATCTTCTAATGCTAAGGTAGCCTCACCCCCCCCCTTACCTTGAATAATTCATGACCCAGAATCCAATAGTATCGGATTGGCTGAGGGTCGGTGTGGGGGGGCTCAAAAAGTTGAATTACAAAACATCTTATTCTTTCATCTCCTGAAGTTTTTATGTGTGTGTGTGTGTTGTTTCGCAAAGTGCAGAGGTCAATTATCATCCCTCTGGCATGAATAAAACACCGAAGGGCTCCAAAACCTTAGGAGATTTCTTCCACTTGTGTAGATTATTGACACTTACTCCATCCGTGTAAGAAAAAGGACCCTTTGTCTGTGGTCTCCTGCGCTGTTAGTGTCTCGATCGCCTTAGGGTAAAAAAAGAAAAAAAAAAGAGAGGCCTAATTTGCACTGGTCTGTTTTGGGGCCAATTATTATAATACCGCATGTGCTGGAAAGCACAATAAAATTGAAAACAATAAAGCAAAAGAGTGCTATCATGCATTATGATTTTCCGCTTGTTAAAGATCCATTTTATGTCTATTTGTAAGTTGTAGTTTCGCTTTTTCCTCTTTAGATATTTGCCATAAGGAGAAATTACAAATATAAAAAGTCTACACACCCCTGTACAAATGCCAGATCTTTGTATATTTAAAAACGCTTTCTTCATGAATGTGACTCATAACCCGGACAGCTCAATTTAAAAAAAAATCTATTCAAAAGGGAGTGGGAGGTGGTTGCATAAGTGTGCACACCCTCTTGTAGTGGTTGTAGTGTGTTCAGAATGAATAAATAACATTCAAACTCAAGTCAGCACACGGCTGCTATTTATTTCTAATATATCTTGAGAAATTAATAAAAAAAAGTACAGAGACACACACTGGTGATAGTTGATTAAATCTTATGGATATTTGCCATCATAACTGTTTGATTGAAATTCATTACAATGGATACCTGGTTAAATATGATCAACACAAGTCACACTAGCACGTTCCGGCCTTGGTTTCTACCAACACTAGATGTCAGTGTTTTCGCTGCACTGTGAACCTGCAGGTGATGTGAAGAACAAGCAGCCTGGGAAAGGCGCCTGCAATTGCATCCAATTTTTTTTTCTCCACTCCACACTTGAAAGTACTCCGTCTTGCACGGATTTCACACTTTAGCCTTCTGCGTCACGACCTGATTACGGAGGGCATCACTTTTATCTCGTAATGAGCCGCAAACTGCTGAGCACTGTTTTCTTTCTCGAGCAGCAGTGCTGTGGACTGTATATCTTGTAACTTGTTGCCGGATAATTGGCATATTACAAAAAATATACTGTACATTGCAGAGGATGTCTGCAAAGCATACAAAGACCAATTCAATCCTTGCATAATGTTCATTTTCCAGAATTAATTTTTAAAATGTGTTTATTGTTGTGTATTTATGTATGAATGCTGTGCTCAAGTGAATCAGTGAGTCACTCTCAAGCTTTTCAAAAACATTTTTTTTTTTTCATTCATATTTTATTGGCTGAACTTGTTTTTATATTCCCACCCAGCCCAACAGTGTTTAAACTTCAGGACAAATTTCTTGTGTCTGAGTAACAAGATCTGTGTTCATCGGGTTGCTGGGATTGTGGGAAAAAGGTGAATCATACAATAATCAGTATTGTATGTCACGGAACATTTGAGCAACAAGTTTTTTAAGCTTTTATGGACATTATTTTGTTATATTTTGGCCCATATTCAGATGGACATTCATAAGCTAATTTTTTTTTTTTATTATACATGAATGGTTTGATTTTTTTTTAAACAGCTTTTTTTTTAACAAAAGTTTTCATTTTAATTTAATCACTTTGCTCTATAGTCGCTGCACTCGAGTTACGACATTCAGCAGGACGCTGTTACTATGGCAACAAAGAATGTGTACATAAGTATAAACGTGCTTATGTTATTAACCTTTGCTAAAGAACGTGTAAAAGTCATAACTATAGTCAATATTAAAATGAATAACACGATCAAGGTACGTATTTATGTTATGTACGCCGTTCGTAACTTGGAAACGTGTCGTAAAACGAGGACCATCTGTAACGAGGCGGGGCTACAGATTTTGAAAGGGTGGTGGCAAGACGCGAATCATCCCTGAACCAATCAGATTGCGCTACGTCATCGAAACCGGAACAGGGAATCTCAAACCCGAAAAGAGCGCCTGGATTTAAAGTAGAGACGTTAACCCGAGGTAAAATAACTTATAATACAAATTAATAATAATTTTATGCATATGTTATAACACTCGGAAGGCATGATAAATCTCCTAATCTTAAACTATACCCGCAATCTACAAAAAACGCTTTCTATTTTGTGCTGTCATGCTTTGTTTGTTTTGATCTACTCATACAAAATGCAAACTGTAATATTGGAGAAATCGGGCCCAAATTAATACATTTTACACAAAAATGATTCCTCAAGCATTTTAGCAAAGTGTGTCCAGTAAAAGTAGCTCTGTTTACATGTTTGAAAACTATCGGTCAACTGTCATGAAAGAGATAAAAGTGGTATTGATACTCGTGTGGAAAATGAGCATTGAAGAAACGATGTCAATATTCACTATTGATTATTGGGGTTTTTTTTCCTGACAACAGAGATGCTGTGATTATACATTGTGTTTCTGTGCAGATAAGCATGTCATTAAATCAGCACATTACACGGCCATTTAAAAAATGTGTATTGTTCATTCGTCTTCATATATTTACCAAAATGTGTGTAAGCATATGCAGCAGTATATAAATCTCCTCTTGTACGTGCCCAGGATAATCCTTGACGCCACGACCATGAGTTTCTGTCCAAGTCCACCTGATGCCCTCATTGGCAACATCATCCAGCAGCAGAGGGACCGCTGGGAGAGGAAACGGAGCCGGGTAGCCAGAGAATTGGTGCTGTCGGAGCAGCGGTACTGCCAACAGCTGGAACTAGTCACCACTGTATGTTAAATATTTTAAAAAAGAAGAAAAAAAATACAGCACTGCCTCAACTCACAAAAGATTATTCAACTTTTTTTTCAAGATCTTTATTTTCAATCCAGTTTGAGTTGTAAATATAACTTTCGAAAGCCCTGCTAGCATAATGCTAACACACAAAGCAAAACTAGCATCAATGTTGCTTTGATTTGAACAAAAAAAACACAATATTACCACAGCAATTTTAGTCCATTAGTTGTGAAACTCTTCTTTGTTCATTTTACGTGACTGTACTACACTGCCCCCTGTTGGCCAAGATGCACACACTTGAAGAAACTTAATATCAATGGGCATTGAAGCATGAAATCATTTTATTATTCACTTTATTTTTTTTCTATTCTCGAGTCAGTTCTTAAGAGGTGTCTTCACCTTAGCAAATTCAAGATTTTATTTATTTTCCACAAACAATGTAAAACCTTGGTAGTCATTTTCATTCAGCATCATAAAGGTTACTGCATAGTGAAAAGCAACCTGCTGAAGGTAGCAGTCATTGTACCCTTCACTTCCTGCGGGGACAACAGACTTTACCACCCACCAGTGTTGCCTAATTTCTACTCAATTACTCTCCCTCCGCCCGTATACTCCAATTAGGAGTCATTTTAAGCCTTGTGCTCGTTCAATTTGCTAATCCCATTTCCACCGCAAATGACTTGAGACCGACGCAGCTGCCACTTTAGTCGGACGGCATTTTTCTATACTCGGAACAACCTTCATTCATATCCGCCTACTGACTATAATGCCTCTTACTTTTTTTTTGTCGTTTCGCTAACGTAAACAAAACAACTCGTGAAAAGTTTCACCAATCACTGCTGAGTTGTCTTCCTTATTTTTTTCCAGTACTTTGTGGAGATTTTGAAGGCCAAAGGAACCCTGAGGCAGGACATTAGAGAAAGCATCTTCAGTTCAATTAAAGCCATTCACTCAGTAAACCAGTAAGTATCCCTTTGCATAATTTACGAATATCAGCGCTTTAAGGGCAAGGAGAGACTGTGTAAAGTGATTGGGAAAGCAGTTGCTCCCCTGTGTGGGAATGCACTCATGATAAACTCCAGGTTTATTAAAGTATCGGCCTTATCTTCACCATTAGTCGTAGTCGATACTCTGTAAGGGTAGAAATGTTCAAGCCGACACCCCCTTGAGGACATTGTTATAATTTGAGAAGATAAAGCGTAAAATGGAAATGATCGATATAATGGGAAAATATGAGTTGTAATTGAAGCTTTGAACAAATTCTAAAAAAAATTATTCATATATTTTAAAGCGCAATAAAAATATGGCGTAATTTTCTTTAATTAGGAAAAAATAAATACATTTCAATTTATATTACATTCAATTTTATATATTTTTTAAAATTGATTCATTTATTTCTCTTCATTTTTAAATCACATTATCCTCCTGCACAATGCAATCTAGTTGAAAATGAATCAACAGTGCCTCTGCTGTCTTCAGCCAAATAATGCACGCCACATTCCCTCAATTCCTTTAAGACGCCATTCACCAACAATCAATTCCACACAATCGAACCAATTTTCCATTAATTAATTCTAGTGCTCATCTATTTGTCTGCCAGGTCGAAATGGGGAGGGAAAAAAAAAATAGGGTAGCGTAAGGCATGTGCTACAATGAAGACTGAAGTATGAATTACACACTGTGACGTACGGGATAAATGGTTCTGCACTTCCCATACATCTTCATTATGGGCCCCGCTTATTGAATTAGTGGTTTAAAAGCAACGGCAAGTAGTAAGTACTCCATTTAAAAACATTCCATTGAGAGACAGTGCATTAGACAGATTTATCAGCGCTAAGTGATAGATTAGATTTTCCCATATTCTCTTCCACCACTCTGACTTTTTGCGACGCAATAATTGTCCGGTAAAGTCATTTGGATTCATACGTGATATTCCAAGTGCGTGATATGCAATATGTTTGTTTTATTTGGTGAAACGGTAACAAGTGTCTGGATTATTAAAGGCTATCGAACGATGTCAAACTTTTCATAACCGCACAATAGAATTAACGTTCCATGCGTCATTAAAAAAAAAGCATTAAAAACCATTAAATAAATTTTGTGAAATTAAATTTCACAATAAAAGCATTAAATACGATACCTGGAGGTATTAATTAAATTAAAACATTAGTACGCTACCGTTTGCAATGCTAGCTTGTGTCAGATCTCAAAGTGGCATCAGTATAAAATTTAAGTAAATAAAGGTCACTATAATATAATTTAGCAAGAATAAATATGATAAATATTTGTGGGCACTTATTGTAAATTACAAAAAATAAAAAAAATTGTTCCTTCACTCATGTTCCTGTCACCAACATTCAACACGAAATGCAAATGCCACAAATCTGACCCAAAGTTTTACTCCCCCTTTAACTGCATAGCAGATCTTTAGAACTAATCCAGTCCACCCCAGTCCGGCACAGTTCAAGTGTCCAAGCGTGCAAACGCCCTGAGGCTTGTTGCTAAACATGATTATGCCCTCACACACACACACACACACACGCTCCCACGGAGTAGTCATTGTTAGATTTGAATTCCACCCAAGTGCAAAGTGTATATGTATATTCATCTGATGTCCCTGTGTTTGTTTACTTGCCCGCAGAGTGCAGTGGATAGAGTTAATAAATTCCACCATTTTTTTTTTTTTTTTAAAAGCTACATTAAAAAAGGGAGACATGTGAATATATATTGATATGCCGTGCCATTCATTTCTGCCGCAGACTGTTTATTGAGAAGCGGCAGCAAAGGCAGCCATCCAATTATCCCTAGCTTCGAACATGCCAAAACAGGAATAAGACTTGAAAGGCCTGTCAGCGGATCAGGTATGAAGAATAGCCACAGTGGATTTAAAAATGGGAGGCTGGTGGGTGGGGTGGGGGGGGGGGGGGGTGTCATGATGATAATAATAGGTAGAACATGAAAGGTAGATAAGACAAGACCCGTGCTGTGATCAACAAAATTCCACGCTATTGTTTGTGCTATAACAGCGAATTGACTTAATGTTTATTTATTAGTCATGTTAATGGCGCCCTAACAATTGATATTCATGCCACCCCCAGATGAAGGCGACTCGCTGGGAATTGCAGTTGAGGTCATATCCAGCCCAGATGTCGCAACTGCTTGGAATTAATGCAGATTAACTCGACATGCGCCGAATACTAATCCCGCCCTGGCCGGATAATTTAATTGCTGTAAAAAAAAAAAAAAAAGTAAAAGAAAAGGTAATCTTTAATTTCATATTTATCATAATAGCCTATGGCAGTAAGCAGGATGATGGGGGGGGAATCGGAAACACTACATTTCCCGCCCTTTGCCCTCGTTAGAACTCTCTCGGCTTCTCCTGCATCTCCTGATTATGAACAGAGGCTACCTAGGCGTGCAACTTCATTAAAATCTATTTAAATCAACTTCAACTGCCTCCTTCCAGCGTGTGCGAACAGAAGTCTCTGGGAACATCATTAGAGAGTGGGAATGTGTGTATGGATGTGTGTGTGTGTGTGTGGTACTTCCTCTAACTTTGGATAACAAGCTCCTTCACCAGTGTCAACACCCCCAACCAATTGCGTCCGTGTTGCTATAATGTGCCTGACAGGCTGACGACTGTTTTCCCTTGATTCACTTGTTTTGCTCCAGAGTTCAGTAGGCATGTTCTCACTACAAAGCGGCCCAGGGTGCCCCGAAGGTAAGACCTACCTGGTCCTGGTAAATACACCGAGGCCTACAAAACGACACTACAGAGCGTGAGGAACAGTCCTAAACTTTGCTCAACCTCCGCTGTTTCTCTAAACGTTTTTGCCATGAAACGATACTTCAGATGCCATCGCGCCTCATTTGAGATCACACCGATACGGAACGGCGGTGTATTCCCAGGCGCTAACTCAAAGTCCAAAGCGATCTGACTGCAGGCTAAATGTGCGCTGGAGGAAGCGCTTGAAAATTAATGTGTCAGAGGTGTCTGACACACCAAATGTATGCGGCGTAAATTTTGGTAGGGTTGCAAAGATATTCCGATTGATTGTTAATTAAAATCTCGAAAAGTCAGCTGGGTGAGGTTCCAGCTCACCCAAGAACCTCAAGGCCCGCTGAATACCGAGCGACGCGACTGGACAATTGTGAACGGTCTATGCCACAGGTATCAAACTCAAGGCCCGGGGGCCAGATAGGGCCCACCACATCATTTTATGTGGCCCGCAAAGACAAATTGTGCATCAAATTCGTGTGTCATTACTAGAATTGCAAATTGTCTTCACTTTTATTATTACCGTAATTTTCGGACTATAAGTCGCGGTTTTTTTCATAGTTTGGGTGGGGGGGCGACTTATACTCAGGAGCGACTTATATACATATATATGTTTTTTTTCACTTTTTTGAGCATTTTATGGCTGGTGCGACTTATACTCCGGTGCGACTTATAGTCCGAAAATTGCGGTATTATTTTTTTTTAATATTTGACCAGTTTTTACTTGATTTGAAAACGAGTTATTTGTCATTTTGTTTTGTAGCTTTTACTGTACATAATATGAGGTGCTCATACATTTATTTGGGTTGACAGTCATAATGGCCCTCCGAAAGAAGCTATGCGGCCCGTGAAAAAAATTTGTTTGACACCCCTCGTCTATGCTAATTCCTTGTTAGCGCGTCAATTGGATTTTACATTGATTTTACATTAGCGCCGGAGATGTTTTTGAAGCAAGATTTAAAAATACACGACAATATGTGTTTGGCAATTTGTTTGCGGCAAAATGGGCCGATTAAATTTTGATATTGTATATTTAGGAGCTAACGCTAACCCTTCGATATTTGTGTTTTGCAGATCTTTGCTAGTCCACCTGGAAAACGGCAACTTTGCAAGGGGCTTTGAAGAGTTTTGCACTCAACTGCATCACTACAACATCTTCGTGGACAACATTTACGATGCCCAAAAAGTGCTTTGGGTAAGTTAGGCTGCTTATTCTGAAGCTATTGCTAGCAAACGCCAACTTCCCATCACAGCTTTAGCTACACTCACCAAGGCAGGTTTATTGTCATGACTGACATGAGTGACAAGTTTAGGGCATCATGTCACCCAAATGTTGACACATACTCATGCTGACATGATGTGCAGATGCATATTTAATGACATCACCGGCACCCCACAACCCAACACCTTGTCCAAGCCAGACATAATGAGTAACAAGAATGGGGGGATTCTCCAGTTTGTTAGCGGGACTATGACATGAGTTTTCAGGGGTCGTCATTGTTATGTCCATCATCGGGTGTGCAAGCTGAATGTAAATACGACTTTGTGGGAAGAAAATGGGATATGTACTAGCTCGATCTGTTTCTTTGCGTATTGTCATAAGCGATATGTGGTGCATGTTTCTTTCAGTCATCTTGTCAAAGGATGGTTTGTACGACAGATTTGACGTGTCATGTATTGTTTGGAGGATTTTTTTATTTTTATGAAAAGATGATGTGCTACCGTGTCCCTAGTTTGGTTCAAGGAAAGCCGAATAAAAACTTATGCAATATCAAATAGTGAGCAGCCTTGGAAGCAATGGGTCCACTTTGTTGCAGCTGTGTCTAATTGATTTTTATTTTTTTATGATAAATTGTGTCCCTTTGTCGATCCAGATGCAGCTGAAGAAAAACAAGGCCTTCAGACGGTTTAAGAAACTTCAGGAAGGCCGACCGGAGTTCAACAACCGCAAGCTGGAGGACTTGCTTCAACTTCCTATCGAGCGGATTGATCAGTGAGTTTTTCCGACCGCTGAGTAAATTCTTAGTGTTTTTGGTCATTCATTCAGTCACAGTACTGAATTTCTTTCTTTCTTTCTTTTTTTTTCTTTCTTTCTTTCTTTCTTTCTTTCTTTCTTTCTTTCTTTCTTTCTTTCTTTCTTTCTTTCTTTCTTTCTTTCTTTATTCATTTATTTATTCATTTATTTATTTAATAATCAAATTACTATATTAATCATTTTATATTTTTATACTTTATATAATGTATTTATTTATATTATCCGTATTTATTTATATTATCCGTTTTTGGTCATTCAGTCGCAGTACCATATTTTTTACTTTATTTATTTATCTATTTTATAATTAAATCACTATATCAATTATTTTGTATTTTTTATACTTTATATAATGTATTTATTTATATGCATTTATTATTTATTTATTTATTTTTACTTTTATTTTTACCGAACTATAAGGCACTCTTAAAATCCTTTTAATTTTTGCAAAAACTTTTAACTAAATCCCTTTAACAAAATGTTTTATTCTATAAATCTCTTCGAATGATGCCGTTCTGTTAACCCCCAACAATAAGCAAGATCCACAAAGGAAAAAAAAGCCGATAGTGTCAAAAAATATCCTGAAATGATACTTGCATAATAAGCAGTAATTGTAACTATTATTATAAATCGGAACAACAGCCCCTCCCTATTTCCCCTCTCTGCTTACACTCGCAAAAAAAAAAAATTTTTTACATTATTTAAAATACATCAGTGCTTTCTCAAAGGTATTCATTCCCCAATACACCGGGAATAAACACTACATCCCTAACATATTATTTTTACAGCAAACATTGCAAAATGCTTCCAAACATCACAGTCTTAGTTTATTTTTATTTCTTTTTTTATAAATCTGTTCCCTACCAACTAATGAAATGTGTTCAGGTCGCATTCCACCGCTTCCTTAACATGTCACCGATTTCACGCACGAGTTGCCGTTTGATTGTTTTCCTTTCACGAGTCTTTTGCCGCGTTCATTAAACAATCTATCGTCTGGCTGACAGATATAATTATTATTATTTGATGTAGTGCCCACGTCTCACGCGCTATCCGTCCGGAAACTGTCAAAATCCGGTTTGTTAAGTACCGCTTTTGTGTTCGCTGTAATTTCACGCGGTCCTGATCTCACTTGTTAATTAGCGGAACAAGAAAAGAAATCATCTGAAACGTGCTTTCCAACGCGTCGCGTTTCGTGACACTGGTTGATCAAGCCGCTTGTTTGCATCCTAATTACGTATCTTCCACGCTCGTCGTCATTACCGACGTACGATCAAACCTTTGACATGTTACATCCAACTAACTTGCCGGTGAGTTTGACATGAGCGTTTGTTTTCCTGGGTTAGGTTGGTTATTTGAATCTCCTTACGGTGTTTGTGTTTTATGAAATACTGGGGGGAAAAAAAATCTGGATGTCATTGGTCCTTATGACATACAATTATCCATGACTCTGACATCTAATCAGTCTCCAGTGCAACCTCGTGTTGCCCGGGGTTTCCTTGTCCACTTCCCGTCATTACCATCGATTCATCTGTCACTCTCCGCAAAACCCTTGAGACTTGAGGGATGTGTCTAATTTTGTGATGATTTTAAGCGGGGTAGAGATAATCATCGACTAGCAACTTACCTCGGTTGGGAACGGCAAGAAAATTGTTGTCCCGTATCGCCCTTTTAAGAATGATGGATGGTGAGCGAAGCCCCGGGATGCGGATACTTATGTTGCTGCGAGGGGGACGACTAAAATAATTGCCTTTATTAAGTGGCGCTTCACAAGAGCCCGACTTGGTGTAGTCATCTGTCTCTTCTACCGCTGAGTTCACCATTATGACAGCGGTGGGGTCTCGAATTGATTGCGACAACCCCTCTCCGCCCGTACCCGGCTATGTCAATAATGGAGTTTTAGCTCTTATAAAGATGGCAGCAGGCCTTGGATTATGTGTGCTCTAAACCAAGCGTAATTTAGCGTAACAAGGCTTTGACCCAGCTTGCTTCAGAGGATCTTCTGTGTAAAAAGGCATACAAAACCCAAAGGTCTTTCGGGTCATTGTCATTCCTGCTCACCATTGTGAAGCACCGAGTTGGGCGTTGTACATGGCTGCCGTACTTGAATTCATCTTTCATTTGACAAGGTGGGCTTTCAAATTAGCTGCTTTTGTGTGCTCGGGCATTTATTCTGTCATCCGCTACAGCCTGGCTAAGGCTACTCCAGACAAGGACGAACTTTTGATTAATTTCTTTTGAAATGTTTTCTGAAAGACGTGGTCTGCAGGTACATCGCTGTTAATTTTTTCACTCCCCTCTTAGTAATTTGTTATATGTTGTCCGTCTGACCCTGTGCTTCATTGTCAGTATTGAAGCAAGATTGGCAATGAAACCAATTGCTTTATTGAGGTAGATCCATTTATTACCAATAAAAAAAAAATATGCCAGGAAAAGTTCAAGATGATTGTACGATCAGATAATTAGGCAGACATTTGCTATCAACACAAAGCGTCATGGATGGGGATTGTCTCAAGTTGAATTTTATCGTCCAGCTCCTTTCAGCTGCCATTGACGCCCGGGAACTGAAAATTAACATATTTTATGTTACCGTATTTTTCAGACGATAAGGCGCACCGGATTATAATGTGCAGTCTCAGAAAATAGGCCCATTTTTGGAAATGATCGTATATAGGGATCAAATCTATTTTTTGAAATATATATACATATATTATAATATAGGCGAGCCGGGTTAAAAGACGTATTACTGCACATTAAGGTAAACAAATCAGTTCAGCAAATGAGTCAAACGATTCAATTTAAATCCGACATCCGTATTTAAGCCTCTCTGTCTATTTTTGAGAAAAAGTGCGCCTTATACTGTAAAAAATACGGTACACGATCCAGATCAGGTATGCGTTGTTGGGATGCTCTTGTTTACAAATTGGAACATCTCGGAAATTAATTGTAACGTGTTTTCCTGGCGGTAGGTGCGTCAAACCACCAGCTCTTACGTTCCATAGAAAATATACAAGCTGTTGGGAATATTTTATTGTCTCATTATCTTTCTTTGCTGCGGTGCTAATGAGTGGGACAGGGCAGCTTAATAAGTGAGTGTCATTTACATTATTTGAAATCAGCTATAATAATGCTCATTAGAGTGGTTCTTTTGTTACGCTGCCGCTGTAATTAGAATTTCATCTCAACTCCTTGGAAGAGAAGAGAAAAAAAAAAAAAACGAGGGCACCCATTGCTAATAATGTCTGTAATGCATTTGTTACTACAAGGCGATACAAGGAGAGAAGGAACTGGGTATTTTTTTTTCCTTCTTTTTAAGTGTCCCTTAATTGATGTCGGCTTAATTAGAGCTTGTTAGGCATTCATTTCATTTTTAATCAGTAACTGAGTACATGCACAATGCGCTCCTCCACCCACAGCGTGATAGCTCGCCGCTAAGACCCAAGAAAATGAAATATTTTTTTTTTTGCTCACGATCGACTTATTGCAACAAATTGGCGGTGTGTTAAGCAGGTGGCTTTTTTGACCTCACCCAGTGGCACCAACATGTCTCGGCAGCCAGACTACACAAAGACGGCACAACAACAAAAAATCAATCAGTGTCTTCCAAGGTTAAATCGTTTCAACGGGGAAATAAAAGAATATAAATAATTGTTCAATTTTATACGGATATTTTTGATTTTTTTTTTCATTACCACATAACAGATTATCTCTATATTTATTTAAAGAATATCTGTTTTCTTAGGTATAAACGTTTACTGCAAGAGATGACTGCAAATACGATTCCAGATAACCCTGAGTTCCAACAGCTTTCACGTAAGTGCCTTTCGCAATTGTGCTCCCGTCTCAGTAATCCTTTTTTTCCCCCCCTACCTGCGTGTCAAGGTCAATATATATATTTTTTTATATTGTTAAGCGATGAATACCGCACTCTCCATCTTGTCCCTCAAGTGGTTGATGCGCCCACATGTTTTCATGTCATTTCAGGATTCAGTCGATGTTTGTGTTGATCCAGGTCGTCAAAACCGATGGACAGAATGAGTCAGTCAGTCACGATGCAACTTACATCAAAAAGTTCGCCTGGTAGTTTTTTCATTTTAGTAAAAAAAAAACTTTATTTATATTTTTTGTTGAATTTGAAATGATCCAACCTCTACTTTGGTTCCAGCGTCAGTCAAACCAAGAAAAACTCAGTGGAAACTTTTCATTGTAAAAAGTCCGTCACCAGACAGTCATTCCAAAAGAAAGCCCTCATTAGTTTAATTTGGCGAACAAAGACCGCGTTAGCATTCCCTTTCATTCCCCATTTGCCGTTATTGTCGCAGCGGCGCTTCGGCCAGCGGAGAAATGAAAGCCAAGTAAAAGCTCAACGCGAGTGCAAGTTCTGGTTTGATGTGGATTTTGACATAATTAATTGGGAGTGGATCAGAGGCTATTAAGCTAGCGCGATATTAATAAATAAAGTCCTCCGACATCAACACAAATCCCGATAATGACTCATTGCGGTCGTCAAATAAACAGCGAAGTCGACTGAAGTGCGAATATACACAAGGAATTATTTATGGCTATCAATTAAAATCTCATTGCTGATGTGCTGCCTTTGCTTACAAATTAAAACAGCCCGTGACTCTAAGATGAAGGTACATATCTGAAAGTGCTCCACCATCGTCTCTTCCTCTTCTCATTAGCGATCTGTTTTTAAACTTGTTTTTTTTTTAATGGGGGTTGGGTGTTTTTTCGCGTTTTCCGTCGTCAGCCCCAATTGTATTGCAAAGGGAATTATTTTTAAAAGATATTTCTGACAAATCACGTATCTGATTAAGGAAACGAGCTCATGCGGGGTTGTTGTTGTTGTTTTCTCTCGTGTTGCTCCGTGTCGTTTTCCCCCTGAAGCTTCTGTTTTCTGCCTTGCTTTGCATTCTCGCTCGATTTAATTGTTATAATTGCGTCACTTTGGGAATTTTTTTTTTGCCCGCTTACAGTACGACACAACCCAAGCACGAAAACAATGTACGACCCGATAAATGATGCTGAGACTTTGTCGTAAAAGTTCTTCCGGCTTTTGTTTCATTGTCAAACAGTCTAAATAGCAAATAAGTGGAATAAAGTGTCCAAGAATTGCAAGAGTTCTTCAGCATGTCTAATAGGCGAGATGTATTATTAATGCCTCGGCCAGATCTCATGTCAAGAAGGCGGTAATTAGAAGTTGTTGTTTTTCCGAGGCAGTAAAAATATTCCGAGCACGCATAACAAAGGGGGAAAAGTCTACACGGATGCCTTGTTTGGTTTACATTGTAATTGTTGTGGAGTTAAGCGAGCTAATTAGGCGGCGATTATTTTAGTAGAGACACGTCGCCGAGAGGCTCGTGTTCATCTCGATTTTCCTTCCTCGGAAACCAAAGTTGAAAAGTTGCGCTTGAAATTCAGCCACGCGTCGTGACATCGAACGTGTTAATGATGTAGCTGGAAATGTTTACAGCTATTATCGGGGATGCGTTGCAGTAATCGTCATGGCTTTGTCCTTTTTTCATGTATTTTTTTTTTCCGGTGCTAAGGTTTTGTTGCAAAAAGTTTCTTGCAATAATTGATACATGGAGGAATTCAATTTAAGGGAATTGAATTTGTAGAAATCAAACCGGTAAAGGAGTGTAAACACATACTAACAATTGGGCCCAATTAGCAAAACCCTGATTATCAGTCTCAGATTCTCAGATCTGCCTGATCTTCAGTCAACACTCTAAAATGGAGCACTGGGTTATACGGAGAACCGGGTTATATGGAAAACCGGGTTATACGGAGCATTACTCCACATTAAGGGAAACAAGCCAGTCCAGTAAATAAGTCAAACTTTATCCAACTTCAATTAGACATCCTAATATTTGACATAAAGGATTTTAAGTGCCCCTTATAGTCCGAAAAATACGGTAAAGTCATCCACCGGTATAATGTGTTTTTTTTTTTGCCACAGGGGTGGTGTCTGCGGTGGATGAGCTGCACCAACGTATCCAGAACAATACCCGGCGCCACGAGAACCACCTGCAGCTGTGCCGAGTGCGGAAACTGCTGAAGGGGCGAAAGACGAAGGTGTTGGCTGCAGGTTAGGGAGCCTCTGATCACTTATTCTTTTCATCTGGTTGGAGCGGCACCTCAAACCACCCCTCTCCGCGTCTATTGCCGTGTCCTGCGGGACTTAAGAGTAGATGCAAGTGGAGATATGGAAAAAAAAGGGAAATTCACTAAATAAAGATGAATTGTGTACAGTAGGTAGATCTTTTTATAGCCGATAATCAGGGCAACTTTCTCCAATGTGGTTTGAGTGTTTTTCCTTTTTCGCTTAATTATTTCCTCTTTTCCGTTGTGGTTCCTTCTCTACTTGTGGAGCGGTGGCTTTTTCTTTTCCCGCCTCCTGTTGTTGGTCCCCGGGGGGGGACTCCGGCCTCCTTGTTGCGTTCGCTCGGCCTGCCAATATCCCCCGGGACCAATTAGAGCCCAGTCTCATCTTGTGGACTCGCTGATAAAAAAGGCAGCCAAAGTGTGTTTTCTCGATATGGGTAATGCATGTATGCGCCGAGCCACGTGTGTGTGCGGGTGAGTTTGTTTTCTTGGATATTGCCGGAGTGTTTTTTTTTTTTTGCGCAAGCGTGCAACAGAAGCGGCATTTCTCTAATGCCGATGTGGGAAGTTTCAAAAGCTCCTTTCATTCAAGTTCTCAGACCCCTCGCAATAAACCCACCCAGTCCCACCAGGCCGACTTCAGAGCAGACGCGGCCTCACCCCGACCCATTTTGCTTCCCATCGCACCAGCATCGCCATCTCAGGCCCCTCAAACATATTAAGTAGGGATGTGATTTGCGGTAGGGGCGGGGCTAGCCACTGTGAGATACAAAACCCCGAATCAATGGGACATCGTTACAGCAGAAAAACGGCCCGTTTCCCGCGGTGACTCCCGATTTATGTCTGCCTCCAGGTCCCTTCAATTTAAGATATTTCACATTTTTATCTCTGGTGACCTTTGACCTGGTCTTGCAACTGGATTTGGTTGTATTAAAATTCACTGTCAAAATTCAGTTTGAAATCGTATTCTGATAATTTAATCAAAGTAACCGCATGGAAAAATAAGCATAGTGTCATTTTCTTCAAAAGTAGTAGGGAACTTTTTTTTTTTAAGAACATGTTAACCCTACTTAGGTAAATATATGCCCTGTTAAGGCCAAATCTGACCTGTCCTCATTCTGTCACATCTCTACAGTACAGAGGAACAGGACCCCTTTGTAGATCCAACCTTTTATTTCCTGACCCACCTTCTCTCAGCCCCCCCACCACGGCCTTGCCCAAAAGACTTTGTAGTGGGAGCCGAGGTGCTCTTTGACAAGGAACATTGAAAAAAAAAAACCTTTACGTGGAGAGGAGTGCTCGGCACCTCCTGCTTTTTGAACCTGCTGCCTCAAAGCCCCCGCGGATGGTCAGATGCTGGCAGGGAGTCTGAGAAGTACCTGGATTTTTCTTCTTGGCAGTGTTGCTAACTTCTCAGAACCTTGTCAACATTTTCTGTCAAGGTAAAGCTGATTTAGAAAAAAAAAACAGTTTGTTCCGGCGTTGATTTGAATACACGGAATTTAACTTGACGTCTTTGAAGTGCATCCGTTTCAGTACGCTGGACAGCGGCGGCTTTCCGACGCTTGAGCAAACATACTTTGCCGCTCGAGCGTGAATTAGAAGCGAAGGCATGTTCCGCTATTACATTACGACGCCTCCACTTGATTTATTACAAAAACTTTACGGAAGAAACGGCACCTGCCGACAGTCATTTACAAATCGCTGATGTGGAACTTTGCATTTATACCATTATGGTCATAAATTAAGTTTAATACTTTGTTTTAATTCATTCAAGCTTTTTTTTTTTTCTTCAATCATTTGTAACATTTAGTTGGATAGTTTGAAACAGTTCAGGCAACGGAGAATCCGCTATCTCCAGACTATTTTTCCATGTGACACCCATGGCATTTTAAAAGCAATTTGACCCCTTGCACTTCATCTCAACAAACTCATCCGAAGCGGAAAATGTCTACGGTGAGCCCGAAAGGCACGTCTCGGGCCTAGTCGTAATCACAGGCGGGGTAATTACAAAAAAAAAATACCCCGGACCTATGTTTGAATGTTCATCTTTATCTATCCAAATGTCAGGCTGTTGCTTATTAGCGGCGGTCACGGCGCTGCCAATCAAAGAGCCGAGCAGGAGCTATACATTTATCGGCTTGTACCTCCCACTGTGGCCGTCTTTACATTTCACGTCAGCCTCTTTTGTTTTTTTCATGTCAGCTTGACCTACATGACTAATTAATTTAGTTGTCCTTTCATGCAGAACACACCAATTACAGCATCTCTCCATCACAGTTTAAAAAAAATAAAATAATTTGTTTCTTCTTCTACAGGAAGGTGGTACATCCGTGAAGGCTGGCTGAAGGTGGTCCCGTCCAAAGGATCGGGGGTCAAACCCAGGATGTTTTTCCTGTTTTCCGACATTCTTCTGCAGGCTAAGCGCTGTAGCTACCTGCATCCCACTGACAGCGAGAAGTTTGCCGGGCAGCAAGCGTATCCGCTGGAAGAGTGCGTCGTGAAAAAGATTTTCGGCGACACCACGGGGAAAGGAGGCCTGCTAAGCGTGAGTTTCGATGTCAAAATGATTCCGACACATGAGGCAAATGACCCTTACACATATAACCACCCAATTAATTCATTTACTGAACTTTACAGAGACTCTCCACACTTCGCTTTTTATTCACCAGTCTGTATGGAATCGTACATATATGGTTTCTAATGAATGCAAGCATGTTGCAGCAGGTGTCGAGACATCTGCTTATTGACGTGAGGCGTTATTCCCTTTTCGACGCACGTCGCATGTTTGATTCTTACCTCAAGTCCTTGACAGTCGCGGCGTGACGTGAAGTTCGCCAGACGTTTTGAGTGTCACTTACTTCCTCCTCATTTAGCCCCCCCCCCCCAAAAAAAGTTCAACTTTTAATGTTCCTCCCGCTTTGGTCTGATCCGTCTCGCAGGTCTCAGTGCAGCTGCCGGCTGACAAATTACGTCTAAATGATGTAGTCGCTGTCATGAAACATTCAACGGAACGAGTCGCGCGTCATTGAGCAAGCAACCAAAGCGTTTATGCGGCAAGTGTTTACTGCCAATGCTGCCGCCGTATCAATATTCATTTCGGCTGATACGCTGTCTCGGGAAGCACTTTATGTTCTGCTGCTAATGTGCGGCGCTCTGATACATAAGCAGCCTGGCCGTGCTTTGATTGCGCAACTTGTGGTATTCAATTCTTTTTCATGTGGATTCGCAGTGGAGCTAAGTATGCAGTAGGGCAAAAAAGTCAAGTGGAGAGTAATTTAAACAAAAATAAAAACTAAAATTAAAGTTGAGTTCTTTATTCTGGGGAGAAAAAATATTTTTGAAGTGGAAAAAGATTTAAATTGAATATTTTCAAGAAAATAATAACCAAAAAAAAAAGATTTAAATGGAATATTTTCAAGAAATTATTTTAAAATTCTTTATTTTGGGGAGAAAAAATATTTTTGAAGTAGAAAAGATTTAAATGAATATTTTCAAGAAAATAATTTCAAAAAGAAGATTTAAATTGAATATTTTCAAGAAAATAATTTAAAATTCTTTATTTTGGGAAGAAAAAATATTTTTGAAGTAGAAAAATATTTAAATTGACTATTTTCAAGAAAATAATTTCCCCCCCAAAAATTGAAATTGAATATTTTCAAGAAAATAATTTTTTTTTAAAATTCAGGTTAAAGGTTTCTGTTTTGAGAATTAATCATATTTTAGTGGAGACAAACATTTTCATTTGCACAAAAAAATGGCTAACTTGAAAACAACTTTTTTATTGATCAGGACTTATCCAGTCAGGTGAAACATTTTAATTTTGAAAAAAACACAAATTCATTTCGCCTTCCAAACTGTTAAATAAAAAAAAATCAGCGCGTGCATTCGTCGGCGTGCGTCAACAGCTAAGCAATGCAGTGATGCCAGTCGCCTTGCGAGATAATCTCTCAGTTGTTGGATCAGATTAGGGGCCAGATCCATCTCTTCCGGGCCCTCCAGTAAATACATCTTCCTCAAGCCTTGTCGCCGCCTTCCGCCAGCCGGCCCGCGCGTTATCTAATGGCAGAAATGGCATTTCATTAGCCTCTTATCCCACCGAGGCCCGAATGCATACTCAATAGCATTACCCGTAATTTCTCATAAGGACACATTATTGATCCCTAGCTACTACCTGAGCTGAAGAAAAAAAAAAAAAAAAAGGTCTGTCAGCACTCCGGGGCCTTCCTCATCCTGTGCCATGAAGAATTAAAGCTAAATTAAATTTGACAGCTGTAAATGCCATGGCAATCTATATGCAAAGTTTGTGAGCCCCCCTAAAAAAAACAAAAAAAAAAAAACACTTTTATTAAAATTTATTGTATTTTTTTTCTCCATCAGGGTTGTTTGTTTTGGCTCACCCTTACCTCCCCCCCCGCTCTCATTCAACTTCCTTTTTCTCTCCGCGCCGCTGGAATATTTTCCCACATCCCCGACAGATTCTCTTTGATGTATAAATAATCAAGCGAAATTATGTGCGCCCGGGCTCTGTCGTCCTTATTATACAAAGTAATTTCTACCTAAGAGGGTCAGATTTCCTGACAAATCCCTAATTACGCCACAGCGAAAAGAAACGCAAGCTACTTATGCGTGAATCGAGTGCCTCATCTCACGTACCACTCAATTCAGCCTCTTTAATTAGATAATACGTTTGACGAATGGAGCTATTTTTTTTTATCTATTTAATGTATAATAAGAGAGGGAGAAAAAAATGTCGTCTGAGCTTCTAAGTTCCTTCCCGATCAATATCTCACTACCAAACAAACTAGTTCCTACGTCTGAAAATTCCACAGCTTAAATGTAAAAGGTCATTTAATATAGCAAAGGGCTAATTCTGAAGCCTTTCGAAAAAGGTTTGCGCTTAAAGTCTTGAAGGTCTGTTTGGCTCTCGTGCCTGTTTTTAGCAATACATTGATCAACTCAATATTAAATAATGATAAATAATTGAACTTGGATGGAGTTTTACTATATGGTCAGCATACAAGGGGAGATATTTACTGGGATGGCCTGCCTTCTACTGTTTGAATACGGGTATTACAGTTCTAAAGAGATTTCAGGAAAAGTGCGTGAAGCGATGAAAAAATCATGACCGTTGACTATACATCAGTTTTTGTTATTTATGGTATACGATGGAGTAAAAATTAACATTTGTTGTTCCGTTTTCTCCTCCAGCTGACTTTTCCTAAAGCCAAACTCCTGCTCATGTCAAACAACGTGGAGGATTTTAATGATTGGTACCAAAGCTTGTCCTCAGCAGTTAGGTAAGTAAACTTGTGTTTATGTTTGAGTTTCATTCAGAAGTCCAAAAAAAAAAAAGACTAAAAATATTTAAAATTTTGATTATCGCACTTGCAAGGCCTATTTTTAGCTTGGATAAATCAAAATAGTATTTTTTTATTGCAGTATGACATATTTTCAAATTGAAAATAAATTAATTGAATTACTTTTATGTTCAAACAATTTTAAAAAATGGTTTTAAAGATGTTTCAAGCATGTAGGAGGTGTATCACCCAGAACTTGTCAAATCTCAGACTAGGACTGACCTGGCCCGTCGTCACCGGTGGAAGGTCCCCGAAACAAGCAAAGGCCAGATATACTATAAGAAGGGGGTCCCCGCCCCCCCAACCCTACCGGCTAATTAGTTTATCCCGTTGTCAGGGATGCTGTCAAGGGGAGGCTGTCAAAGCAATCGGACCACCCGGTGGACGAGCCGGTCTACAGGTTCTAAACTCCGGGGAGCGTAATTAGCCGTAGCGTAGGACCATGTAAGAGGACAGGCTGAGAGGAGCAGAGGTCAGCGGCGCTCACACCAGGTCCGTCGGGTATGTGTGCGTGTCCACACATGGCTAAATTATTGATTTCCGGAAAGACTTCACAATGCTTGACTGAGGTTTTTTTTCCCCGTACTCTATTATTTTTAATGACAAAATTACCCATTCACAGTCATCTTTATTTTTTTTTTAATAAATACACACTTTTCACACCGCAACTAGTAGACAGGGGACTTAATTAGTGACTAAATCAATGCCGGTGGCACTAAATGAAGGATGAGCTCTGTTAAGGCCCGACCGCCGGGGATGTGCTGGATGCTAAACACCATTGAAACCCTTACTTACCTTTTCATTTGCAGCTATAAGCCCTTTCCCGCTTATCGGGTCGCTCTCCTGTGTGTGTTCCATATTTTGTTTGCATTAAAAAAAAATCAACAAACTGTGTTTGCAGGAAGCTGCAGTCCAAGTCGACGGTTGTCCTTCAGCGAGAGGATTTGAACCAGGAACCTCTCGGCTCGGCCGCTGAGGGACGCAATTTACAAAGCGGCAATGCCAATAGGAAGAGGAATGTGGTAAATAAACAGTTAGAAAAAATAAATAGTAGCACCCTCCAGTTTTGTGTTAACGCAGTTTTGTGCAACTAGCTTGTACACAACAATGAATCTATGCAATATAAATTATTGTATTGTGAAATTATTCAGTACAAAGGAACCGGTTCTGAGATTTCTACCCGTTTATGCAGGTGAGCAACGAGCCTGGTGAGCTTGCTCAAAAAGCGTCCGTGAGTGGGAGAGCAGCGCCCCCAACGGATGAAACAGTCCACTACAGAGCAAAGGTCCTTTCATTCTTTCATAGTTTCAACCAAGCAAGCCATCAAGCCTTTTTTTGTTGCTCCATTTAAGTTTTGTTTTTTTGCATCCAACAGCTCAGTGTCCACGTCAAGCTGCGTTCTCCTCTGAGAGATTTCTTTCCTAAATGCAGAAAATATTCGACGTGACAACACCGGTGACGGTCTGAGAGTTTCACTTCAGACTTCTCCACTCACTCCAAGGACTCTTCATTATTTGACTCATTACGACTTTTCCTTTTCTTGTGCAATACAGACTATTTTATTACTGCCTATATACCAAAAATGTGATATTAACGTTGCTGCTTTTGTCACTCGCTTGATTTTAAAAGGAAGCAATTGGGTCAATTGCATTCCATTGTGTGTGTGTGTGTGATATTGGCACATTTACACCCAAAGCCAGTTTTGTTTATCTATATTATCCTTTTATGATTTTATATATAAGTGTGCATTCTATTCTATCCTTTTATTAGCAAATATGCACTTCTGTTTGATTCGGAAAATGACTGATATAATTTGGGAGATTTTAAGATGAATCGATTCATATCGTAGCGATCCTAATACTATTACGATTGTAATGACGATCACAAATCACATCTCGCAATGGAAATCATTTGCCAATAAAACTCCAATAACAGACGTGTTGCCCTTTTGACACGCAGTAATCAAATATGTCCGCCAGAGGGAGACAAACCCACGGATATGGATCTAGTTTAATATGTAGAGATAAATAGAAGCTGCCTGCAAAAATAAAATAACAAATTAATTTGTTAGGTGGGTACACTGAAAGTTAATTTGTTAATAGTAAATTTCCTGACTACATTTGTTCTATTATAAAAAAATAGCGTGTGATTTAAAAAATTCTAATCCTGCCTAGCAACAGGTGATCGGGGTAGGAAAATAAATAACAGTGCAGGAAGCAGGGATGAATTGAACCATGGTCTGCACTGTAGGTTTCAAATTATTTATATCGGCATTGATTTCTGTTGTTTTTAAAAAATGAACGACCACAAATGACCCCGCCCCTCCATTAGCAACTCAGCTGAATCCCCCCCTTTGCCCCCCTCTCTTTCTCCTCCACCCATCCGACCGTCTCCCCCGGTGCTCCCCTTGTCCAGTCCACTCATCTCTCGAGCGGGCTTCAACTCCTCTTGTTTTTCACCCCTCATTTCCTCATGCATGCTTTTCATTCCTGGAGCTTTATTTGAGGAGAACATGAGCGACATCAAGATTGCAGTGCTTGGGAGTGAAGGAGTTGGAAAATCAGGTAAGAGGATTTCAATTCAAGCATGTCATAATTCATATGAAAAAAAACTCTTAGGATCCTAATGTGAGGAAAATAGTTGACATTTATGAGCATAAAAATGGACTGACAACCCCTAAAAATTAAGTAACCTTTGTTTTTCAGCCCTCATCGTCCGCTTCTTCACTAAACGATTCATTGGAGAATATGCATCATCTTCAGGTAATTAAAAAAATGATTTCTGGACCACATCTTTCTAAATTAATTTGGATTGAAATGTCCACTAATTTTATTTTTTTTTAAAGTTAAATATAACTGAACTGTAATCGACCTGTGATTCTTTTGTATACCACTAGAGGGAGTCGGAATACAACCACAGTGTGCTAACTTTGTTTTCTTTGGACAGAATGCAGATACCGAAAGCGTCTGACTCTGGATGGAAGGCAGATGAATCTGGAGCTGTACGAGCCATCCTCCCAGGTCAGAACATTGTTATAAAAAAATTATTTCTGCAAAGACTAAATTGTGTGTATTTTTCAGTCCTTTCAGGGTAAATTAAGTCTTAGCGACCAGATTCACTGGGCCGACGGTTTCATCGTGGTCTACGACATTAGCGAACGCTCGTCCTTTCTTGCCGCCAGAAGCGTAGTGAAGTTCATCAGAGAGCATCGCTCCAAATCCAACAAAAGGTATATCTCCTAAAAATATTCTGGAAAACTAATTAACGGACATATTTATTGTATCCTATCAGGGATGGCGAAATCGCTCGTATTTTGGTGGGCAACAAACACGACCTCTGCCACATGCGAGAAGTACGCTACGAAGAAGGCCAACGCCTGGCGACCGAATTCCGCTGTCAGTTCCACGAGCTATCGGCGGCCGAGCACTACCAGGAAGTGGCGCTCATATTCTCCAAGGCGGTGCAGGGCGCTGGCGGCAAAGCCAAGGAGCGCAGAAGACGCCCGAGCGGTTCCAAATCCGTCGCCAGACTCATCAACAACGTTTTCGGCAAGAGGAGGAAATCGGTGTGAGGCGGAAAATACTTTGATGTATAAAATATGAACACCTATAAAATCTACTGAACAATTTTTTTTCTACTTTCTTACTTCCCTCCTGATATTTGACATCTGTGTTACTGTAAACAACAAGTGGACCCTCTGCCATCCATTCAGAACATATCTCCATTAGAATCTACATTCCTCTCATGCCTTCCCTGCACAGGTGTCTCCACGCCGCCATACAAAGTAATAAGATGGGAAAGAGAAAGAAACACTGTTCGGGGGCCTCTCGGGACACCTAGCCTATGAAAGGCGCTGTTATCTCAATGTGATCGGCGGGCCCAGCTGTTTGTGGCAGCCATCGCATGTGGTCCTCAGGTGGGATGAATCCCTCACATATTATTTTTAGCCATTATTACAGTCTGCCTTGTTTTCATACAAATGATCGGCTGGAGCATCGTCATATTTGTCGTTTCTAGTCAGGCTCAAGCTGCAGCAAGATCTACTTAGCCTTTATCTTAAAATTTCATTGGTTCATGCCCCAAGGGGATTTTCCGGGAAGCAGCTTGATTGAGTTAACTTGTTTGACCTTGAACATGAACCCATGCAACTGGTGTTTTGCTTTGCTGAAGGTAATAATAATGAAAAAAAAAAAGTCTATTCTTAAATTAAGAATAGAAAAATGTTCTGCACAATGTAAGCAAGATGTTCTGTACAGTGCATTATCATCTAAGGTTTTTGGATCTGAACCTGAACCAACCAGGAAGCAAGTTTATTTATACAGGAGCCTACTCAAACAATCCGATAACATGTCTCCCGTGCCTTGTATTAAATGTTATTTCAATTGAAAAACATGTTAAGATAACAGTTATGTAACCGTCCTAGGCTTCAATCCTTAAAATAGCAGCGCCTTGCAGACCAAATACTTTCCCTGCATCTTGGTCCATTTGCACAAAAGAGGAGAAACATTTATTTATTATATGGATTATTTCTAAAAACTCATTCTTCTATATATCATGGGATGGAAGACAGAAAGAGTTTTTTTTAGGGTAAACTTTGATGCATGGAAGCAGAATTTATTGATACTCCATGTGATGTTAAAGTCTGGTCCTACACAAAAAAAAATGAAGAGAAAACACAGACATGACTGAGAATAATGTTAAAGCGCCCTCTGCTGCATAATCCGTTATCATGCACCATCGGTCTTCATCATGTCGTAATAATTTTATTACAAACTATTAAAATTATTTTAAAAGTATTAGTGAGTCAAATTAAGAAAATAATTGGGAGTCGTGAAACAAACGAACTGACCATGCCATAAATATTATTTTATGGAAAATGTGTCCCACAATAATTATGCCTAATTGTCAATTATTAATATCAGAGTAGCTATGAATATTTTTTGTTCATAAATTTAAATGGACCACCACTGTGAGAATATGTTTGCCCTTTTATATACCATGTATCAACAGAAAGGTTATCATTATTGAATTCTTAAAACCATCAAACTATTATATTACACGGGAACGTCTCCCTTATTCTATGCCTGTAAATTCCCAGGTTACGTGAAGGCATCATAATCAACAGCAAGCCGGTTACATTTTAACACCAAGCCGGAAGTTTTTTTTCATTAATCAATAGTTACTTTCGCTTGATAAACGCTTGTTTTGTGAGGCTAACATTTCCTCTAATGGCAAAGTTTAGATATATCCTTAGGCGACGACAATGTAGTTACGGTAATATTATTTGGAAAATGAGGCTTTATGGGGGTGTCTTGGCGTTACTGTGCGTGTCGCTGTCGTCCGCGTTGAGGACTTTGAAGTCCGCGCAATTGAACTGCTCTCAGCAGGTAAGTTTTGTACAAAAGTACTTTTTGTTCCCTTCTAGTTTCATGTTCATACGTATTTTATGGATATAACGCTGAAATTCAGCAAAATATGACAAAAGTACTGGCAAGTAATATCGACACCAGGGGCGTAGCTTGTTATTTTGAGTCCAGTAACGGCCCCCCCCCCCCCCCCCCCTCATGTTAATGTATTGCACTGACAAAAGTTTTCTTTTAAAGTCTTTCAAAACTAGCTGAAAGGTTGCCTATCGGGAATAAAATGTCAAATAAATAGTCACTCTTGCCACAACACATATGTAACAGTTTCTTGTTTTCTTTTTTAACCTAGGGCCTGAAGTGCGCAGTCAGTTTCAGTGAGTAAAAAAAAATAGTGTGAAAATTACTTTGAATGCAGTTTCACAATGAAAACATTAAAGGTTACATGTTTGCGCAGGTAACTGCCTCATCGATAGCGGATCTCTGAAAGTGAGAAACTACACTCCAAGTGGTCCACAGGGGTTGCGGGTGTCTATAACAATAATTCAGGATGAGGCAGGACATCTTCAGCCTGTCCTGCTCGCTAACTGGACCATAAAGGATGACGGTAAGTCCGGATCAATGCTTTTATTCATTTTCCGAATTCTCTTCACTAAAAAACTCTACAGATATAACGATCCAAATTTAATCGAATGTGGTGAAAAGGTCGACTGCTGTGTTTTTCTACAGGCAGCATCAGTTATTTGAAAGCCACTGAGCTTCACGTCATGGTGATGGAAACCAATCAGCACCTCTGTGTGAGATATTCATTTGAAGGCAAACTCCCAATGAGGAATCTACATGACGACATGGTGGGCTTTTCAAATAATTAAAAAAATAATAATGTAACTGTTATCAATAGCTATATCTGGTTAAATAAATAAATAGTCTGGAGTGATTACAAGTCTACAATTTGTTATTTGCTGAACACAATGTTTTTTGTTAGTGGTCCTTCTCGGCAAATATGCTGGTGTTGGACCGGGACACGAGTATCGAGTTTCTGTCTTCAACATCCCCAAACCAGAATTGGGCCACAGCGACTATGACATCAGCAAGAATATTGTCGTCCCAGGTGAGTTCAAACCGGAGGACATAATGGAAAACATATTTTATAATAACTGTAAGCTGTCTCTAACATTTTTGACATAACATGTTCTGTCCCTTTTGAATTGACTCTGATTCTGTTTTGAATCAGATTGTCAAGACTCAGGGATGATTATGACCCAGTTTTGCATCGAGAGAGGTTTGTGACTCACTGCTGTTTTGTGAAATAGTGGGTGTACCCTTAGCTAATAAGATGTTTATTTCATTTTTATTTTATTTTTTTACTGTATTATAGGAAGTCTTTGGCAGTCCAACATCAGCCTGGCTCTGACAGCCAAACAAAGACAGGCACTGACGGTCAGCTTCAGTCCTGACCCGCTGTGCCAAGACTACATGATCATTGTGAACTGTGCCTCCGTCCAACATATTGACCATGTACCACAAGGTAAGCTCAGTGCTGTTTTTTTTTTTTTTTTTTTTTGTGACAGCATTTCTTGCAGCACTCTCTCTCTGACACATTCCTTCTGAGAAAATTGACCTAGAATATTCAGGTGGGTGCTCATTACAGCATCCTGTGCCGTGTAGCCTAGATTTCTAACTCAGATTTTCAAACAGTAAACTCGTATGTCCTATTTCTAGAGTATGATTTTTGCCGCTAATGATTGCTTAAGCCGATCAGATAAAAGGCACAAACCATTTTCAAGTCTTTTGGTTTTCGTTCCTCCTTGCTTACTGGATTGCTTTGTGATGCCCAATGTTATGTGCATAACTTTTCTTCAGGTCAACCACACACGTCTGAACGTGACCTTCGGCCTCAGTAAGTGGCCAAGATCCTGCTGCCAATTTGACATCTCGGTAAACATAACATCTCCGTTGTCCTTATTTGACGACATAGTGACTAAGTATACGAGTCAATGATTTCTTATCTTCTTTTCAGATAAAACCAATGTTCCAAAAATGCGGTGGAGACTGCACCCGTCATAAGAAAACACTGCACATTTGTTCAGGTAAGGCAGATTCTATTCAATTTTTCCAATCGAATCCATAACACAACCCATTGCCGTCAAATGCTGTCGAGAGATATTTAAAAGGATCACAAAGCACTGCAGCAATACTTAGAACTTGTTTTGACAACAAATAGTTTTTGGATTCTTGATCAAGAATCACATTTTTTCTGTCTGTCTAATTGTGTAGAAAAAACTCCCAAAATGTCTGACGGATTATGATGGCTTGTATTATTAGATTTATTTCATACACAAAATCAGCACTGAAAATCCACTGTTATTGGTCACAAGGAACGAATGACCCCAAAGTGTTTTTTTTGGGTGGCCTTAACATCTTAAATGTGGTTTCCTTGAAATCTGCAGTGTGAGTTTCAAAAATTCTTAACTGCCATGTAAATGTAAAAAGAAGTCCCTGTGAACAGTAAAGCCCTATCCTGACAGGGGGCGAACATTTGCAACTCTTGCGAATGCGCGTCGTGTTTTTTTCCAAGTCTTCAAACGTTCACCAGACATTCGACAAATTTTTCATGTCTCAAGGAAATTTGGGAGAAATCATTTCCGACGAATTTTCTTCTCATCGGTTCTTCTCACGTTTGTGGAGTATGACCAAAATAAAAGGAAAAAAATCAAACGTTGTGCATAGGTGATCCTCACTAAACTCCGTCCTACTTCAATCGTAAAATACCAAGATAGGTTCAATTCATTTATTTAATTCCCTAATCAACAGAAGGGCTGCTAATAAATGAATTGTAATTTGACTCTTAACAGCCAAGCCCACTGATCCTCCAGACGCTCCTCAGTACACACCTGTCATTGTGAGCGTGGTTCTCCTATGTGCGGGGATTTTTGCACATTTTTATGTTCATCCTGTGCAGGAAGCCAGGTTAGTCCCACAAACCCCATTCCCCCCCCCCCTTGCGTCCGTTCAAAAGTCACGTCGTTTTATACCTTCAGGCAAACCCGCGATGGCTCGGTTGCGGTCGGGGACGAGAACCAAAAAACCAGCGGCAGCAATTCAACAACCCCCCAAAGTTTGGTGATCTACTCCCAAGACCACCGCCTCTACAGGGAACATAGTGTTGAAGCTCTGTGCCTTTCTGCGGATAAAATGTGGCGCGAGGTGTTGATAGACATGCTCGACACTACGTCAGGGGGATGGTCGGACGTGTCTGCTGGCTGGAGTGGCAACGGCGACAGCTGACGAGTCCCACCGACAAGGTCTTGGTGCTCTGCTCGCGAGGGGTTCAGGCCAAGTGGCGAGCCATGTGCGGTCACCGCCGCGTAATACTGAAGGAAGACCTCCTGTCGCCGACGGAATGACATGCTCACCCCCTTTCTCAACCTCTTCCTGCCCGACATGCAGCAAGCGCGCAAGCACGGCAAGTACATGGTGGCTTACTTCAGCGACGTTAGCAGCGGAGCGGGACGTGCCGTCGGTTTTTGACATTGCCGTGAAGTACACGCTGATGAAGCACTTTGAGGAGCTTTACTTCGGCCTGCTGGACATTGAGAAGTACCAACCAGGTCTGGTCAAACATATCGAGGGCATCGGTAAGGATGAATACTTCAACTGTCCCTCAGGTCAAGCTCTGAAGAACGCCATCGAAACCTTTCAGGCTTACCAGATAGAAAATCCGGACTGGTTCGAGAAGGAGTGCGTGTATAGTGAGGAAGATCTTCTAATTGAGTCGGGTCCTTTTGTTGACCCCCAGGTGGGTTCGCCGGTTCTAGAGTGTCTTCCTCTCATCAAAGACGGACTTCCCGTCTATTCGTGTGAAGCGGACATAAGAGAGAACGGAAGCAGCGTTCAAGTCTTAACCCCTGAGCTGAACCCCGAGAGCCAGTGCTCATCAGTGGCAGAACTTGTGCCACTCGTGAACCCCGTCTACAGTCCCCGGCAACAGTCAGTCCCGTCTCAACTCTGCCCTCCAAACAGTCCTGTCCGATCTGTTTTTGTCAGTGATCCAGTTTCATCTGGAATGCACGGTTCATCTGCTGAGGGGAGGCACATAAGTCAGATTCCAGAGGAGGATGAGGAAGAATGGCTCAGCGGCACCTCAGTCCTGAACTCCCGGGGATCAAACTCGCAAGGCTTACCTCTTCCAAGCATGAATAACCCGCCTCAGAACCAAATCAGCCAACCTGTGGAGCCCAGTGGGAAGGGTTCCAACAGTGGATCTGATCAAGGCTATATCTCGAAAATGCCTTCCCCGCTAGGAACTCCCTACAGGGAGGATGCACTGGTGGCTCTGGCAAGGCTCCAGGAGGAACTCTTTCTACAAACTCTTGATAGCTCAGAGTTTGGGGTGTAGAGAAATGTGGATGATTCCCACCTGGTCTGACAAGGGTTTCTCTTTACCTCCTGGTTCTGTTTCAAGAGGGTGTATGAAAAGTGGCTTCATTTCCAAAATGTCCTCCCCACTTTGACCTCTCTTTATGGAGCAACCATTTTGCAAGGCTACAGGAGGGACGGTGTCTGCAACCTCTGGATAGCTCAGTTTCATCTGGAGAAAAATTGAAAGCTACCTCCAGCCGATCCATCTTGCTTCTTGTTGGGTTTCTGGAGAGAGTAGAAAAAGTGACTCCACCTGCAAATTCAGGATACTTTGGACCTGAGAGGCTTTGAGAAGTGGTGTCACAGGGTTTTTTTTTTTTTGGTCCAATGAATTTGTAGCCTTCTTTTCCTGGAGAAGGTTCAACAGTGGATACCAACGTGTATTTCAGGGCGGATCCACTGGCAACTCTGGCAAGGCTACAAGAGGAAGTGTTTTAGCAAAACCTGAAAAGGCTACAAGAGGAAGTGTCTTAGCAAAATCGGGATAGCTCTGACTTTAGTCCGTAAACAAATTCCACACCTATACATCACTTCCCCAATGACCTGTAGACAAAATTCAACGAGAAATTTTACATTTTGGACAAATTCCATGGATCTTACTTTGATAAAAACCTACTTGGTAATTTGCCAGAGTGCCATTTGGAACCGGGATTTCTTGTCAAATGGTTAAAGCTATATTGTAAAACAATTATTGTCTTTTCGACTGTTCTAATCTGTAATCATGATCTTCAAAGAAGTCAATGGTTGTTTTCCAGTAAAAGATGATTTATTTGATCTTGACCACACAACACTCTTGTTTTTAACACCTACGGTACATCCAGTAGATTGGGGATATAGTGGTACAGATATACAGCACATGACTTAACCACGTGTAGGTAGTACTAGTATCTGTAAACAACAGCAAAGATTCCCTGTAAACGTGTTGGAAGAAAGAGGAAAAAAGTCAATAAAATATCAAATGAGTCGGCTTCCGATGTTTGGAATTGTTCAATTTGAGTCCGTGAGCAAGACTGAAGTCCATTTCAGTGTCCTTTGGTAGTTTGAATGGAAGCCAGCTGGCTCATGCAGGATACATTAAATTACAATGTGCTATTTTTTTTTTTTTTTTTTTTTTTTTTTAGCATGACAAAAATCGTGGAAAGCCATCTGAAATATACAGTTAGAAACACTTTGGTGTGATATGATATGCGACCAATGGGAAGCCGTTGTAGAGCGAATATGTTACGCAAGAGTAATAAAGCTCGATTCGCCTTTTCCACAGTTTGAAATGAATCTCATGAGTCAGGTCTTGTGACCTACTTAGGGGGGATAAATTAGGTGATAAACAGGAAGTCTGCGGTTCACGACATCATCAAGCTAGACAACAATTGTCAGTCACACATTTGCCAACGCAATATCAAATAGCTGAAGGGGTCTGGCAGCACTGGTTCCCATGGCAACAGCTATCTGCCTCCATCTGTGAGCTCACATAGACAACCCCGCCGTCCATGATATTTTTTTTTTGAACTCAAACTAATTCATGTTGCTTCACGGCCAGTCCAGGATCAACCCAAACCAACTCACCGCCGCCCCCTAATGAGTTTAAGCACTATCGGGGGGAAAACGATAGCAGGACCTTGCACATAAACTAAGGCACAAGTCAGTTTAAGCGCTGACCAGCCTGCTTGGGGAGCAAATCAATTGTGCAGAATGCAAAGCTAAGAGGCACTAAATGCGGACTTCTGCGCATTATGTACTGTAGATCACAAACTATAATACCTCAATCCGAAGCCAAGGTACCATTGTGTGAATACTCTATATATTTTGACCTCATGAAGGAAAGGCCGTGCAATGGAGCGAGACTAAAAAAATAGTGTTTGTGCCATTCAATAAAGTGACTCAAGCGTAATAATGCACAAGTAAAAAAAAAAAAGATTGTCTACAACAATGCGACATGAATTTTGCGCATGTTAGCCTAGCTTAGCAAAGTAAAAATTGGCTGATTAGTCCCACACCGATTTAACCACTTTGTTACCAATATACATTCTGGACAAATCTTCAAACTTCAACCCACCATATTTTTGGAAAAGTGCAGGCACTTGCATGGAGATCAGCTTTAACCATTTTCGGCCTCGACTGTTTTCCGAGCAGGTTGGGGAGGAACAAAAAATCTATTTTAACCCACCTAAAATCCCAACCCACGAAATTGCCACAACCCGAACATTCTGTTTTTCACATTCTAAATCCTTCGTTATTTGTTGCCCAGTTCTGATAACTCGTGTCGTTGAATAGACTCGACTTGTGACATCCAGCTACTGCTAGCTAAACTGTCTTTAGCTACATGTACATCAAACTAGCTAACATCGACGGTTACAATGGTTGACGTGAAATGGCTAAAAGTGGCGGACTGTATAGCGAACTAACTAGGACACATTTTTGATGACTTTTCATTGAGCAAATTCTGTCCGACATCATAGAAGACACCAAATGTGCATGGGACGGGGTGGACGGACTTCAAATTGCACTTTACAACCCACAAAGACATGTTGTTATTCGATTGTAATATACAATTCTTACACGGAACATTAACAAAAAAAAAGAAAGCCCGACCTTATTTAAGATACAGACATACTTGCCATTGAGGATATCCAGTTACATACATTATAAAGTCATACAATTAAATATTGTGTTATTTTCCATTAATTCTGACCACCAAAAAAAAATGTGATTGAGCTGGTTGTGAACTCATTCTAAACGTTGGTCCGGTACTACGGAAAAAAGTAATAAGCACTGTTGTTAGCTAAAGGCCATGAGGGTCTTGTTTGGTGATAAAGCACATGTGTGTGTGTGTCTCACTGTAGAAATTACAAAGGCTTGTGTAAATCTTGTTTTGAAAGGAACAAAAGTAGCCCAGGATCTATTTTAAATGTTGATTGTTGTTATCCTCATGTGCTATTCATTGCATGAAATTGTCCCCCCCTCACTTCTTATTATAGTGGCAGCATTTTTTTTATTTTTTTTTCGGTGATAGTTTTCTTACAGTCAGTTAAATTGATCGTTAAAATGTGGAATAATGTGAAAATATATTTGAAAAGTCCATTTCATGGGCCATTCATTAACCGAATTGTGACCTATTTAATCCTTTATCGAATAAATACTCAATGATTGATTTCATAATATTTGGGAGGATTTCATAAATTAATGGACAATTTAAATACATGTCCATAAATGTCTGGACTTAATTGGCTTCGTAGTTATTACATTTGGGAAGTTTGTACATCCAGGTGACTAGGACTGTGCGACTGCCAGCGTGTTGACGTATCCGTGCGGACACATGTCGTTCTCGGACACGCCGTGCGAAGAAGTGGGCCTGGTGGTGGCTCCCCCCGGACAGCCTCGGCGGATGCCGCGCACGGCCACGCACTGCTCGGCCAGCTCGAGCACCTTGCACGCCAGGAAAAAGACGTTCTTCAACATAAATATCGATACGGGCCCCCGTAGACGTACACCTGGAAGCAGCGGACCACAAGCAGCGGCGCGTTGACCAGCAGGCCCGCCGAGAAGAAGCGAGCCCACAACCACCGGAACCGGAGCTCCGACGCGGTCAGCTCGCACAACCATAAGACGGGAGCGGACAGCGCCACAAAGTATGCCGAAATGACTGTATACTTGAGGTACGGTGTGGGGATCTCGCTCCGGAGCAGCGCCTCCACCAGGGAGAAGCTGTCGATGAGATCCAAGAGGTGGAGGTGAAGCAGCTCTGGGAGTGGTGCCGGGTGGCCCGTTAAGATCCTCGATGATGGCGTTGATGAGGCAGAAGAGCAGCGGTGCTGAGAGCAGGGTGACGATCTTGAATCCCGTGAGCCCGCACGGCACCTTAGTGGCGACTAGATCGAGGATGGAGGTCTCCAGGATCAGCGTCACCTTGGGGGTACATGCAATGACGTGCACGAGCCACGCTAAGTAGGCGTAGGTGAACTCGCCCAGGTTGCAGCCGCCGTGCGCGGAGCCCTTCTGGTGGAAGCCGCAGGCTCGCTCCCGCTTGCCGCGCGCGTTCTTCACAAAGAAAATCGCCCAGCCGGAGACCACCACCAGGTCCGTGGCAATCCACGAGCACCAGTACAGATCGGTGAATGCGATGAGGTAGAAGTCCAGCACCCCACCCTGCAGGATGAGGAGGAGGAAGCAGAGGATTTTGTAGAGGAGGCTCCGCGTAGAACGGGAGGCCAGCAGAGGAGCGCCGGCGTGAGCGAAGTCCGCCGACGTCATGATGCGGCCGCCGGACACCAGCGGCCGGATGCTGCCACCGCTCTCCTCCGGATGGATGCAGCCGCCGCCGCTGCCGCCGCCGGTCGTGCGCGTGTCCCGCCTCCTGCTCAGCAGCCGGCCGGCTTCCGGGGAGGGCGAAGAGGAGACGGGGGAATCTGAGCCCAAAGTCGCGACGGATTGGAGGAATGCCTTGGAATTGTCTTTGGGAATTTCTGCGATCATTGTATGACAGAGGTCGCATCAGCTTTCCCCCGTTTTCTTCCTCCTTGATGTTTTTTTTTTTGTTTTGGTTTTTTTAAGGTGGAGGCAAGAGTTGCTTAGAAAGAAAGGCATGGATTTTGCGGAATGGACTACAGCTAACAATATACAGTTTTTATGGGGTTGCATTATTAAATCATAATTTGTAATATCTTAAAACATGTAGTATATAGAGATGAAAGAAATTAAATCTTAGAATATCTGAAAAGGAATACCCCAAAAAATTACATTTGTTAATATATGTTAAAAATACCTTTGAAAATAATAGACAACTGTTAATATATTTCAGCAATGTAAAAATAGTAAATTTAAAATTTAAAAATGAATTCAATTAGAAACCATATCAATATGCACATTTTAAAATAAAATAAAAATATTCCATGTAAAAGATTATGGTTATAAATCCCCAAACTGTTCAATATGCAAAACTATAACTTGAAATAATTAAGTATACAACTTACTCAAGAGTGACTACCAGCCAATTGCAATGCACATATTAGCAACCATCCACATTCTATCCGAACAAAAACGAGACTCCCACAGCACGTATTGATAAACTTTTAATTTCAAGTTAAGATGGATGGCCGTGGAACATAGAAAACACACATTTCAGTATAAACATCTGCATTCCAACAGAGTTGGACAGGTTGAAACCAGTTTTCGTGGGGGGGGGGGGGGGGAGCGGAGAAACATTTCACGAGTACAGTTCAAACGTGTAGAATAAAAATACGGCCAATAAAGCCGACGTGTGGCCCCTATTCCCATCCCTCCCCAATCCCATCCCCCCCGATGTACTTTGTAGCCTGGATTTTTTTTCCCAAACATTTAAAGTCAGTAGATAGTAGAATATTGCACTTAATGAAATGAAAGGGTCTGGTGGGGTTGGGGGATTTGAAAGTTCATATCGCTTGTGAGCTGCTCAGTGACTTAAGGTGCAAATGAATCGGGAAGGGCTTTTAAGCATTGTGATCGGACACGCCTATTGATCGTTGATGGAACAAAACAAAGTCATGGTGGGCCAGTAAAATACTGAATGCACCAGGAACGTGGCTATGATTAATAGTTAGCACAATATTTAAGCTATTAACAGCTTCAATAAAGGTGAAAGGGCCTTCGAAAAGGCGTCAAATCTAACATAGCCGTCGCAATCGGAATACAAGTCCATCGAGTGGCAGACTATGTACAAACACGGGTAGGCGATCGTGTGAAACCAGCGGCCACAAATGAAACTTGAGATTCCGATAATTTTAGTTCATTTTTGCTTAGACAACGAGGGGCAAGTCTCAGGGACTTGGATTTTTTTTTTTTTTTTTTAATAGCACAAATGCACTTTTCTTTCTTTTTAAGTTCATTTATTAATGGCCTGCTTAAAGGCACTGCCACAATACAAGAAGTTTGGGAGAAAGGGGGCGGAGCTACAGTCCATCACTCGCACGAGACAGTTCATTCTAGGGTTAAATATATATATATTTGTGTGTGTTTGTGTATATATATATATTTGGGAGTGGGCGATATGCGAGTATGTAGGGGAAGGCGGGGGATCGGGGTGTGCAGCTATAGGTAAATTTCGTAAAATCATCCAATTCCTCGTGAAACAAGTCCCACTCGTCCTCGGAGTCGGTCACTTCGTCGTCGGTGCCGGCGGCGAGCAACATGAGGAGCATCTCGCTCAGCTCGAACGTGACCATCTCTTCGTCGTCGTTGTCGAACAAGTCGCTACTTTCTCGCTCGTCCAGGATGTCCCAGAGGCGCGTGTGTCGTGAAGTCTGACGAGACAAAGGCGGCTCAGTTATGTAATATACCACATACAATATTTCTTGCGCTTGCCGTTTCTAATTGGACTCTTTTGACAAAACAAAATATTTCAATATACCGTGCCTATGGTAATTTGCTTTTATGCCGGTAGCGTCGCAAACCCAGAATCCTTTATATTTTATCACGTCTGGGTCCCAATTAGGGAGTTCTCCACTGGGATTTCTTTTTTTTGTAAACCTGACCAGCAGATGGTGCTACAGGCTAGGTGAATTATTACCGCCCATGTCCTCTACCGCAGTACCGTTTTTGACCAATATGATAAGACATTGTACCCGGTTTCTGCTGTTGGACCCGGTCTGCCGCCGCGGAGGCTGAGCCTCCTCCAGACGCCCGTCAGGAAAAGCGTGTTTGTAGAAGCAGTTGGAGCCGAAAGGACACGTTCCGCGGCCCTCGTCGAAGTATCGACACGGTTTACCCCTGGGGAGCACAATGAAGAGACGGAAGGATTCATATTTAAATCGCTCAAAGGGGGGGGATATTATGGATTTTTTTTTTTTTTTTTTAGTTGGTAGTATACAAATACACGATTCACAAAAGGGATCTTCCGCTTTGGCATTTAGAAAAAAATAAAAAATGCGATCCAGCCCTCGGAGTCGCCTTGACGGTGAGGAGCGGACGACGGAGCCCTCGGTCCCACGCCCAGTCCTCGTTCCGATTTGGTTTCATATGCAGCCACGCTTGTCGTAATTTTTTTGATCTCCTGTAAAGAGAGTAGCTATCCACGTACCCCATGCCTTCCTTGTACGTTTGGATGAGTTTCTTCTTTTCCTCCTTATCCTCTACCCAGAATTCGCTTGGGATGACAAAGTTGGATGTGATTCGACATTCCGGGCAAGATCTGTAGAGGAAAGGAAATTAGGGACACTAGAAACACAACATTCAACCATTGACGTGAAATTATCGTGTCAAACCGATTATCAAATTCGTCTCCTCTTAAAATGTAATGCACTATAACAAATAAAATGGTATCAGATTATCGATAATCACTTCTAATAGAAATGACAGAAATTATTTCGAATCCATGGAATATTTTTTCCATCTAGTTTAAAATGTATTAGTCTTTCACATCTCCGTCCACAAAGCTGAAATGCAACAGCTTGTCCTTCGCTGCCTGAGCATGACTCACTTGATGATTCTGCTCTCGAACTGCCGGGCGCTTCGCCACCTACGGATGCACTTTAGACAGTAGCAGTGGCTGCAGTTGGAGAGAATGCCGAAGCGGCGCTCGCTCGGGTTGGTTTTCTCAAACACCACCTCCATGCACACGCCGCACATCATGTCCTTGCTGCGTTGGATGGCGAACGAGATCTCCATGTCTTTCTCGTGGGCCTCGATGCACGCCTTCGAGAAGAGAAACAAAACAAAAAAAATGACGCGCTGTCGGCCAGGCCCTAGATTTCACGGTTAATTATTTGTTACCTTGATGTGGTCCGAGCGCTGGTTGTTGTCGGTGGGGTGGAGCACCTGCAGGCCGCACATGTCGCAGACGTCGCCGTGGAGGTAGACGCAGTTGAGGCCGTAACGGCACTCGCCGACGGCGGCGTACGGGCACAGCTGCTTCCTCAGCTCTTTGTTGTCGCCCGCCGCGTCGCTGTCGAACTCCTCGATGAGGGGGACAGAGCTCTGCGTGTTGGCCGACTCGGCTGGAAGGGAAAACGCCCACTTAAAATTTTCATATATATATATATTTTTTAACATAACCAGTAACTACTATTCACCGACACCCACGTCACTCACCGGACTTTTTAACTCATTCACTGCCATTGACAACTATAGATTAATTTTAACAGAGCTGGAACGTGCATATTTTGTTGCTCAATGATGCAAAATCAATTTGTATTCAATTACCTAATTCAATCAAAATATTTAATAGCTGCCCTTGTTGAAATCGATTCTATCACTACAATACTGGGAGACAGACTTAAACTGCCGTTCTGTATTCTGGTAAGACAGCACTATCCAGCCGGCTGGTCTCCAACATTTCATTGGTTGGCCCGACATACCATCTGTTGTTTTAAACGAGATAAACGCCGTTCCCAACATGACGAGAATAGCAACGGCATCTTATCAGCCAAGCCGAGAACGGCCTTCTCCTTGAATCTAAAGTCAAAGGAGGTCAACGTCACACAATGAATCAATCGCTCACCACGTCCACAATATGGCTGCCCTGGTACAAACTCGGCCGCGTTGACCCAATCTTGTGCCCCTAGGCCGGGTGTCGGCCCACTGAGCTCCAAATCGGGCGGGCTGGCTCGGGAGGTGGAAGGCAACGGCTCAGGCGTCGACAGCTCGTCTTGTGATGGACTGAGATGTTCAAACCTAGTCAAGCAGATTGATATTAGACACTGGAGGGCTTTTTTATACATTGGAATTAAACCATGCAGAGTGATTGTCACTACATTCTACAGCCCCCCCGAACGGACAGGCTTTTAACATTCTAAGCTTGGTAAACAGATGGACACAGAAAAAAAAAAAAAGAAAGTTTGTAATCGCATTCAGCTTCCAAACATTGTCCAAGCCTGATATTAAATTGTAGCAATTTTCCATCTCTAATTGCAACATTAAAAAGTAGCAATGACAAAATATTTTTACCATCAATACTCATGCACAGGGTTAAGTTTTTGGAAATTAAAAAAAAAACGTTCCCAGACTCATTTCGTGTATGTCTGGCTCCGCAAATCTGTCCTTGTAGATAAAGCTTGAACAAAACACCTCTTTAGTTTCAGCTGCTCAGATGTGGATAACCTTGATAGATAAAACGGACATTGCCCATCACTGTTTTCCAAAACAAAGAAGCAATCGTTAACATAATTGTTGCTTTTTGTTTTTTAAGCCTCACGGCAGGCAGAGTACTCCACAAAAGCTTCTCTATGGTTTAATGTTGATACAATTGGGGGATGGGTTAGGGATTAGGGGGTGAACATGGCAAAGAATCCCAAACTGCAGATACCAGTTATGCCGCACAAATATAATAACTTGCGGCAAAGCAATACAAATATTTATTTTGAAAAAATGGACAGCAGTGTTGCCCGACAGGTCGTTTTAGTTTACCGTCAAGCCTCAACGTGAAAGGGCTCCCTTTCCAGAAGCAAGTTTGTGCTGCTAATATTTACAAAACAATGTGCTATTACTCCAGAAAAAAAAAAAACGAACAGACTCGTCCTTGAACAATAATTGACTGTGCGTTCGGGGCAACTTGTAAGAACAGGTAAGCGGAGAGCCTGCATTTTTTGACTTCCGTCATTGCATAACACACATTTTCATAAATAGAACCACTTGGCTGTGGACGGCTGCAACAATTTTCTGTTCCGTCCCATTTTTAATACACAAGAAGCTCTGACACTGACACCCCGTGTCAATGTCAACATGACATAGCAGCCAACACGTTGGGCAATTTGGGAAAAAAAAAGGGCCCCTGGTCCACTCAGTGTTAACCAGTCTGTTCCCAGAAAGCCACTCCAGTGTGATATGAGGACCCGACGGTGGGGGCTGGGAAGGAGGAGGAAGGGGGGGGGGGGGGTGTCTGCATAAGTAAGGAGGCCGCTGCAGATGAGTGAACCTGGGGAACCCAGCAACAGCAGAAAGAGAGCGTTATGCAATTGCTATGCAGGATGCAGTGCACTCTGTCTGCCCCCCTTCAAAAAATAGGGTTGGGGGGGGGGTCATTGAGTCTATCACAATGGGGAAACGAGCCATAAGCAACCCCCATGTTGGCCGCCTTTTCTTAACCAATGGAATCCCCCCACATCGCAAGGATGGAGGAATGTGATTTAAATGCATCATAATCTTGAGGAGGGGGGGTCTTTTGCCAGAAGCTGCCTCTGTAACTATGGGGATGCTCCCCCTTGGAGCCAGACACCGTCTGGGGCACACTCAAAAGCGAGAGCGTAATCTGCCTCTCAAAAGCAGACAGCCCACATTTCAAGTCCACGCGTGTTATCGAGCGGCGCTATGTACGATCTTTTTCAAACAAAAAAAGGGAAAGTGGTGGAATTAACACCAAGCCAAACAGTTTGACACTTGAGGCTACTCTCCAATTTAAACTTCAAAGCATATTATTATATCATATGCAGGAAGACAGCTGCACTGCCATGGAGTGGACATACTGAAGGTGTCAAGTGTCCTTGAAACTCCTCGCCAGCACCGTCACTTTCAGGGAGTGGGGGGGTAGTCGCCTCGGATCGACTGACGGCAGAACCCGACTCACCCCGAGGCTCTGATGTTTTTGCAAGAACATCCATTATATAAGAGCCAAGCACTCACCTGCACCGGTCCCCAAATGCACAGTTTCCCTTCTGGTAGAACTTGCAAAGCATGGCGCCGGCCGGCTTGCTGTTGGTCAGATCGTGCGAATATCGGCAGTTGTCGCCTTCTTTGCATAAGCCGTGCAAAAAATACCTGCAAATAGAAAGTGCCATTAATAGTTCATCGCTAGTCGTTGCATTAGAAAGCTTGGCCGCCCTGCCACTATGCATTTACTCCAATCCAACCATTATTCAAGGTGACAAACCACCACTTGCTTTTTCGGCGTTGATTAAATCAAAATGATCGCACTTACAAATCGGTACATATGCATCAGTTCGACTCAAAACAAGGCCGTTATCCGTGACGCCACCGCGTCTCGGGGCTTTGTGTCGTCAGAGCCGTGTCTTTAAAACGACGTCGTCGCCAGGAGGACCAAGACAAATCGAACAAAAACAGCCGTTGTCAAGCTCAGTGAACGCGTAGCAAGGCAACAACAGCAGCGCGCTCGCGTCGTTAAACCGCCTTTGACAACCGGTCGGCACTCGGCGGAATGCTCCGATTTTCAGGCGGAAAGTCCCGCAATGGCTCCCTCGTCGATATTCAAAGAGTAGTACTTCAGATCTTACCTGCAGGTTACGTGTTTGGTCCAACCTCCTGGTATCGCTGGGGCCGCTGTGGACGATGCAGCTGCTTCCGCCATTGCTGTTTATGTTTAAGCTGCCGGATGTTCCGGACAGCGCCGCTTCTCGTTCGGCCTTCTTCGGCAATCTTCGGCTCGTGTCGGAGTTTGCCGAAAGTCGAAAGTCTCGCGCCGCGTGTCGGACAGTTTGAGTCATTGCAGCAAGGAAAGAAATGAAAAGAAATATTCTAAAATTATACTTTGATGTCATCATAATGCACAACAAACATTTTTATAATGAAAACAACACAACTGTGATTTTCTTTTGTCTGTTTATAGTTGATTGAGGAATGACAAGTTTGCTCAAATTAAATCATTTCAAACAAATTAAGCATACATGTTGATATTTGACATTTGACACATTGATTCGGTTTTAAAATGTCTTCTGACTTCCTGCTGATACATTAACAGCTTTGTTGTAAAATAATACAAATAACTTCAACAACAATAGAAACGGTTAGGGAGGCATAGTTGGTCTGCAATGAACAAAAAAATTCCTCTTTTTTATGCTTCAGTGAACTGCCTCATAAACAAATCAAATTTCACTTCTCTTTGTAACAGCTCATGTCTTTCAAAGTTGAGATTTCTGCGAAATATAACTATGTGACCTTACTTCCACTTTCATCTTGGTTCCGTTTTAAGTCAACAGTGACCAAATTGAACAGTCGCAAATATGACATTGTGGTCGTATCAGTTTGAGAAAATTTTCAGTATGTCAAATACTGACAATAAAAAAAGTTTTAGTACACAATATCAGAGTGCCCGTAACTTTGCTGTTCCTTAGGTTACGTTTGGTTTTTTTTTGTGTACATGTGGTTTTTGTTTAGCTTCTCTTCCTCAGCGTGACCAAAACATTGCCGAAATGAAACCACTCCAAAACGTTAATATTATGACATTATGACATGACAAAAAGGGCGGCTCGGTGGCGCACTGGCTAGCACGTCCGCCTCACAGTACGGAGGGTGCGGGTTCGATTCCACCTCCGGCCCTCCCTGATGTGGAGTTTGCATGTTCTCCCGTGTCCGCGTGGGTTTTCTCCGGGCCCTCCGGTTTCCTCCCACATCCCCAAAAACATTGCTTGGTAGGCTGTTTGAGCGCTCCAAATTGCCCCTAGGTGTGAGTGCGTGTGCGGATGGTTGTCGTCTCTGTGTGCCCTGCGATTGGCTGGCAACCGGTTCAGGGTGTCCCCCGCCTACTGCCCGATGACGACTGGGATAGGCTCCAGCAAGCCCGCGACCCCGTGGGGATACAGCGGTACAGAAAATGGATGGACATGACAAAACATCTTAGCCATTCAGTTTGTGCAAGCAAACTGTTAGCACCGATGCTAAAGCTAAAGAGGGGTACCCACATATGGATTTTAAACCTCTTTACTGAATGTGACGAGGGCAAATGCTATGCTAACCTACGCTAGGCCGACTGCCCCTGCGTTATCCATAATTACAAACCCTTCTTAGCGCTGTTGCGGAGTGAAACAAAAAAGCAGAAATAAAAAAAAATGCCATTATACTAACGAAAGAGGAAGAAAGAATGCGGTGAAGTGCCAGCATGAGCAGAGATTGAAACACATCGACGTGACTCGTTGACCGTTACCGTTCTCCCGAAGCGATGTTCGTCCCAAGGGTAAGACGATTTCATTCTTTCAGGCATCTTTCCCTGATATTTTGCGGCTGATACAAAAAAAATAAAACCCTCGAAAAATGATTTGTGGTTTTTCAGGACTGTGGTTGTGGTGCTGTTGGTTACTTCCCTGGTCTGCGTGGCAGCAGGGACAGATGACGACCCGTTCAAAACGTGCGTTACTTCGAGAAAAAGAGTGGCGGACCTCTCCGATAAAAATCTGACATCCTTCCCTCCATTTCTACCCAACACCACGGAATACTTGGACATTTCTCACAACCCTCTCCAAAGTATCACCACCGAGTCTTTCCCTCAACTGCCTCTGCTGTGTTTCCTGAAGGCAACTTTTTGCGGCCTCCGGGATATTTCTCCCGGTGTGTTTCAACGCATTCCTGCGCTCCAAATTCTCAATCTATCCTTCAATGAATTCAAAGTCATTCCCGCCATTTCACTACCCCGCCTGACATTTTTGGATTTGACGGATAATCTCTACGAAAGCTACCAACTGCCGGAGTGTTTCCAGAACTTAACAAATCTGCAAGAGCTGTTATTAGGAAGCAAATCTGCTGTGTCAGTGCATTTAAATGACTTCAAACCTGTGACTAACATCTCCTTGCAACATTTGGTTTTGGGTGAGGGAGTACCCTGGCAAATTTACGAATCAGGCGCCCTCGCGATGTTATCTCTGAAGAAATTATCCCTATATGTTAACTTCTGCGAGCACTTCAACATAGTCAACAACCTTCTGGTGGATTTGAATGCATCACGGGTGAGCGCCTTGAGATTCGTCACCGTGTTTTCCGACGACTGCAACGTCACCAGCGACCCCTTCCTGAACCTGCGGGCCATGCCGTACGTACGGAACGTCAGCGTGGAAAACACTTGGATCAACAGCTCGTTTCTGGAGATCTTCTTAAAGACACTTTTGCTGTCTTCTATCGAGAACTTCTCCTTTATCAACTTGACGTACAGTGAAGATAAACCAGATGGGTTCCAGTTTCACTTTCACCCCGTCAATCATACCATTAGTCTCCGTGCTGTTACTTTTGATACGGTGATACATTATCAATACAGATATCCCGTATTTAACATGAGTTTTGAGGATGCGTTAAATTTGCAATACCTCAGGTTTTCCGGGAGCGGTATGAACATTTTACCCTGTAAAATCATCTCCACCCTGCCTACGCTGGAGACCCTGGACGTGTCCGACAACCTCCTGTCAGATTTGGGCTTCTGGTGGCCTTCGTGTTCTTACACTTCGGTCTTCCCAAGCCTCAAGCATCTGTTGATGAGCAAAAACCGGTTTGCCAGTTTGTCCTTTATCTCGACACAGACGCACCCAAATGAAACAGCTGGAGTCCCTGGATTTGAGTTTCAACTCCATCGACTTGGACCAAAGTTGCAACTGGCCCGCTCACTTGATTGAAATCAATCTTGGAAATAACAATCTGGGCAATAGTGTTTTTGAGAACTTGTCACCAAATTTTGAGCGGATTTACCTGTCCAAAACGGGAATCACCGCCAATCACGCAAGACGTCCTGTCTCAGTTCCAAAGCTGACACACCTCCAGCTCAGTTCCAACAGCATTCAAGTCCTCCCGGAACGAACTCTACGCCCCGAATCTCATCAGTCTCTACGTGGACCAGAACGCAATCACACTCTTTCCCAGCAAGTCTTAGAGGGACTTCCCAAACTTCAGATCCTCAAAGCTGGCAACAATCCCTTCATTTGCTCCTGTGACCTACACTGGTTCCTCACAGGTCTAAACAAGTCTTCCTCTTGGACTGGCCTTTGGATTACCTATGCAGCACGCCGGTTTAAAATCAAAAGGACTTCCTCTTCCGAATACAAAACCAGCGCGATCGCCTGCGAAACGTGGCTCCAAATGACAGTTGCTTTCTCCGTCTTATTTTTGTAGCAACAACTTTGGGCCTGCTTTTCTATAAACTTGATGGGGTTTGGTACACGAAAATGTTATGGGTGTGGATTCGGGTGAAGAGAAGAGGCAAGAAACAATCGCACTTGTTGAAAAAGGTGTCATTCGCTTACCACGCCTTCATCTCCTACAGTCACCGGGATGGCGATTTTGTGAACGGTGACCTGGTACCGTCCTTGGAGAACGCCGGGTTTTCGTTGTGCATTCACGAACGTGATTTCGTACCGGGTGATTGGATCATCGACAACATCATCAACTGCGTCGAGTACAGCTACAAAACACTCTTCGTCCTCTCGAAACATTTCGTCCAGAGCGAATGGTGCAACTACGAGCTCTTCTTTGCCCAACACCGAGCTATCAACATCCAAGAGGATTCTTTGGTTTTTATCTTGTTAGAACCCATTCCCACAGATTGTCTGCCGAAAAAGTTCTTGAGACTGAGAAGTTTGCTACGGCAGCAGACGTATCTCGAGTGGCCTAAGGATGAGAGGAAGCAGCAAGTGTTTTGGGCGAGTCTTAAATCCATGCTGCAGACGGCAGACAAATCTGTAATTTTGAAACATGTGGCTCAGGATCTTGCTGATACAGCAACATTACTCACTAACGAGTCCTAACATGGGTTCGTTTAATAAATGACCACCATTGTGTAAAAATCTTAACGTCTGCTCACAATATTTTGATGAGACCTGTTTTTAATTTTGCAAAATAAATCCACTTTACAATTGATGATTTGTAAATGATTGTTAACCTTGTCCAATGACTGAATCTTTCTTTATTCGATTAAAATCTTTATTAAATGTTCTCACTGACATGATTTCACTGGACATTTTTACCGAGCTAAACAAAGTCTCTCTCTCTCGCTCTCTCTCTCTCTCTCTCTCTCTCTCTCTCTCTCTCTCTCTCTCTCTCTCTCTCTCTCTCTCTCTCTCTCGTCTATTAACCACATGGTGGCAGCAAATATTCACTCCAGCTTTCCTCCAAAAGGTTCATGGCAATTCCGTTGGGTTGTAATTTAGGGAATTATGCCAATAAATACAACAACAAACTGTATATTTGGAAAAAAAATCGTCCAGAATTCAGCAGAATCACTTTCAACCCAAAAGAATTTCAAATATCCAACTTAGCTCAGACCATTCTAAGACTTAGCTTGTATACCATTAATATCAATGAGGAGCGGTTGGAATGCAATTTATAGTTCTGCATTTTCTCTCCGACTCAGCACAACTTGCTGCTAATTTAATCTAGCTCAGTCTAGCGGCCACTCCATCTTGATACGAGCCCCCACTCACCCTTCCCAGGCAGCCCACCTCCATCTTATCATCCGGAGAACGTGACAATGATCCGCCGGGGTTGACGTGGAGATGGACAAATGAACAAAAGATAATATTTTTAGTGATAGGAATCCAATAGATGATGTAATAATCCTAAAGTTCTGGTCAAGTTTAATTTGCCACTTCAGAAGCTCACTTATATTCCCAGCGGCAATCTAGCGAGGCCTGCTCTCTGATTCCAATCATGACATTTCAAAACAGTCCTCGCAATTTTTCCTTCGCCCTTTTATAGGAAACCGACGACCGTGGAGATTAGTGAGTCAACCAGCCATCATGCTGTCAATTGGTATTTATTATTCATAGAGCCATGGTAACAGGAAAAGCTGTGGTCCTCGTGAGGCCCGGCTTCTCGCCGGAACCTCATTAGGCCCGACGCATAATGATTACAGCTAGACAACCGATTCATTTGGTGGCGTGGGTCTTCGAGTCCGTCTCGCCATTGGTCAACAACCATTGTATTTTTTATTTGTCCTATTAAAACTGAATCCTAGCTGAAACTCTTTCCAAACTGTGTCTTGCGTAACACCAGAAGCATATGTGCTTGCAAAAATGTAATTTTAGCAGTTCGGAATCGGATATTGTTCAATCGTATTCTTCATATGTAGTCGGTGGTTGGAAGGAAGTGTGGGATGACTTCCTCCGCGATGTCTTGAAACTTGTGGGTGTAGCATAACGCCTTGATTTCACTTCTCCCGCTCCAAATATGAAGAACTCAATCATATCAATACCGAAATAAACATTTTGTTTAGTTTGTGTGCTCACTGACGTGGCTGTTTTTGAGCCAAATGGCCGAACAAGCTCACAGGAGATTCATATTTCCTGTTCTGTTACTTCCTCCGAATGCATTTGAAAGGACGGTCCCCAAATGGTTTCGGCGTGAGCCAATTAACTTGTCGAGATCTTCCAGCGGAGGCTGCAGACGGCGTCAGGAGAGAGAATTAAGTTCCTCCTCCTGTGGCCCCGGCATGCTATGCTTGCTAATGACTTTGAATCAAATCAGGATGTGAAATTACATTTGGCAGATTGATCTTTCATCAAAATGGATGACAGACGACAGTATTAGTAAACACACCGATGAGATTTATTCTGTTGTGATTTTACATTCCACAGTTGAACATTTTCTCTCTTTTTTTCTCTTTTTTTTTTTTTTTTTTGCCCAAATCTTATTTTTATGTTCACTCAACAGACACGTTACTGATGTTAAAGATTGATAGATCATGTTTGATTCAGTCCAGAATGGGAGTTGCAGTATCACTGTCCAAAAAAATAAAATTCAGGGCCTTCTATTGCGTAACAAACTGACTATGTGCTTCTCAAAAATGACTCAATCACTTCGAAATGTGTGTGAAGATTTTATCTTTGGCAAGGTCTGCATTTGACCCGTTTTGATTTACGTACGATTTGCCGGCACAAGTGACATAAATGTAAATTACGATGCATTCGTAAGGCCCTTAAATTTGTGCTTTATTGTATTTTTTCTTGTACCATTATTTATGTATGTATTTATTTTTTTATCTATTGACATTGACTGCCATCCCCTTTTCACCGTCGATGAAAATTTGAAACGGCCTGAGCCCTTGATGTCCGACTCGGGGTTAAAGTAATTTCATGCTCAGTTGCCTCAGGCGCAGATCCAAGAAATCACCCCCCCCATCCCGAATGAAAGTTGAGAATATTCCAACATAGCGATTTATATGAAATTCCATCGTAACTGAACCATATTGACTTGTTTTAATCGGTGTGGCCAAATATGATCAATATTGACAATAAGGAAGTTCATGTCTTGGCTAATGCGATCATTTTCTCACCGGTTTTTCGTGGCACACTAATCAGGGTTGCTTTTGTCGGTAAAATTTTTACGACTGATTGTAATGACGTTGAAAGAGAACAGCAAGAAAAAAACATTTTTGCCCTTTTAAAACGTGCTAAATAATGCTAACCGCTAAACAGGGCTTCGTGAAAATGTGACCCTTGTTATCCGATGAAGTTGAAAGGGGAATGTGTGTTTTTGTTTTTTTTAACAGTCTCAAAAATACCTCAAAAATGGACAGGCACACCTTTTGTACAATGTCCTTGTGTGTTATACCAAATGACTTCACCAAAATGCTAATGTTAAAATGCTAACCGCGTACGCATGGTTCCAAATATTTTCGAGGGCCTTTGTGTTTTTTAATTGCTTTTTTTTTGTGCTTTTCATATTCCCACTTTTCCCACCAGGTTTTAAAATTAAATTTCCCCACCATTCCACTCAACATTTTAGTCGTGGCGTGAATCAGTTAAACAGGATACTGCATCTCTCCATCATCCAAACACCATTTTGTCTTTATGATCATTTTGACACCACTCCCTCCCCAATCACACACACACAAACACACTTCATACGTACATTTACTTCTAATGACTAGAATGGGAACAAAACTCACATTTTCTCAGTTTGTTCACGGCTTTGTTAAAAAGGAAATCGATGTAAAAAATGGTAGCTATCGTCGTATGCACCTAAAGGGGGATGATGGAATGACACGTCCTGGTTGTCACCTGGCATATTCTGTACAGTATGATACAACGGCGTAGGTCCATAAATCCCAAGGTAACTTCGGCAGTTTGAGTACCACTCGTTTGTTTATTCCATCAGGTCCCAAAAGATCCCAAAAGGCCAAACCCAGAAGAAACGTCCAAGTCATCGCTTTGTTTGAATTTTGGGGAATTGGATTCCCTCCATAGTCACAGTTCAGGGAACTTCTTCTTTAAGTCCTTTTCAGACGCGGTAGCAGCTCCACAACAATTAAACACGCACAACTTGGTATTTTGTGATAATATTTCTGTCATTTTTTTTCATCTCGATTTTTTTTCAGTATGGCAGATCTTCAAACACCCATTTTTTAAACACAGAAATAAAAAACCCAAAACAAACAGTAACCAGGAGAGAGCGGCGATCAGTCGATGGATGGACAAATGGTTATTTTTTCTGCGTCGGGGGGGGGGGAAGCGTTTAGCACACGGTGCCGTTCTCCTGTCGGGATTTAGGGCAGGTGGATCTCGGTATCGGCTGCACGGAGGGCGCCAGCGTGCAGAAGAATCCGGCGATGAGGGTGAGGCCCAGACCTCCCCACGCGCAGAACATGGACCAGCCGTAGCCGTGGCCGATGTCGTCGGGCAGGCCGTACAGGTAGCGCGGGTAGCGCGAGAGCTCAAAGTTGATACCGGCGACGCAGGTGCACAGGGAGATGATGCAGAAGGTACCTGCCAAAAATAAAAAAAACAAATGGGGCATGATGTGAACAGCCAAGCCTGCCACTAGCAAACCTGACTCATACTGTGCCAAGTCACCAACCGTGCAGCTTTTTAAAAAAAAAAAAAAAGAAAAATCCCCAGGGCCACAAACAGAAAAATCGAAGAATGCAAAGGTCGCTTTGAAACCTTTTAACAAAATGAGTATTTTGTTTATATATATTACAGTTAATTTGAAAAAATGTTCTATCATAAAATGTGATACGGCAAATGGATTTTCAAAATACTGGGGTGGCCAGGCCCTGTATCCAATTCGAATAGAGCCGCCCCTGGACTAAGCATCAGCCATCTTTATATCACGAAATTTAAAATGACATAAAATGAATGGTAAATTCCTATTCTTCTACTTCCTAATTGTAAAACGGCCACAAGAGGGCGGCCATTGCAAATACCGATCCCCTGAAATAAGGCTGGTCAACATCGGTATTCACTCATTCCTAATTAAATCGTATCTAGAAAAGCTCTAAAATGTGATGAAGCAAATCTTTCTCAAAACACTCCATCATCTTCTGTCATTTGTTACGCGCAGCCTAATTACTAAGACACCACAACAGCGTTTTATTTTGGCCTTTTTATTCAAGGCAGCCGCTTCTAAATTGGGCCTCATTTGGAACGCTACATTACCTTACGGCTGGGCCGCCTCTTTGGGATTCTGCCTCTGCGGTCTGGCCTAGCCTTGTCTTGTGCCTTCTAATTGCCTGTTCAATATACGACCGTCGGGCAGCGCATTAATCCTCGCCGGGCTCTCCGGCACTTCTAAGTGTGTTCTCGTTCATTGACCTAAATCACAATTAATAAAGCCCGTTTGCTCCCTGGTGGTAAACTGTTGGATGTATACATGATGAGCCATTATTTGTTTGTTTTTTTATACATCACGGCTATTAAAAATGCTTTTTTTTTGACTTACCTCCCATCAGGAACAGCAGGCCGGCCACATACTGCATGAGTCCTCGGTCCCAGCAGCAACCCAGCACGCCGATGATCCAGCCGAACAAGATGATGGCCACCGCCATTCCCATGAACCCTGCCGTCATTCGACGTAAATCTAAGCACACACACGGACGGAGAGTCCGGTTAAAGCCAGGTACGTTTGTAATTTCAACATTTTACATTTGGGTTGGAAATGTGTTGGTGAAAGTAACGCGGGATCGAAGATTATCAACCGTCGAACAAATCAAGATGAGAAAGATGCTTGAGGCTGAAGTTTAGGGATTAAGAGCTCAGAGTTTGGAGAATCTAGTCGGGAAATCGGCTTAAACTGCGCAGGCAGGCACGACCCACCGACTTTTTGATGTGTCAAATTATTCTAATTGTCGATTCGACAACAGAAAATACTTTCTTCATCTACTCGTCGGGTAAATAAAAATAGGTAACTGTAAGGACGCGATTTAAACTCATTTGTCAAGTCTTTTGCTAACCAAAACAGCAGCAGTGATCCATGTATTGAGTCCCTGGTAAATTAATTTGAAGACCAAACAACTTCTTGCGTGAATGTGATCTTAATTTGACCTCCCACCCCCTGGCAATTTATTTACAGATTGAGGTCAGGGGTCGTCAGTTTACGACTTCGATATTCATTCCGCCAGCACGTTTATAAAAGTAGTCCATATTGCGGCGATGACACGGCGAGGGCAAAAAAAAAAAAGAACAAGGACAGCAGCGTGCGCACCAGGGGGGTAATAACAGGGCTTGAACTACGAAGTCGAAGAAGAGGGAAAAAAATGCTCGGAGCTTCCTACCCCCTCCTTCTTCGAGTAGATTAGAATGTTACGGGTGAGCAAGTCTGCCAGGAGGTGTGTGTGGGTGGGGAAGGGTTGTTGTTATCGGAGGAAAGGCTGAAAAAGGTCAAAACATTTGCCCTGAGAGCATAAATGAAGAACACGGGAAGACACGCCTCCACTGGGTGTACTACACCATGTTCATGACCCCGCAGCCTCCGTGCACTTTATGTACCCTTGCACTCCAACGACCAATATTACGTCTCAGCTGCCGTAAATATAAAAAAAAAAAGGATATTTGGCAACCTTAACTGTCCCCATACGGCAGACATTTATCAAATGAAAAGTTCTGTATTGTGGCCGGTAAAGGGAAGAATTATACAAAGCAGCGAAGGGCAAACGTATAGCAATTGAAGAAGAAGAACCGAAGCTGACAATAATTGCGTAAGCAGCCTCTTGGGAAAGAGTGTAAAAGAAGCGTGATGTGTTAAATGATGGCACCCTGCAGTGAGCATGAAAAGAGGAAAATCTGCCTTCCCACCAGCGATGGATTAGCCGCGTGAGACCGACTTGAAGTTGCGTATTGACATGGTGCTGTGAAAAGTAATGGGAAAGGAAAAGCGGCAGCAGATAACAGTCCATATATCTATTTCCTCTCGCCGTGGTGCTCATTAGCGAGAGATGCAGCATATCTGTCTTGACACTGGGCGAGAAAGCACGGCTCATAATTCCCTGTGTATGACATGTGGGATCCCTCAAGGGTCAACCCTCGAGCCCTTTTTGTTCAGCTTGAATATGCTACCACTGGGTCAAATTCTTATAAAATAAAATAAAATAAAATAAAATAAAATAAAATAAAATAAAATAAAATAAAATAAAATAAAATAAAATAAAATAAAATAGCAGCGCCATAAAGGTCATATTGCAATTCATGTATTTGTTTACATCTATTTCACATTGTGCTTTCTGTGAGGTTTGCAAATCTGTCGGCACAAAAGCTTCAAAAAACAAACCACGAGCTGCGTGATTGTTCATTTTCAAAATGTCAATAAAGCTGCCAGTTTGGAAAGAAACGCCGGCCCCCCCAAAAAGTAGTTCAGAGATGAGAACAATACATCATACTCAGCATGTTCGCTGACAAGCGGCGGCAAAAGGAAAAGCCTTGTGTTCTTTGTCAGGTCGGAACAAAAGCGCCGATACAGCACATCAATTGTCGTTTGCTGTTTCTTCGATGCGAGTCGGGACAAAGAGTTTGTTGTGCCAACGATGTTTCAGTGCTATGCAAAATGAAAGTGCTGTTGAGTAAAGTTCAATACATTAGCATTTAAGCACTTTTGGAGAACCACTGCATTAGGTCAAGAGATGCTGTCACTCATATCCTGTAACCATGGTGACCTCTGAACCTGCAGATAAGCATGGCAGAAGCTGTCTGACAACGTGCTGACTAAGCAATCTCTTCCCGAATCACATTTACACACAATTCCGAGCGACCTTGACTTCTGGGTGGCGAAAAACTCCGATCGGACCGCTTGTGATCAAAACCTTACATGTCGTTTGACCGAAGGCAGGGGCAAGTGAGAAAACTTTGACGGCAACATTATGCGGCAACGAACGTGATGTACATGGCAAATCTTCCCGTGAGTGGCTGCAGGTATAAACAGAGCCGATGAAACGCCGGGGGATTAAAAAGGGATACAAGTCTCCTGGCGCCCGTGTCAGCGCTTTTGCTGACGTGACGAGTCGCCGAATTGCAAATCGGGGAAAAGGACAGAACGACAGGACCACCGGCTGAGTTGTCAGTCACCGAGAGAGAAATCCCGTAGTGGACGCAACGTGTGGGTAAACACGATTAGTGCCAGCTTAATTTTCGCTGAGGTGGAGCACTTCTGATTGGACGGGAAAGCAATATATTAGAATTTCCTACGCTTGCAGGAGTAAAACCCCGAGTTATATATATTGTTGTGAAATTGCACACTTTAAGCTTTTCAGAACATGGTGTGACGGCAATCAGGTCGATTGTTACCGCTCGCAATCAATGCCACCCACTTGTCTCGGGACCAAGCGCTCGGAAAGTAATTAAGACCTTTGAGAGCGTTTTCGACGTCTCCCGGCGAGAATGAAATTCTGAAAATATGCGGTATTTTACCGACCCTTGAGCTAGCGAGCACAAATATGTTGCATTCTACTTTCTCGTTCCCCTTGGGTTGTCCATTTCGCAGACTCGAGAGCAGCTCAGGAATTCGAAGGAGGCCTGAAGTAAGGCATTTCTGCAATATTATATTCTGTGTTGAAGGGAAGACCAGACGGAAAACAAAGCAAAAGCAGAATGGTGCGAGAGTTGCGAGGTAGACCCGCAGCACAATGCGAAGATCAGGTGAGTCACGCTGAATAATCGTTTCGTTTCCAGTTCACCGTTCCCCGCTGAGATGGTGTTCACGCTCGCTGCTTTCATTTATTTAACTTTTTTTGCTCGAAACGCGTCAGATGCTTGCACGGTTTCTCGTTGATTCACAAAACGAATACAGAAATTGTTGGAACGTATTTACTGAGCAGTGGCAAACTAGAACGAAATACAAGGCCGTATTTGAAGATGGCGACTATTTAGAACTGATTAGAATTAGGCCCTTAAGATAATGCAAATAACCTGAAAGTCACAGAATCAGGAAATATGACAACCGGATATGACGTTGTTTTGATTTCTAAATGGTCGCCCCCAAATAATACGCGCTTTGATCGTGATTAATGACGGTTGGATTCCTTGGATCCATCCATCCATCCATCCATCCATCCATCCATCTTCTTCCGCTTATCCGGGGTCGGGTTGCGGGGGCAGCAGCTTTAGGAGGGACTCCCAGACTTCCCTCTCCCCAGCCACTTCCTCCAGCTCATCCCGGGGGATCCCAAGGCGTTCCCAGGCCAGCTGAGAGACATAGTCTCTCCAGCGCGTCCGGGGTCGTCCCCGGGGTCTCCTACCGGTGGGACATGCCCGGAACACCTCCCCAGGGAGGCGTCCAGGAGGCATCCTGATGAGATTACCTCATCTGGCTCCTCTCAACATGGAGGAGTAGCGACTCTACTCCGAGTCTCTCCCGGATGACCGAGCTTCTCATCCTATCTCTAAGGGAGAGCCCGGACATCCTGCGGAGAAAACTCATTTCGGCCGCTTGTATTGGGATCTCGTTCTTTCGGTCACGACCCATAGCTCGTGACCATAGGTGAGGGTAGGAGCGTAAGACTTGGATTCAATTGGTTCTAATTTGCATGGATATATTTGTCCGCCACAAAAACTCAAAACTAGAAGTAAACTTCAAATCTATCAGATGAAAGGGTAATTGTAGCATGAACTCTTCAGCAAACATCCTAACGCGCCGCATACTGTGACTCGGAGCCCCGTGACTTCGCCACTGTCAGTCTGACAAATGAGCACACGGGATGACTCATTTATTCGCGCTACATTAGGCCTTGCCTTTTTTTTGGAGGACATACACAAAAATCAAAAAGAAAAATCTAATCTCTTTCCCCAACCGCCATCTCACATCTGCTCTGACGCGCCGTTGCAGTCAGGTTCAATTCGGTAGATAACCATGGAAACAATGTTATATATAGTAAAAGCCGAGTTTCCTCGAACGAGTGCAAAAGATGTGAAGAAGTCTTCTTAGACTGGAACGGAAGGTCGTCTCACATTTTAAAATCCGATAAACATTCGCTATATGAATTGTTTACGATATCAGCGTACAACAGACCGCCGTCATTTTTTCCGCTGCGTAATAGCTTCCATTGTTCAACCCGCCGCTGCTGCTTTTCCATTTAATTACAGATTACAAAATATTATTCTTAAAAAAAAATGAATCTGTGCTGTGCCGGTATTATTTTCTTAATTAGATATAAAAAAAAGGAAAACGTCCGACTGTTGTAGATGACTGACTGAGCAAGCCATCTGTTAAAACAAAAGGAGTACTGGCTAAAACTGCCAAAATTCTACAATAAGCCGCTGAGTTGTAGAGCTGCTCTCATTCACTCGTGCGAGAATCCATTATTTCATTTTGGTCCCTATTAGGGGAAAAAAAAAAGAAATGTGTTGAGAGGAATTTATTTTCTCTCATTGCAGCGTGAATATTTTTAGCTTATCCATAACTCCTCTCAAAACCTGCCACTTGGCTTTTACATCACTTCTGTTAATTAATACACTTTTATACTTGTAACAATGTGAGTATTTATTCCAAACTGCCGAGTTTGTGTTGTTATGCAGACCGCGATGTTTTTATACCTTGGCAGAGGTCTGCGCTCGTTTTCGTTCCCGTGCGTATCATAGAAGCCAATGACTCGTCGATTGAGGCAACAACTGGCGCCCTCTTAAAAAGTGACAAAATAACTGTTATGGAAGCACAATTCACGTTCGTTAACTTCCCCCGGTGGCCAAATCCTCCACAAAGCTCTAACAAGAGTACTTGGTGGAGCATGAGACCGCCTCCAAGGAACATTATCCTGAAGATATAGATGACATCCACTCCAGGAAAAAAATTCTTTTGGGATTCTAGTCTTGGAACTTTTCTGGCACACCTTAAAAATGTCTGGTCCCCACTGTTATGGTCCTGGATCTGTTATGATCGTCCTGTTTTTTTTCATTAGTTCTATTGAGCCCAAAGGATAGTCTCGCTTCTCAACGCTCGACGTACAAGTCGGTCGGTCGAGAGCGTTAGCCAGCAAAGGTGTCGAAGGGGGAAACTAATCGGTATTGTTTGCGGATGCCTTGTCACAGCATCCGCAACTCCTCGGAGGTGGGGGGGGGATAGAGCTTAATTTCATTACCCATGTCGACTGCCACCGGGGACAAAACAATAGAGTGGGAAAATCAAATTACAGAAGATAGCAGGGGGGCGAGGGAGATGGCGGGCGTGATGGCGGATGAGTCGATGCCGTCGACATCCGCAAACAGTCGCGTTATTTGCCCATTCGCAAATTAGCCCTTGGGTCGAAACGACCATACGGATGATTGCCTGTCAGCATGAACCCGCCCCAAAGGTTGAATCGAGGACTTGGCCTAGCTGACCAATCCCCGTCGGAGTTTTCCAAGAATGACACGGGAAGGCTGTTATCGGAAATCCCGCAGATCTGTCAGTCAGTGTTGATGCTTAGACGAGAGGCGAGGTGACACCCGGGTTCTCCGGGCCCAACCGGAGGTCTAGGTTTGATCTAGCTGTTGTCAGTCCTCACTATCTAGGAGGGATGTACTCAACATTGATGGAAACTGGATGGCTTGTAAATGAAGTCATTCTGCTTCATTGATTTCGAGACAGGAACGTTGTGTAACCAAGGCTACACGTTCAAACGTCCAGTCTTGTTAAATAGCACATAAAGCAGTCCATAAAAAGGCTTTTAGATCATTAAATGGCATTAATCACGTGTCATGTGGTACTTAGTAATGTCATATGTTCGGTGACATAATATATGCTGCTGCAGTCATTTCGAGCCAACTTAGTTAAGTGTTACACAAGGACTTGTTCAATTCCATTTTTTGCCCATGTGCTAGAATAGTCGGTAATTTACAGACACAATCTGGAGGAATGTTTGAATTCCAAACATTTGCTCAAATCTAAGCATTCTTGACAATCCCCCCCCCCCCCGTCCATTTAGATCCTGGAAACCGTTGCTACACCAGATGGACCAACACCATCGCCCTCCACAGCAAACACTGCATATGATGAATATTCTTCGCAACATTACGGGATCTTATCATCATGAAGTTCTAAAAAAAAAAAAATCATTTCACCCTCTGTAAAGAAATTGCATTAGCAAGGGAATGAATATGATGAATGAAGGTTAATGACTACAATCAAAGAGGATAAAAATCAGCCGTCTCGGCAAGATTAATTCATGTCCCTGCTTGCAAATGCAAAAGAAAAATTGCCCAATATGGAGCCTCTGGAAGTTTCTCTTCCCTGCCAAGCAGGATGACATATTTCTCTGCTAACACACAGTTTACTGCTCTTTGGAAATTGCTGTACGGCTTAGTGAGGACATGCAAACTGCAGAAGCTCTGACAGCCAGTCACTGCACAGCATTATTACAACATTGCTTAGCATTGGGCTCTGTCTTAATGGTGGCATTTATTTATTTATTTTTCTGGAGGGGGGGGGGGGAGAGAGAGAGAGAGAGGATTTTCTTAATCTTTCCAGGGCTGACGCCAAGTTGCTGAGCGAGCGACACTGGTGCATGCCAGCCACCCAAACCCACCTCCCCTCCCCTCCCAAAAGCTGTTTGACTGATTCAAAAGCAGAACAGGAAGCATTAGCTAAGGGAAGGCCGTGAAAGGGAGTGCTGGAGCTGAGAGATACTCAAAGCTCTTAGCCACTAATAACTGCAGCTCGAGATGCTTTATGCATGGGATATGAAGTGCCCGTGTTCCAGACTCCCAAGTATTTCCAAGCTAATGTTACCGACCTTGGTCACACCAAGGTAGCGCTAATAGAGCTAATAGTTTGAATTAGCGTGTAGCCTTATGTTATAGCAGCTGGATGGCTCCCTTTGGAGTATCCATTCCCACTGGAAGTAGCCCTCAGAGTCGTACCAGAGATTTTAGTCTAGACCCCATCTGTGCTGCATGTGTTTTTTGCCCAAAGTGCCGTTGTCCCTACACACGGAACAACTGCTTCTGAGTTTTAGTTTACCGTAGTTTCCGGACTATAAGGCGCACCAAATTCCTAAATTTAAACTGGCCCGAAGAATTGTGTCATGAAATCAATCATAAGTGGCCCGCTGAAGACTATGAATCATGAATCAAAAAAGACTATGGATCATTATTTTGTGATTATAAAGTAATTTGTTGCATCTGAAGTTGAAATAAAAAAGATAAAATGGAGAATGATTTGATTTGCATTAAAAATCTGACATGATGCATTAATGGTGCGCCTTATAGTCCGGTGCGCCTTATATAATATGCCAAATGGTGTCTACAAAACATCTCGAACCCCTACCTTAGTATCTTCAACCAGTCTCTGTTTGATTTACGTGCAGCAGTTACACCCCAAAAAAAAAAAGTCATCTTTCCAACCATCTGTTGTTTCTTCACAGTCTGTTGAGCCAGCATGTTGCTGCTCACGTCGTTTGAAAAGTACTCTCGCATGGTCAAGTAGCTCATCTTCTCTTAGTTCAGAACTCCCCTCACTTCACCAAAGCCGAGTGCCGCGCAGCTTTATATAATTCCGTTATAATCCCCGCCTCGACATGTTCAAACTCTCACTTGTCATCTTTAGCTTGGGTGTGATATTCACTACTTGGAGTAGGTATGCTCGTTTTTGCGATTCGAAAAGCTTCTGATCTTTGAGGAAGGTTTCGGATGTCTACCCGTGAAAGCATTTTTGATCGTAAAAGAGCTTTCGGAAGATTTGTAAAACACCGAATGATAAATTGGTCTTGGCATTCTCGGGAGAAAATAAACCAAATGGTCTTGAACCTTAAATGAAGTCTGCAAACCGAAGAACTACTCAGAATAGAAGGGATGCCGGTCCATTCGGGGCTTAAGTGCTTCCATCTCTGCTGCACTTGGCCATCCGCTCGCTGAAAGACGACAGGAATATTTCCGTGATCTTATCACGGCGCTAACAGGAGTGAGACAAGAAACGGCAGCTGGACGCATGAGGGATAAAAGTCAAAGTAATAAATTATGAGTTTTGAATTGAAGAGACACAGGGCCCAAAAAAAAAAAAATGGAGTCCATTCCGAATGTTAACCGCTGTCATACCTGCGACGCTTTGAACACGATTTATTCACTTTTCGTTATCTCCGTTTAACGTCGCAAATACGGCTAAATAAGCACTTAGCCAAATCGCTTCTACACACGAGGTAATTTGGAATGCATAGAAGACGGGGGTCGGTGGGGGCTCGGTCGAATGCTAATTCTCACTAATATATTCATATTCTACCTCAAAAAGAAATTTACATAAAGCCTATTTCATTGGTGTGTAACAGTATGCACGCTAAACACGCATTACAGAGCGCAATCTCACCTATTTGCAAGTCTGGCTGATATCATCTGCTCCCCCCCCTCCCATTTATGCTTCCAACCTCCCACAGTCACGGCGTTTTATTCGAGACTCTGTGTCAGGAGGATTTAAGCTCAAAGTCAAGCCGCAACTGCTTCTGAAATCTACCAAGTCGTCTTTTCAGAAAGCCGAGGGAGGGAGAGTCGCGGTAAAAAGAAGAGAAGTGATTGACATTCATCGGATGGTTTCCATTTGAAAATGATTCAACAGACTTCCTGAGAATATTTTTTTTTAAAATCATTTTGGTGGGTGTCTGCGGGACGTCTTGTAAGTGGAGACAGTAACTTGTCATTTTTTGTTATGAGCCAGGTGATGGAGCTGATTGTTAGCGTTGTTGCTAGCAGGTGATATAGCTAAAATATGTTTTTTGGAGAAAGTTCACAATCCTCTGGCAAATATACACCAATTGAACCCAGTTGAGGTATAAAAATAATTTTCATGCTTTCAGTCGAACGACCGTCTGGAACTGCTTTGCTCTTTCAGGACCTGGACGATGAATTCTGCTGTCTGTCAAATCTGTCTATAAATTGTTGCCCTAAAACTCAAACTTCCTTGGGTTATTCAACAACCCCAAAAACATTCCGATTGAGATGTGGTCGGCAATAACAGTGTGAAGGAGCCTATAGACAAACATGGACATGAATATAAATAGGAAGCCTTCTAAGTTGGCGACATCAAAATAAAAAAAAAAAGCTTGTTGTCTGCAGACACATGCCTGGGCGTCTGAGGATTATTCTCATGGGGCGAACATCGAGAGTGAAGCAAGTTGGAGGCGGGAGGGTTGGCTTTGACCTTGGCGTCTGAAGGCTGCAGAGTGGCGCTGCCGCACGAATGCGGGGAGAAGATAAGAGACGGGGAGTTGACTTGACAAAGCCTGACTCCACGCGTCGCCACAGCCGGACACATTGTCTCTCCAGCGTCGAGATTATGTATCCGCTGGGGACCGGCTCGTGTGACGCGTCCATCTGTGCACCCACGCACACACCGCCGTCCGTCTCTTATCAGCCCCGGTGTAGACTCATTTTAATCATCCTTAATTACAGCGGCAAAATAATGGAGCTTAAAATAGAAATGTGACAGCGGAGGTATTGGAACATCTTGTGCCCACCTGTCAATCTAGAGAATTGTGGTACCTTGAGTTTAATTGGTTCCTGGACTATGTTCTTAACGGAAATCACTCCAAAACAAATTTCAGATTTAATTGAAGAGCAAGCGACGAGTTCTCAGTAAGGTTGAGGTCATGAGGGTTCCTCGGGTAAAATAATCACAGTAAGCATGAGGAATCTTAGTCCACTGTGAAATCCTGTGTGGCAGTTGATCGAAGTCAACTTAAGCTCTCTGTCTCCCCCTTTTTCCCCCTCAGTCAGCCCTAAATAACTGGAGGATTTCTCAGCTGGTGGACACAGAAGCTCTGTGATGTTACTAACCGGATTAACAGTTTGACAGAAACACCCAGTGCAGAATAAAATCCCTACGATATAATCATGCAATAACAGTAAATGTCTTTATTGCTCAAAAAATAAGTCGCGAAAAATCTTCCAAAGGTGCAACTGGGCATATTTTGTGCAACGAAATATCTTTTGGAAAGGAACAGACTTACTCCATAAAAGTGTCTCCTTTTGCTATGACTCAGACAGATATGAATATGAATCATAGACAAATGTCACTTCAAGGCTGCGATGTTTCCCTGCAGCTTTTTTATCTTCATGTTGCTCGCCTTTTCCTCAAAAAATCCGGCAGCTATTTGCTACTGCCACAGTAGAGTCGCTCCCACTAATTCAGTCTAGGCTACTTCTAACGCTGACATGATCGACAATGATTTCATAATCATAATACGAAGAACTGAAGTACTAATGAGTAAAACATAATGCTAGTTTTGAAGAATATTACAAGATAGATTTTAATCTTACAGACTGGAGATAAATCTATCTCGTTAGCTATTATAGCTACTTTAGCTAACTAGCTAGGTTTGTATCTACTTTATCACATCCATCGCTAGCTAGCTAACGACTGTATCTACTTTATCACATGTATCGCGAGCTCGCTAGCTACTCTATCTATCGTGTCTTTGAGAATAAGTTGAGGTGTTTCAATATGAGCCAGGTCTCAATAACGTATACAAGTAACTTTTTACATTCCTCCATTGTAGCCTTCGCAGTCACTACCGCTCCAAGGTCTTCCAAGTCTTTCTCCCCCTCTTCTTGGCGACCGTGAAACAGAAAAGGCGGCAATTACGTTACGCATTTCCAGATAGCGATGCTATCAATAAATCTGTCTTCAGTGTATTAGCGAGTGACGCATAGTGACAAACAGCCACGGAGGCCAAACTGCAGATTGAAATGAAGTCTCTGTGTATGCACTAGAGCTCAGAGAGGATAGATTGATCGCAATGATCGACTTTCCAAATGTAAATGAACTGTTAATCTTTGCAAGGGTAATTGGACAGGGCGCTATTTGCGTAATCAGTTGTCAAGCGGTGTTAGTTTTGAAAGCTTAGAAGTCGCGGGATGTTTTGTTTGCTGTTGGTCCTATCAGAAGACGGTTCAGAACCAGTTGCGATGTTTAGATGGCGGGTGGTCGTGCTTCAGGTGAAATTTTGAAAAATGTTGTCGCTGGCCCTGCAAAAAGACGTAGGTACAATATGCAATGCATTATTTATAGAACATACATACGAATTCCCTTTGTCTGTTTCAGTGCAATAATTAACCAATGTTTATCGCGCTAAGCCTCGAATTGCGCAACCTCGTTTCCGCCGTCTGACTAACATGCTGCTGCGGGGACTTTCTCGAGTGACGCATCATGGAGAGGCTCAAAGAGGAAGTGATGTCAGTCATTTCCATACTGCATAATAGAATCAGAAAGTCGAATCAATCATTTCACGCTTGAATTCAATAGGCCTTCTGATATGCACGTCTTGGCCACTAGGGGGCAAATGAATAGACATGCTGTAGATACAAGATACTTTAGTCCTGACGAAAAAAATTGACTTCGGTGCCGATGTGCAGCACAAAAGTGACTTCACCATTTTAGATCTTCCCACCTTTTCAAGCACGTGAGCTCGAGTAAGATTGGCTTTTGCCGACAAATCCCGCTAAACCCGAAGCTGGATCCAGGGGCTACTGTGACTCACAGACTCTCAACTGAGCGCGCATGAGACATGGCACAATTTCTTTTCCGGCTCTCCCACGAAGAATGGAAATGGGGATTGGAATGGGGGGGGTGAAGCCCTATTTTCAGTAAGCTCATATGCAAAAAAAAAAGGATTATCGACATGGATAAATATACACAAGATTAGGAGAACAGTTTGATTTGAAACGTGCCACTTCAAATACAGCATTTTTTTAAAATGTTTTTTTTTTATCCCATCACACCTCAAATGGACTTCCTCAACTAGGTTATTAAAATGATCGCCTGTAGGTAGTGTTAAATTAAAAAAAAAAATCTTCAAAATTCATGATGTCGATAAAATGGCAAGAACACGAGTTGCTAGGAGCCAAACTTTTAGGTGTGTATTAATTGTCCCACTTTTTGGGATGTTCCATAAAATCATGCACTTCCAAATTTGCTGTTCTATGCAACTATAAAATTATAAACGGTTTGGTAGTTTATGTTCGGAGCCAAACTTTTGGGTATAACGTTAAAATGTAGTGTCCCATTTTGGGGGTTGTAAACAAATCAAGTCTAAATAATAAATCAATTTTATTTTTAAAAATGTTACACTTATTTTCCATTTCTGATTTTCCGGACCATTCACAATACCGCCACGTACCACTAGAGTGCCGCGATCCACCTGCTTTAAGCCACAGGAGCACTATATACACACACATCGGTGCACATTTTCTCAACTGTGATTTTTGTCGCCATGAATATGAATTCTCCCAACTCCCCATCTAGCTTTTTAACGACGTCGTAATCTCCGATTGCCGCCAGCGACAAGGAAACTTTGCATACTACCCACCGCCAACTAAATTTTTCTATCCACTGATCTGAGCCAGATTTTGTTGACTAAATCATCAGGAAAATTAAAAACAAATACACTATGTGCTCGACTCTCCATGTCGGTCTGAGAGTATCACTGGAGAGTAGCCTGACCTGGCAGTGTCGCGTTTTCAGCCAAGGGCGTCCCGATGCTCACGCTCAAGCGCATCTCATCACGCGACATGAGCCGGCACAATGAGTCAGGTTGGCACGATAGTGAACACGGTGAGCTAACCTGGCAAGTCTCATCACGGCTGAGCTGTTAACGGAACATACGCTACCGTCCTGGTTCGGCATCAATTTGCTTTAAGGAGATGGTTATTTTGGATGGAATCAATTGAATACGAAGCTACTCAACCGTAGGGTAAATTTGACTCGTCCCATCTGCGATGAGGCGGAAGGGAACAGGGAAGCAATTGCACAGCAGGGATCTAATTTTACACATGCAAATGATCCGTAGATCTTACAGGAAATCAATGTGTGTTGATGTGACCCACTCTTGACCCTTGTCACATTTTTGGATTTGACATAAAATATATTGAAAATTCGGATTCTGCATTTATGTGAGTGACTAAGCTCAATCAAAAAAAAAAATCCTTCCTCCATGTCTAATTACGGAAACAGTTTTCATATTTGCCTGCTGGTTAGCGTAATTGCTTTGATGGCAGATCTGGTGTCAGATGCTAAACTTAGATGGATATCAGATATTATTAAGTGGTAAGATTCCAAAACTGCGCGGGTAAGTGCATGTGCATGTGTGTTGCACTATCTTTCATCATGTCTAAAAATAATATTCCACTGTTGGCATTGCACACTATGAGCTGATAAGCTAATGGTGATTTGGCTTGTTTCAATTAATATTTTAGTGAAAAAAAACAGCAATATATACAAACATAACTGGCAAATTTCCCTCTATGGCCTTATTATGGTTCTAGACAGGAGTTTAGCAAGAGCATAATATGCCCAATATCACATTTAATATGCTTTCAGGGCACCTAAGCACACATCTCTAATTATCTCTCCAGTCTTAAAGAGGACATATTGTCGAATATGTACTTTCTAATTGTTTGTATACAACCACCAAATGAATTTTTAGTCTGCCACGGCGTAATTTGAACCTCAGTGTGCCGCGCTGCCAATGTGCAAAAAAATAAAATAAAAACATCGACTTTAATATATATTAAAGATATACTGCAAGTACTTCCAAGCAATATGTAGCTTTTAGGTCGTAAAACCGACGGAGCAGTCATTGAAAATATATCAAGATATGTAGGATGGAGTGGTATCATGCCACGGATATGCGTAGGAAAACCCACAGTCGGCGGCCTTTGCTGACTCAGTGAGTCATTAGTGAAGTTGAGACGTAAGTCAAGCTGTTATATGGTTATGTAAATACTCTCGAGTCGGTGGGTACTCCTTTGGGTAGAACGATATCTTCGTTGGAGCCTGTTAGATTTCAAAAGTAGCTTCGCAAAATGGCTAAATGTTTAAAATCCTCCAATGCTAATGGATAGCTACTAGCAATGTCACTTTGAAGTCTCCTTTGGGTAGAACGCTATTTTTGCTGGAGCCTGTTAGATGTCAAAACTAGCTTGACTAAATGTTTAAAATCCTCCAATGCTAATGGCTAGCTACCAGCAATGTCACTTTGAAGTCTCCTGTGGGTAGAACGATATTTTCGTTGGAGCCTGTTAGATTTCAAAAGTAGTTTCACACAATGACTAAATGTTTAAAATCCTTGAATGCTAATGGCTAGCTACTAGCAATGTCGCTTTTACGTCTTTGGGTAGAACAATATTTTCTTTGGAGCCTGTTAGATTTCAAAAGTAGCTTCACAAAATGACAAAATGTTTAAAATCCTTGAATGCTAATGCTAGCTACTAGCAATTGAAGTGGTTTCGCCGGTGAAAGAGCACGTAAAGCCTTCGCAAAGCAGACACTAAGCATCCGCGATCAATGAAAAGCTTCGGGTTTTATCAGCTTGACGGCATGAAAGCCGAGAACCTGGGCTACAAAGAATCGATGCCGTTCAATGAGTTAAACCCCTGTCAGCTTCACACCAGGGAAATCCAGTGGGTGTGGCCACAGCCTATTCCGTCGCAACCTTTTTTGGATTATACGTCGTCGCTTCCGGAGTGAGCTTTAACGTTTCTTTTGAAGTCACCAAATCCCTAAGATGCGGCGTTGGGAAAATGCATATGCGACAGACAATCGTGTCTGTTTCTCTGATGTTCTGCGGTAATCGAAAAAAAAACGAGTATTTTAGTTCCTGATTTAGCGCCGCGTCCAAACTCTTTATTTATTTCTTTGTTGACTGACAGAAGCAAATGAGTATCATGTTCATCTCCTAGCGACGCCGGCGGCCTCGTCGTCACCCCCCCCCCCCCCACTGTTTCTGTAAATGTGTGTCGGGCGTGCCCGAGTTCAATTTCACACACTTCATGAAAAGCCCGAGCAGGTTGTCATTCTTACTTAATCCATACAAGGCTGGGTGGTGTGGGCGGATTTGATCCACGCCGTCTCTGGAGTTCAATAACAAAACTATTTATCTGCTGACCAAAGAGGGCTTCAAAGTCTGCCTCGGTTTAACCGTAATTTACGAAAATTCTAAGAATCAATGACATTTTACAAAACGTGGCTAATGACTGACCAGAATTTGACACAGATTTTATTGACATTCGACTTGAATAAATACGGGTGACCGTGACTCGTATTTGCCCCGGCGTCGACTCCAAACCGATTCAACGATAAATCTCAACGGGTCATTCGAGTCACGAGCGCAACCGCTTCGTCATCGGACGGAGATTTGTTTACTCGGCCTTTTGCTATTTACATTTGTGGCTTTCACGCCGGAGAGACGGACCATCGGTTCAAAAGCGGGAGAGTTATCTCGCCTTGATATCCTGCGTGGGTAGACGCAGTAATAAGGACATTAAACATCTCCAGACTGCACAGAGGTGACCTTCTTGTCGCAAATATGAGTTATCTGTTTTTGGGAGCCGGCCAAGATATAGCAGAGATGAAAAGATCGCGCGTGGATAAAAAGCCACATCATAAAATAAAAAAATATATGAAGTAAGGTGAGTGCTTCCTTTTAAATCGGCAGCTGAACTTCAATCCAGGAGACTCTTTGTGTCCTTCACTGGAGATGAAAAGATGGTTTGTTCAAAACCGAGGACCAACCGTTGAGACTTTATCCATTTATCATACTTCCAAAACATCAAATCTGTATTGTGTTAGCGTTATAAATTTCATTTGTGGAATTAGTAAACATTCAAAACGTTTTGATCCTTCATGATCCCCAATCACATTACTTTGATTCCATCAGCCCGTAAAGCAGCAGGGGGCGGAGCTTGTTGGATTATATCAACACTGGGTCAGAGGGATATACTGTACAAGTCCAGTTTTCTGAGGACACCTGACATGCTCAGCTGATTCCTTCAGGGGCCTTTTGTGTATCTCGCCGGTCGACAGGCCAAGTGGAAACACGCGTTGACCTCATACTGTCACTGTTGCCGTCTGACTAGTCACTTGCTGTCAGGTGCCGGGGCATGAGAATAGCAACTTCTCTTTGTTGCCATCCTCGGCGGACCCAGCTGTCTGTCTTTCATTTTTCGCACCAATTTAAAGCACGGTTTGTATTTTTTATATTTTATATTACATATCATTGGGAAATACATAAAAAAGGCTCCACGGTTGTGGACGCCATCTTTTTTAGCATCTATGAAATAGTTCAACTGCCATTATACAGTTTTTCGATAGTTGCCATTAGTGTCACGAGTACCGTATTTTCCGCACTATAAGGCGCACCGGATTATAAGGCGCACCTTCAATGAATAAAACTTTGTCCATATATAAGGCGCACCGGATTATAAGGCGCATAGAATAAATAACTCAACGTTGCTCAAACATGAATGCAATCACAATATAGTAACACTCGAAATAGTGAAAACAATAACAATAGATCAATAACTTAATGTTGCTCAAACGTTAATGTCACACAACACACAAAATAAACACGATATAAAGCTTACTTTAATAAATTAGTCCTCATCCACGAATCCATATTGGTCCATATATAAGGCGCACTGTCGGCTTTTGAGAAAACTGGAGGTTTTTAGGTGCGCCTTATAGTGCGGAAAATACGGTATTAAAGCTAAAAGAACCGAGTTCCCTCAAGACCAGCTGGACCCAAAATATCACCAATATCAATTTTATGCAATGGGACTCTCCAGACCCGATTCCAAAATTTTAGAACAAAATACAGGAAGATACTTACGGAGGGAGTGCCACTCATCCTGCCTTATTGTCTTGGTGATGTTATACGAGAGGTTTTTGGGTATTGTGCCCGAGGAGTAGTGGTACTTGATGAAGGAGCATCTCCCAACAGAACCTGCAAAGGAAAAACATTGAGTTGAAATATAGGCCCAATTCCCAATGCGAAAACCGGGAAGACGGACGGATTCGCGTATAGGCGCCTTCGCTGACTCATCGGTTGCATAAGCTCCATTGATGACACGCAGCAGAAGCAGCCACTTGCAAGAGTCCATTTTCAACTTGGACACCATTAACTTTCTCATCCAAAATAAATGTTTATTCCCAGATTTTAATTTAATGGCTGCTACTTTTCTGTGGACACCATTACAGCATGTCCACTCTAATTATCTCTGGTCCAAGTCGCCAAGCTTACTGAACGCTATATTATCTGAGTCGGGGGAGATTTGAACTGCGCAAATGGAGATCATGAGGATATCAGTCGGCCCGCACCCCCCCCCCAACTTTGCCCCCCTCCCCACCCTGCAGTCATGCATACACCAAGAAGATCGCAATATCTGATAATGATAATTAGCCTTTCATGGCTGTCAACACCACAGTCAGCTCCCATTCTCCCATAAAATAAACAAATAAATAAGATACAATAAAATAAAATACTATAAATTAAATTAATATGCATCTAAATCTGCTACAGGAACAAAAGGTGAGCAAAATCAAAACCGGTCCACAGTGTAAAAAAAACAAAACCACGTTCGTCATCAATTAATCAACTTCAACTCCGCGTCATCCGCTATCTCAGAACCGTGTCTTCTCTACCTAGTGTTTGAACCATTTTTTTTCTCTTACTCCGTGTGATCCAGGCAGCTTTGGACGACCGGGCTGATGTCACGGTGCGAAAAGGGAAAAAAAAAAAAAAAGACAGACGAGCTTAGGAAGTCAGAGGCCTGCAGTGTTAGGGAGCTCAAATGGATTTTGCTCTGGAAACCACAAAGTGCTGGAGGGATTTGAAATGGGCCAATAATGCCCAACCGTTTGCAGCTCTCCAATAACCAATGAACCCGTTTGTAGATACATACATGAAGGATCCCATTAGAAGTGATAATGCAGTAGAATAAAACCGACATCAACGTTGCTTGGGCAACACTGAATCCAAGATGGCAGACACAATCCCGAAATATATTCAGCCTCTCCGTTCCACTATGATGGATGACTAAGCATAAAACTGAAAGATGGACTGGAGATTTCTCTATCACTTGGGTATTCTCCGTGACATTCATCTCAAGACGCCAAACGGAGCGCTGAGTAAATCTTTTTGCTATCCCACCCGCACGGCATAAAAAGCACGGTAATTAACCGAGCATCTTCGGTTCCTCATGGACAAGCCGTGACAAACTTCTTTTTCCCATGACGGTTTCCACTTTTTAAATAAAACACTCCAGTCCAACCATGTGTGACATCACGGTTTTCTCTCCCTCGAGGGACAACAAAACCCTCCGCCCCTCCCCTCAACGAGTGTCAAGTAACACGTACGACTTGACAAGAGGTTTTATCAATGCAATATGTGACCAGCAAATTACTGGGGAGTAGAAATCAGATAAGTAATTTTCATATTGATCAGGCAATTTGCAGGGACATCCAGTCCTTAGTGATAAAGTGAGGGGCTCATATCTTGAAACATTTGAATTCTACCAAAATGGACGAGAAACGGCAACGATGTAATCCCGATTCGTTCAATATCCTGCCGCGTCAATCACCGCCTTTACCGTTCACGTTTTCATTTCCGTCTCTCCCTGGGAGTGCGACATTCACCTCCATTGCTACTGGACACGGCACAAGCTTAATCTTTTTTTAGCTTATTTGGTCTTTTTTTTATTTGGGCATTTTGTAGCCAGTAGACACGTTACATTACACAAGATTACACCCCTTCACGGAGAAGCACTGTCACGACAGCGGCTGCATATTGCTTCCGCTCTCCCGAAATGGATTTCCAACTCAGTCATTTTAGCTAAATTGCCCTTCAGCCCTTCTGCAAACATCTCGGAGACAGACACAATTTCCATTCTCGTAAGTGGAGAGACTGACTGTTCTGGAGGAGTGGAAAAGGTGCAGAGGGGAACAATCTGCACCGGCCTCCACTGCTATTTCAAAAAAAAAATTCCCTATGAAATCAATTTTTGGTTCTGGAATTAACATTGACCATAACAGCCAAAACCGATAACTGCAAATATAATCCCTATTCAATACGGATCTTTTTCAAAATGTCTGACATTTCACTCGTGCAGGGGTGTCAAACTCGTTTTTTTCACGGGCCGCATAGCTTCTTTCGGAGGGCCATTCTGACTGTCAACCCAAATAACTGTATGAGCACCTCATATTATATACAATAAAAGCTACAAAACAAACTGACAAATAACTCATTTTCAAATCAGACGAGTATAAACTGGTCAAATATTAAAAAAAAAGATATATTATTAAAAGTGAAGACAATTTGCAATTCTAGTAATGACACACGAATTTGATGCACAATTTGTCTTCGCGGGCCACATAAAATGATGTGGCGGGCCGGATCTGGCCCCCGGGCCTTGAGTTTGACATCAGTGCACTCGTGTGTCTCCGAGGTGTCATTTTTCCTTGCTAAATTTGGTGGAGCAGGTGTCGGAACACCTTTGACAGCTGGGTAGCGCTCAAAAAAAAAGTCAAGAAACGCAGATCCAGTAACACTTAGTTAGGTTGTTGAACATCTATTCAAATTTTATGAGCATTCCAAAAGAAGCATATTAATGGATTCGAGGGCTAGCGCCTCGCCCAACGGCAACACGAGGCCAGCTCCGTTTGTCATCGCCGCTCGTGGCAGATGGGAGCTCGCCGCCGCTGCCGCCTCTGCCGCTGCTACAGTTCAAGCTCGGCATGGCCTCATTTTGGTGTGACCCACTTCAATGCTCACTCGCCCCGCCCACCCCGTAGCCAGGCCCGCGGGATTAGCATGGAAAAGCTCGGGCCGGGGATGCTGTCCGTCCTGCTCGAAGGATGGGCAGATGTGGGGGGGGGGGTGCTTGGCGTCGCCGGGGCTTAGCCGGTTGAAGGGAGGAGAAAAGTGGTGGGGGTGAAAGTGGACCACCCTGGAGTCGCTAATAGCAGCTGCCTTTTAATGTAGCCTTACAAACAACCTAACACATTTTGTCTGTGTGTTTATGTGTGTGTGTGTACTGTGACTCGAGTGAGCATCCAGGGAATAGCGCAAATCCAGTTGGCCAAGCAATTTTTAGAAGCATATGTCTTTTGGAGGCCCTGAACCTGATTAAATATGACTCCAGATATCTGAAGTAAGATATTACTGCCATATTTTTTCCAACTACTGTCATCTCCCATGCGGCAAGGACTTGGCCCCTCTCCCACATGAATAGTGGAAAATCACGAGTGATCCATGACTTAAAATATTCCACTCACTATAATCCCAAAGCACAAACATTGGCCTCCATAAATAAATGCTCGGAGATGATAGCGGGATATTCGAACACAAACGGTTCGCAACACATGTAGATGGACAATATAACAATAATATAACTTTGACAGAAACTCGAACTTCAATTAACTGAGTCAGTTGTGAAACTCTTCTTTGTGTGTTCCGATGTCTTTTTTAGACTGTCCCCTAGTGGCCGAGTTGTTCACAACAGAAGGAGCAGTGCAATGTCGCTTTGTTTTGAAGCAAAAAAAAATCGGCAAAAATTATTTCCACTGTTTAATTATATCAATAATTAATGGTTGTGTTTGCTTAAAAAATATTCTTAACTCGGAACCGTGTTGGCAGTTGGCAAGTGTTAAAATGATCTTATTTGAAGGTAGACATATCCATCACAGCGTGGTGTCGTGACTATTCTGCCGGGTTAATTCTATTTCACACTGTGATGTCAGACCTGCTTCTTTGGTATCCACCAATTAAAAGCGTTTCCACTTCATCTCTGTTTAAACCCCTGGAAGGCAAATTTATCTTCGAAGCGTGTTCATCTACCAAATAAGCGAGTAATGCCTTGAGCACACAATCATTTGAGAGGCAACTTAAAAAAAAAGAAAATAATGGCACCGTAATGCTGGCAATCTTTTCTTCATATTTTTTTAAACAAGCCATTTGGGAGCTCCCGAAACAGCAGAATTTAGTCATAAAAAAAACATAAATATTGCTGACATCAGCTTTTTTACTTCAGTCTATGATTATGTCACTTGCTTTTGATTCCAGCTTTTTTTTTTAGGCTTTATGCAATAATCTTCCTCTTAAAACAAGTTCCTTTCAATTTTTTTTTTTTCTGTCCACTATTTTGTTCTCATCCAAACTCCTTTATTATTATTCTTAGCATGTAATCACTACAAACTGACAGCAAGTCTCCTGCTTTCGGGGAGGCAAATTACTCATTAAACACAGCATGTTTCATTAAATTTGGAGGAGTAGAGATGCTGGCGACTTTGCAGAAGGCCATGTGTCCGGCAGAAATAATTAGCAGGAATCTGACAGATCGGACACATGATATGAATTTCTTCCGAACAGAATTTCACGAAAAATAAAGATAATTTATGGAGACGAATCCAGCCAGGTGCTGTGTCCAACTGGATTTTTTTTTTATTGGAATATCAGAAGCTTTGGAGAGGAAATGTCAACACTAGCCCTCAGGTAGGGCTAACCTTTACGGTTTGGGCAACCATGAAACAGATATAAATGTCCACACTGTGCAAAGTCTATTAAAGGCATTTTTGTTGTTGTAATAGCATCTCAAAATATTTTGTGTGCATTATTTATGATTGCATTTTTATGACATTTATATATTTATATATATATTATCCATCATATATATTATATTTTACATTATATATATATTATATTTTTTAAATGTAAGATTTGAAAAAAAAGTTGCAAAATTACTTCAGCTTGCAGTAGTTGGTGTAACTCTTCTTCGTTTGCGTCTGCATGTTTGCGTTGTACTATCCCCCTGGTGGTCAAGTCACACACGCCAGTCTCATAACTTGCTTAACCTAAGTCGTGGCTTGATTCATAATTAGGGATAGAAGCACAACCCACAGCACAGTCGAAAAACGAGGCAGCAGATGGTTTTTTGATCATTTTTGCAATCAAATAAATTGCGTGAGACCAGCTTCCACGTGTCCCCCAGACTTGAATTTTGTATGTCGACAGCTGGCGTGAGCTAACATCATACGACATGTTGGCCTACATGCAAGACTGCCTCGGGTTCCTTTTGGACCCTCGCTGGGCGTGTTACCTCCACGCGAGGCTGTGGATGACAGAGTGGGTCAAGGCCAGTTTAATCTGTCTCCTTAATCGGATCCCGTTCTCTTTGAATGAGTCTTAGCGTACCGGACAATTAAATGGGAGCATCTGGAGGGGCTGTAACCCTGCACACCAGCGCTAATGCCGACATGGCTTCCTTCCACCTGCCACTTCTTAATTATGTGAATGCCGTGTTTTTGTTTTTGGTATACAGTACAGTCAAACTCATAATTAGAATTGTTTGTTAGTAAAAGGTAAGCAGAGCTGCATCATTAGCATTAGCTTCGGATATGCTAACTCGTGAGATTTACGGTTAGTGATGTCATTTTGAATTTCATGAATCTGTGAGTGTAACGTATTTTCCGGACTATAAGGCGCACCCAAAGACCTAAAATTTTCTCAAAAGCCGACAGTGCGCCTTATATATGGACCAAATTCCTAAATTTAAACTGGCCCGAAGCATTGTGTCATGAAATCAATCATAAGTGGCCCGCTGAAGACTATGAATCATGAATCAAAAAGACTATGGATCATTATTGTGTGATTATAAAGTAATTTGTTGCGTCTGAAGTTGAAATAAAAAAGATAAAATGGAGAATGATTTGATTTGCATTAAAAATCTGACATGATGCATTAATGGTGCGCCTTATAGTCCAGTGCGCCTTATATAAGGACAAAGTTTTAAAATGGGCCATTCGTTGAAGGTGCGCCTTATAGTCCGGTGCGCCTTATAGTCCGGAAAATACGGTAGCTCTTCTTTGTTTTTAACTTTAGTGAAGCTGAATGATAATAAAATTTTTAGCTCACAATACAAAGCAGAAAAAAACAAACTTCTCCAAACTTGAAACACTTTAGGAGTTTTATAATGATGACAGTTTGACTTCAGGGGAAATAATGGAAAGAATCCATTCCAAATTGCCAGAACGCATTGTCTGAATTTTAATTCCAGTCTACTATTATCATTATTGCGGCATATTATGCGCATTTCTAAACTTCCTTGAAAGGCTATAATTGAGCTTGTTGTATGGGCTTCCATTAAGACGGCATAATAGCGAGCAGTAACGACAGGACGGTCGGTGGATATTCTCCACCTCAGCGAAATGACGGGAGGGCTATTTCACATATTGATGGAATTGATTTTCAAGCCTCAATGGCCAAGTCCAATTATTGTGCCCTTCGGCACGTTGGGGGGGGGGATCAGCATTCAGTGAGGGAAGCAAAGGGAAAAAGACAATTCATCAGCCCAAATGTTGTCCCCGAGAAGACCCAATCTGTGTTGTTATCACTCTTTGCATTAGATCCGGACGCCTTTTGCTTACTTCCAGAACTCGTCGTCCTTCGTCTCATCTGATTCTGCATTTCGAGCGTACCGCCGAATCAGATGGACGTATAAAATTAGCATGATATTAGAATAATGATGGCAGCGTTCCCCCTTGCGTGTCGCTGCCGGCTGCGCTCGGCACTTTTCCCCCCCCCCGTCCTTGTGCGTCGTGTTCCATTAATTCCTCTCTTGTCTGCACATTTCCCCGTTTAACTTGTGAACACAGTTTGATGCGTATGGAAGAGGATTTGAAAGAAGACGATATAGTTCCCTGGTGTCTTAATATATTCAGTGACTTTGCTTTGGTCGAAATTCCTCAAGGATTGAGAATTACACCAGAAAAGGAGCCTAAAGTGTGGAAGAATGAATAAAAGCATTTTTTTGAAAGTAACAAAAGTGTGTAGTGCAGATTTACATACCTTGTTCAAAACCACCATTGTAAAATTGAATAATGGACAAAATTGCTTCCATGCCAAATCACCTAACAGATTTCGATTTTCACGAAACTCGGTGGAATTGTTGATAGTGAAGGGACGACAGTAAATCCCAAATTTTAGGCCAAGCGGAGAAATGGTCTTGGCGCTACGGCCCAACAATTTTCAACCATATTCAACAATAGTTAATGAGGGTATGACTCAACATTCTAAACAATAAATAAATAAATAACAAAATAACAATAAATAAATAAATAAACGTGAAACTTAAATAAACTTAAATAAAAAAATAATATATAAATAAATAATATATGAAAAATAAGCAAATAAATACATAAATAGTTTTGGTCACGTGATCCATAAGTTCACACAATGGAAAAGCTGGGCATATAGTCAGTAACCTTTATAAATGCACTGCGTCTGGTCGAGATCAGCCCATTTCTAACAAGTGCTGTCATGTCTTTTCATTGAATTTCTTGACAAATAAGCCGGCGTGTCATCTCAAAGCTCCAGACAGTCTCTCGTTCCCCACGGCCACCCAGACCGACGGACGCTATTCAATTAGCCACATCACTCTGGCGGCTAAAGAGCAACTCCTCCGGATCACTGCCATGGATTGCAATCACCTGGCACATGTCCTCAGATGACTTGAAATGCATTCTGACTGTGTATGTTTGCATCTGCACCAGCAGTTGTGCGTGATAATGCTGATGTTACGCTTTGGTAAGGTTGGCAGCTGTTGCCATGGCAATGACGGTGCCTTTCACACAGAATATATGGAAATATACTCGTCAAGGAAGGGGCAGTTGAGGATAAATTCAGGGGCTTCCATCACAATCCTGACAATGCATCAAATTTTTTTGACTCATTCACACTTCTATCACTTAACTTTTTTTTTCCCCAAGGTTTGGGCTCAAAACACACACACACACTGAGTGCATTTAATTAACAGCGGCAATAACCTAGTTACCATGCCTCCATCTGTACAATTCCTCCGGGGCGTGCGATGAAAGAGAGAGAGAGATTGTGATATATAGTCTCTTGCTCCTTTGCTGGATCTTGCAATTTTCATTTATCACCTTGTTTGTTCCCAAAAAAAAATTTATGTGGATCTTGTTGCGAAATAGATTGGTGGTAAAGTGCAGTTAGGGTCACAACAGGAACTCCTTGGAGGCGGGGCCTTAATGTGAGTGAAGGATGCTATTAATTTTCTTTTTTTGTCAATAAATAACATTCAGATTGAGGTCATGACATCCTAGATGCTATTTTTTTTTTTAAATGTAGACGATATGGTAATTTGGCAAGTATGAGTGTAGACACAGAATTCAATTCGAAATGATTTCCATAAGAATTACCGTCCATCTCCAACACAATAACAGACTGAAATCGAACAACATCCGCCAGCATCAATACGCAATACCAGGAAGTAGCCATCGTCAAACTCCGCCCCCAGGGCCTCATGCCAGACAAGCCTGAGTTATCGATCCCCATTTGTGATACCGAAGCCCAAACGGAGCCACCTGGCTACACTCGGGCGCGTGACGTCAAAGAGCTGCAGCTGCTCTTTTGTGCTTCCCTCCACGCCTGCCGTTTGAAATTCCCATCCACGCACGTAGCGTGCAGGGAACTGCCGACAAAAAAAAAAAAAGTTGAGGTAGAGAATGGCTGTGAATGTCAGCCGCTCTAATTACCGACGTGACGAGCAAATCAGGTAATACCAAGTGACTAATCACTTGAGAAAAAAGCTGATACAAGCCTGCGTGTGCTCAAAAACACTAAAAAGAAAATTTACGACAAGCCTAGATGTATTTTAAGCCCCCCCGCACACTGATTGAGAAAACGTTCTCATGCGTGCATCAGGGAACAACCTCGAGCCCCCAATTCTTTGATTTTCCAGCAAATTAAGGTCTAGAAATTGTGATTAAACTGTGCGACTTGGGCTCCATCTCGAAAACTGGCCAGTGGCCACTCCATCTCCAGTGGTGCATTTTTGTGTCGCACAAGAATTAACCGGGGTCTAGCTAAGCCTTCTGGGGCGGATTAAATCGGCAGTGGAGTGTGCAGTCTATCTATAGCGCGGGTGAATTCAGGAACAAGATTTACGGAACATTATAGAAAGAAAAAAAAATCTCTCCACTATTTATGACATAAGTCCGAAATTCAAAATAATATTTTCATTTCGAGCGGAGTTGAATTTGGGTGCGATAATTCACCCTGATTATTTTCGTCTGGCCAGATCCTGTTTCGGAATTCAATTAGTGGAGCGGAAAGGCAGAACGGAGCTGACCAAATGGCAGCGCAGGTTAGTCGAGGTAATGAGGGGAAGCAGGCCTTTCGGAAATGAAATCCTCAACACTTTTCAAAACCCAAAGGAGAATTAAATCAGGTCTGGAACTTTCAATCGAACTTCAGGCAGTCAGTCAATTTATGAAATATTGTGAAGCGGGACACAGCAGCGGGAGGAAGCCGCCGCCACCGCGATGGCCGCGGGGCATTGAGGTGTTTGTAACAAGACCCTCGAGCCAACCTGACGCCGAGACACCGACACCACTTGGCGCAAGACCAACCCCCACTGGAACACACGTGGGATGAGAAATATTCTCTGCGCATTCATAGTGGCGGATTGTTAGTTTACGACGGAAATAGGCTACGATCGGCTGGAGCTGAGGTGTCTCTACAGAGCCCGATAGTAAAAGTTATTTGCAGAGTTGTGAGGCCGCATTTCATTTTGCGAGTGCATCAGTAGACCTGTGAATAAAGAAATCTCAGAGTGCACATTAAGATCCCAGCATAATTTCACACACCCTTTTACGGCGTATCCAGGACACCGTTCGCCTTTGTTTTTCCCGGGGATGGAATGGATTTTTTCCGATAATCAGCCGATTAATCGGTTAGCGTAATTCCAACATGGGGGAAAAAGTCACCGTGTTTTCTGACTTGGTCTAATCTTGGAAGTCAAGGTAGCGTCGTGCAAACCATCCCAAGTACGTTTTATGATAACCGATGCCGATCAACGGTTGCGAAAGTTCACGGGCGGGTCACGGTCTTCCGTCAGCAGCCTGTCTCAGAGTTAAGATGAGGACACAGTCGAGGACGCTCCCGTGAGTCTGCCATCAAAAGGTCGACGATACGAGGTTGTGACAGACAGCCTGTCAGCGGCACCGCCAAGTAAATAAACACCGCGAATACACTTAACGATAAAATGCAGTTGCGCAATAGTCACTTGGTGTTGATCTCGAGGTCGTCGCCGGGTCACTTTTGCGACAAAGACGAACAGAAAAAACTCAATTCTATTTTCTGTTCTTCGGTGTTCGGGTTTCCTTAAATCATCAGACAGCGCCAACTGTGAACATAATTCTTTAAACACCTCCAAATCCCTTAAACTCGTGTATCAGCACTTCAAACAAAATGTCAGTAACCCACATCAGTGCGAGAGGATCTCAAATTTGGGGATGAAGGACTTTAACGACATTTTTGTCATCAATTAACTCTTTTTGCGCTTTGTCAAAACGGCACCTTTTTGACCACCGTACTCAGCGGGAAATAATTCTTCCCCGGGCGTCGTGCACCTGCTTTTATCCGACACACCTCACCCCTGCAAGGCAACGGGCATCTGCAACCATCAAAAGATCGTAAAGCCGAATCTCCCCGGAAAACTTTATGATCCAACTTCCTTAATAAATTGTCACATAAATCGTGACAGTAAAGAGGCCACAAAAAAAAAAGTCCTGATTTTGGAAAGACAGAAAGGCAGCAGCAAACGATGTGAAGATGCTTCTCAGTTCCCAGGCGTCTTGGTAACATGTTTGCGTCATGCTATCATCAAATTACTTATGATTAAAAATTATAGCCCAATTAGTGCGCCGTTTTCCTCCGGTTGAGCGCACTCTCGTTATAGACAAAAATAGAACATGGTGAAGAGGTGAATTAAGCTCACGAAGGGACTGTGAGCCAATGAGCCGACGTAATGGGCATATTTTGGGTGAAATTTCAAAGTCACTACCCCTTGAAATTGAATTACCTCCAGCGTAAAAACAGGACTCGTACGTAAGGCTATTTATAGGAACGTTAAGCTTAGCGAAAAAATATTTTTCTTGTGTAATTGTGGAAAAAAAAAATCCTGAATTTGATTCCTCAATTTATAAGTTTGACGTTTTTTTACGATTTGCTTTATATGAATATAAATAAGAAATCACCAGTTTACTAAAATGTAACACATGATAAAAATATTATTTTTTTTTTTTTTAAATTGGCTAATCCTAAAAATGTACAAAAATATTTGAACACTTTTTTGCTCTAGAGGTACTTCAAAAAATGTGCTTTAACAAAAAGTTAAAAGTTATTCACTTTCGGTTTGACCAGTGTGCTTTGCCAGAGGTCATTTTGCTCTTGCTTGCATTTATTTCCCGCAGGAAAGGAACGATGTGTTATTCCGTGAAGTTTACCTTTTAACCCGGCCGACTCAATGTTCTCCTACGAACCGATAATTGTCATAAAACTGCCAAAGCTAATGCGTATTAATATATTTGCTGCTCGTACAGCTAAATAGTGAAAGCGTTTCTTGACCTCAGGTGTCCTCAATGCCGTTCATCAAAACGATATCATTAGAGCGCAACGTCGTTTCAATTGCGCAACTCATTGCCTGCGTTTGATGGAATTCGAGCAATTCCGACACCTCAGCAATCTGCAGCCTTCCTTTGTAGTCGCTCCTGTTAAATTAGATCCTACGCACTCATCATCCCACCTCGGTCTCCTATCATTCGGCGTCCTGTAATTATGAAGTTAAGAATTTAAACGGAAATGAGGGAGGTACGGCCGAGACGATCCATTTTGTCGAAAGAACATGTCACCTAATCACAGAAGGTTGCCATGGCAACAGAGACAAGGCCATGAAGGCTTATCTTCCTGCTCGCAATTAGTACCCGTGCTCCAGAAAGTTCTGCGGCATCTCGGCGGTCTGCTCTGCACACAAATAAGCATTGCTTTTTTTTTTTTTTTCCCTCTTCTCCCAACTGGACAGAATTCCTGCATTGTCCCGCAGTCCTGAGCCATTAAAAAGGCCTTTCTTGTGACGAAGGGGGGAGGCAGCTGGAGCCACAGAGCGACCCCTTCATCTGCTCTCCTTCCTCTCCAAGTCTTTGGACAGGCAGAATAAGGATCTGATTGATGCGGGCTCTTGTAGGAGGCCCACGGAGCTCTCTTGACTTGATAAGCCTTTGATTAAACGGGGCCAGAGGAAAGACGTGCAGCCAGAAAGAGAAAGAGAGAATGGAAATGTCCACTGATGTAAAATCAAACATGTTTTTCCATCCAGCAGGCAAGCCTCCGCAGTTTGTTTTGGACCTGACCGGCCCGTATTGTGTGCGCTCGTATTGGGGAACGTTTCATCAAGCCCCCCTCCCACATGAGCTGTACTATTATTATTGCATGTAAGCAGCTTTTTTTTTTTATTCATGACCTGAACTACAATAAGCTTCGAGCACAGAATTGAAGGTGGCTAAATGTGAGCTTTGCTGGCAGCATCCAGTCTAATTGGATCCCAAATTGTATTTCAAATCGTTCAGGTGTCAAACTTATTTTTGTCACGGGCCGCATCGTGGCTTCCCTCGATGGGCCATAATGGCTGTCAACCCAAATAAATACCTCATGCAGTAGAGGCTGCATAACAAACGTTTTAAAATCACAGATTAGTAAAAACTGCTCAAATATTTTAAAAAGATAAATGGCAATATTTCTATATTTTAAAAGTGAAGACATTTTGTAATTCCACCCAAAGTTAGAATCAACGCTCTGGTTAAGGTTCAGTCCACAAAGCCCGTCCGACCTTGTACACATCAGCCCGACTCCATTTATTCATTATCGACATCATATATATTCCGCAGGGTCACATTTGGCCGGCGCCAATCCCAGCTGACATTGAGCGAGAGGCGGGACGTTCGCCGGACGTGTTGCAAGTCAATCAAGTAAGTAAGAGGCCAGCGGCACCCTTGGGAAGACGCCGTCGCCACTTGAGTCACATGCTAAGTCCCGCTTAATGTCCGGATGAGAGTCTTAATGAAAAAGAGGGTCCTGGCGCCAATTGGCAGTTGATGACACTTCAGTCGCCATGGAGACGTCATGAAAAAAAAAAACAATCTTTGGACTTTACTTTTTTCCATCCCTCCTCAAAGGAGAAACCGCAACGAATCATCAGCATCAATCTGCGCCTCATCTAAAAAGCACTTTGTTTTGTCAAGAGAGAGAACATCATTCATTATTAACGACGGACAAATCGTTGTTTTTTTCTGCGGGTCCGCGCCGTGCGACGAATGGAAAACAAAGTGCTCGCTTTTTCCATAGACTATCTATGATGTCATCCGATGTTGACGGAGGAAAATTCTATTAAAACCCAACAACAAAATTTTGTTATTTTGAATTTGCCAATTTGCTAAAAATCAGCTAAACATTCCCCAGATTTTTTTTTCCCACTTTATGTGTGTTATCTAACAGACCCTGAGAAATATGAACACACCTTTGATTGACAAGCCGTTATAATGAGCGCGAACATTTCCAGTGTTGCAATCAACACTGTAAGAAAATCCAGACAAGTGACTAATTTATCCTCGAGACAAGTACATATAATTATTAGAGTCTATAGATGGAATCCAGGGTTGCCATGGTAACGGATCAATGTCATAAAAGTATCTCCCCTGTAAACCATGTTTGATAACATTACTTTGATGTCATAAATGCAAAGAATAACGGCCAAAGTACGCATATACGTTGCTCTCTGCGTGACTCTTAGCGTTTCATTCATCCGACGACACGTCGCTCGGAAGCAGCCGGCAGGCGGCCTGGCCCGGGCTCGGCGTGTCGCCGGCGCGCAGCGGGACCGCTAACGAGCGCGGGGGTGTTCGCGCATGTACCTAAATTATTGAAGACGAGAGAACTCCTGGTGGCAACAAACCGTCTGCCGTGTAAATAAACGTCTGACGTCAGAAGAGCCGAGCGACGTTTTGCATCCAGATCATGCGTCAATGATTTGAATACGGCTTTTGGGAATACATTTTGTGGTGTGGTGAATTCTGGCATAATGCAGCATGGGAGTTTATTCATAAGGTTTTATTGTGTAGTGCAGGGGTGTCAAACTCTTTTTTTTTTTGCAGGCCGCATTGTAGTCATAGCTTCTTTCGGAATGCCATTGTGACTGTCAACCCAAATAAACGTATGAGCACCTCATATTATATCCAGTAAAAGCTACAAAACAAATTTTCATTTCATTTTCAAATCAGACGAGTAAAAACTGGTCAAATATTAAAAAAAAGATATTAAAAGTAAAGACAATTTGCAATTCGAATAATGACACACGATAAAATGATATGGCGGGCCGTATCTGGCCCCCGGCCGGGCCTTGAGTTTGACACCTGTGGTGTAGTGGGACAAAAGTGGTATCTGGTTAGCGAATATTTCTGAATGTTTGATTTTTTTAAAGGCCTCAGTCATTCCCTGGATATCCGACAGGAGCCAGAACAAACGTCGATGTTTTCATTTCTGAAGTGGCAGCTTTCCATGACTAGCAACAGTTTGTGTGTGCAGCAAGAACGTTGTCACTTCGTCTCGCCGTAATGGCCTCAATTCATCATTCTTTGGGATCAGCCCATGTTTGGTCGTTGACGGGAAAAACGCGGCGGTCATCCGCTTTGGAAATATGTCGGCTAACCCTCCATCCATCCATTCCAGCACACGCCATTACGTTCTTAATGCGACCTGCGAAAACTCTTGTTAAAAAAAAAGAAAGGCGAGGTTTTAGTGTTTTATGTTGACCCATTACCGTCCGCCTCTCGCCGCCGCTTCCATAAATCTACATAACGACGCATCCGGAAGGTTCGGGCCTAGACGCCGCAGACGCGCGGAGACAAATGGATGCCGTCGATCCGGCCCGGAGACAAACAGATGAGGCGTCACGGCAAATGGATGGGCGCGCCAATCGTCAACATAGTTAAAGAATGAGGCGAATCGGAATTGATTGGCACGCAGCGATGTGATCAGCACAACCGGGTTATGATTCATACCTGACAGATAACGGATGGAAGTGTGTAAAATGTGACGATATCAACTAAATAGGGCGTGACTCATTAGCGTGGGACGAGAAATTGAAATTGAATACAAGTGTCTGGAAGGTAACCGTATTTTTCGGACCATAAAGCACACTTTAATTTTCTTCAAAATTAACAGTGTGCCTCATAAAATCCAATCATTTCAGGCTTAAAAAAGAAACGAAAGTGCAAATGACAACATACCACATCAGCAAGGTATGAATGTTAGCTAATTAAAATTAGCCTACCACTGCTAGCGATAGCTAGCTAGCCCTGCATCATCACTGCACATAAGGTGTTCAGGCCCGTTGACCCTTCCGAATAAAGTTATTGTCACAAATTATCCCAATGTTTTTCCGAAGCTGATGTCGCCGGTGTATAGAAGCATTCATGTGATCTCTGCGTTTACACTCTGACTGGCCATTACTGCAGATGGCGGGCGGCGGAGGCCAGCCAGGCGTGCTGGCATAAAGGCACAGCTGCAGCGCAATTCAGACTCTCCGCGCTCTTTTCACGCTTGGATTTATTCCAGCAACATCTAGCAGGAAAAAAAACCCACAGAGCTGCTTCCTGTCCTCTTAACAACACACACAGGCTGCCTCTGTAGCATTAGCAACCGCAGGGAGATTTCGACATTTGCTTTGGCTCGGCTTTAGGAAAGGGTCCAAAAAAAATCCAACATCTTCACCGACAGGAATCGTAAATGAATAATCAATGCGACTCATCGTGATTCACTAGCATTCCTTCAAACACAGACTGCACTAGATTCATTCGGAATAGCACGGACCTCTGCCAAGGTCTTGATTTGGAGTGGTATCAAAAGGTTGTTATTAAAATTCAAGCATTGCTCACTGTAAAGTTAAGAAAAAATGCTGAGAAAAAAACATCTAAATATTGCAAAAGTTTCCAAAAAATTGTGTATGTATATTCAACATATTTGACAATTATTACTACTGCTTCCTAAATCAGATGTGAAACACTTTTTCGTGTGTTTTTTTTCGGAAAATGGTTTAACTCTTAACATTCAAGGTGATGATGTCATTGCTGTATGTACGATCTAACATCATTTCATGGACCCTCGGTGGTCCACACGCCCTATTTTGAGAACCACTGCTGGAAACTCTATAATTCTTAATGCTTGGACTTTTATGACAGTGGCATAATACTGTTTTGAGAAATTTGTAATATATCTCCTTGGGGAAGTTAAGTAGCATTCAAGTCATGGATGTCCTAATGGTGGACTTGTCTGCACCAGAAAACAGCAATTGAGACCCATTAAGAAAAGTGCTGCCATTTCCACGCTTTTGTACAGCAACGCTGAGTGGTGGAGCTGGCAGGCACCCTGACGTGATTATGTCATTATTTGCAGTTGAAAGGTCGGGCGAGCAGCATTTAAACTACAACTTGAGCTGTGGAGGACAGCTGGGGGGCAAAAAAAAATAATAAAAAATAGCATGCCAACAAACAGGCTGTATAATGGCGAGACAATAAATGTACCCTTTGGTTGAATTAACCGGTGATTATCAACTAAGCTGTTCAACTATCTATGCCAGTAATGTATAGTGATAGTGTTAGCCTGTCTATGGTGTTTTACACTTTGTTAGCATTGGGCTAACTTTATAACAATCCGATGTGGTTGTTTTGGACACATAACATTATAATTCTGTTTTTGCTTATTATGGCTGTAAACTTCAGAGGGAGTGACAGTAAACAATTGCATTCATAGCCTCTACATATATTTATTGATCTTTATTATTTTTTGCTGTGGCTGAATTTATCATTTTTACAGTAATGAAAATAACATGTCTATGCCGGTGTTTTTCATTTGAGGGTTTATTTGGGGGTGAAAGTCGAGGGCGCCTTTTAAGTTCGTACCGCCACTGCTTCACTCAATAAAGATTGGGAAAGAGCGAAATAAACAATCAGGCACGCATGCAGGGGTAATTGATTCGCCCCTTCATTAATTAATGTCAGCACGTTGCCACAGGGCCACACAGCCCGGCATTAGTGCAACTTTCAATTCGGATTTCTACCTTTCCGGATGAGATCTTCGATTCCCTGGTCGAACCCCAGCCGGTGGCATTTCCTCCACAGCCCCATGTTGGTGGAGTTGTACTGCCTGTTGCACTCGTCCGCGGCGCTCATGGCGAACAGCTGCCGCCGGTTACGGGCCAGGAGCAGCTTCTCCTCCCAGCGGGTCGCGGCGCTCCGACCGGCCCGCAGAGGCAGGCTGTTGTTGGGGATGTAGATGAAGCCCGGGTCCTTGCGGCGGCTCGAGAAACTCTGGCAGCGCTCCTTGTAGCGCCTTGCGTCGGTCTCGTACCAGTGGTCGGAGCACATCGCCACTGCCAGCATGCCCAGGGCGCATAGAGACAGAGCGAGCCCGGCGTAGAGCAGCAACTTCCCGGCAGCCATGCTCGCCTCACAGCCGCATCAGCACCACGACCGTTGGACAGCTCCTCTGCGGATTCCACCCTCGTCTCGCTTGGGTCCGGCTCACATCACCTCTGCAGATCGGAATCCACGATTTATTTATTTTTTAATTTAAGTGGGGAGGCGGGGGGTGCAGCAGCCAAAAAAAAAAAAAAAAATCAAAAATTAATAATCCTTTAAATCCGGTGTCTTCTCCAACCCTCCGCTCTTGCGTCCTTTTTCTCCTGCAGCACGAAGAAGACGCTTATCTCATCTGAGCAGCAGCAGCAGGATCTGCAGCATGCATCTGTCTCGGCAACATACCATTCACACCATTAGAAAACGTCATTAACACCCATTAAGGACAAAGGGTGCAGAAGAATGCAAATGCTCAGACCTGATGTGGCCGAGTAGCGGCGGGGGGAGGGGGGGCATAGGTCCGTGGAAATGTGGAGGGATCAGCCCGTTGAGTCAGCAAAGCGTCCTCCCCCCCAAGCACGTCTGATGACGGGATGACGGCAGATGCTCCAGAGCGGACCCGTACGCCCGCCTGGCCGACCAATCAACGCCCATCTGTCTACACGAGCATGTTGGCTAACTACTGCACAGGGCTCGGACCGACCATTTAAAAATACCACAGACCACTAAATACTTTATTAGCCCTTACATGCTGTTTATTTACTTTGAACGAAAAAGAAATAGTAATAGTTGTATCAAATTATGAGTTGCAGATCTTTTCAGATCCGTCTTAAACATTAATAAAGTGATTATCATTCCTGAATATATAAGTAATGGATAGACAAATATATTTTTTAATGCACACAGAAACTTATGTCACCTGATGTTGTGCTGCACTCTGGTGGCCGAAAACAACACTGCAGTAAACCTTTGATTATTAGAAAAATGCAATGGGTACAACAAACGCTTATTACCATATTGAAAAAAATGTCCACTCAATTATGATAGCACTAAATATTTTGTATGAGTGGTAGTTTTTCGGCTCCGGGTTCGCTAAATGTTACCTGAAGATGTTTTCTGCTTGTCTTTTAGTGACCTCTAGCGGTCAAAATGAGATTCACATTTCAGGTACGCTTTAGAGCGGACTCAAAATCCATACGCTTTAAAAATGAAAAATACCACTTTGAGGCCAGCAAAACATTTTATACGCTTAAACTTAAACAGACTTTGTATATTTTTGTCCGCCCATATTATGTATGCAGTGTAAAGTTTAGCGACGGACTTCCTTTTGACACAAAATACAATAAAATGTTCTTTACCATATTAATATATGCACTTTTACTTATAACGTATGATTCTGTCTTTTTTGTATTAAATAAGGTATCAATGTAAATTAAAACAAACATTAGAGGAGGCATAAATGCAAAAAAACTATGTATTATGTACCCGGAAGTAAAAGCTACCATCCAATCACTGCTCAGAACCAGACGGAATACGGAAGTGTCGCTCGTCTGGTGAAGGTTACACACAATTGCAGCATATTTTTGGCCTGTTTGCTGCATAAAATGACATTTCTAGGTTTCTTATGATGCTTTATTTGCGGCTACAAGCCTAAATCGCTGTTGTTTTTTTCAACACAGCCTTGAGATTAAGGTAAGAATGACGATAAACTTCATTTTGCGTGTGCATATGACCATCTCGCCATTGTTTTCATCCAGGACGTATCAAATGAAAAAAATAAATTAAGATAATAGTATCGGCACATTGCATAATAATTTTATTAAATGCGCAATGCAATTAAAATGTATTGTCATTATTATTGTTATTTTATTATCATCTTTTATGAATCTCATAAAATACATAACATTTCCTTTTCCTCCTCCTTACTAAGCAGCTATGGCCACCATGTCCAACTATGCACTGCGCATGGCCAGACTGAGCGCTCAAATCTTCGGGAATGTCGTACGTACGACGGACTCCAAGTCCATGAAGGTGGTGCGCCTTTTCCAGGAACCTCCCATGGCCAAGCAGAAGGAGGTGTCCGACTGGTACCCGCAGCACAAGATCTACTATTCCATGACCCAGAAGCTCAGGTTCATGGGACTTTTCAGGTAACCTTTGACACGTGCCAGGAGCTAAGTTTTTTTTAATGAGTTTGTACACCCTGGACTGTCTTTAATTGTTTAATTGTTCTTTAATATTTGTTCACAGGGATGAGCATGAGGATTTCAAGGAGGAGATGCGTCGCTTGAGGAAGCTGAGAGGAAAAGGCCCGCCAAAGAAAGGAGAAGGGAAGAGAGCAACCAAGAAGAAGTGAGCTGTATCACTTCAAAACTGGGACAATTGAGAGACTTTAACGATCAAAACATTCTTTACAATGTTCACAACGTGAACGATGCTTACAGGATGTGTTAAAAATTCAGGATTATGTTTGTGTCATTTAAATTTGATGTATGAAAAGATTTTTGTTGACTGCAGATGCAATGTTGCTCACTGTTGAAAGTATTAAAGAGAGACAAAAAAAAATACTATTCCATCCGTCCATTTTTTTCAGTCCTTATTCTCTGTATTGGTAATGTGTGTCTTGTTTGTGTGTACGCTTGTGTTAAAAGTGTATGTACAGTTTATCGTATTTTTTTTTGTAAAAAAGAAATGACCGGAGGGGAAAAAAATCAGTAAACAATAATAAACAGATATTGCATTTCTTTGTGGATGTTGCGCGTGTGTGCCTGTTTCGTGCGTAATGCTTTGCAGCCTGCTCAAGTTTGTTTTTGTCGCCCCCTAGATCCGCAGCGACGCCACTGCGCTTGTCTCTCTTATTTTCCACTCACTTTCTCACACTTTAAAATGGCGGCGTTGAGCAGCGCCGAGTCCCTACCGCCCGTCTTTAACGGAGACACCTCAGAGCGGCAGCCGGGCGGGGAGCAGGGCCTCGAGGAGCTTGGCGCCGCGCTGGAGCCCTCAAGCCCGGCGGGGATCCCCGAAGGTCCGCAAGACGAGGAGGTAGGCGCTTTACGGCAGCGGTGCGATGGTGGCGGCGGAGGGGGTGGGAGGGAGCAAAGTGGGCACGGGGAACGGGGCTCCGTGCGGGGCTAATTGGATGGAAATGTTCAGGAGACACCGGCTGCTCCGGGGACGGCGGGGGATGCGGCACAACGGGCAACGACTAGAACCGTATAACGGGGGGGTCCTCGGTTCGCGCTAGGCGGGAACGTGCAGCAGCTGGACGGGGAGCTTTTATTCGAGGGGTCGGTGTTTACTCGGGGCCTTGCTCGCTTTATTCCGTCGGCTCTCACTGCAGCGCCGCCACGGCACGCAACGCAATGCACGCCGCTGTTGACACAACAAAGACGGGCAATTAGCGGCGCTTTTGCCAGTGGGGTGCACCGCTGCGTGGACGCGGTGGAGAGACCCACTCGGGGTAGATGGTGGATGCTAGCTGGAGTCGTGTTGACGTATTATGCAGCTGCACAGGTTACTTTTGTACGAAAACAAAAAAAAACATGCACACACTTGACCACGCAGGCCTCTGCACATCAATCCGCCTAGTTTTCATTCATTCACAGCTAAATATATTTTATTTCCAGTAGTTATCAGCACACCCAATGAAGCTCAGTGCAGCTCTGCTTACCTGTTCCCTTTAATGACATTTATTCAGGTATTCATTTTTCAGATTTGCTATTCATATTGAAATTTGAGCGACATCCATGCGGACCTGCATAATTTAAACTACTGAAAGTAGTAAAATCCTATATTGGAGAATAAAAGCCAAGCTAAATGTCTACATAACCAGAATTAGCAAAGTTTGACACACATTTTAACAATATTTGTTTTTTTTCCTCTGATGATTACTTTAAGTTTGTTCATCTTTGAGGTTTCCTTTAAACGGACGGCCTAGCGATGGAAATAGCCATCGTCTGATACAGTTCCTGAAAGTCGGGAGGATAAGAGCAATATCAGGAAATAGCCGTCTTTTCAACATCCCATTGAGTCATCGTTCACCCTTCAGCCCTTTTTAAGTGTGAAACATTGTCATGTGCTAACTCTGCAAGTGATACACTTGCTGTCTCTATTTCGATTTGTATGTGCAGTATTGAATTACATAAATTTTGGCCCCGTTTCTTAAAGGAGACTTAAGGCTTTGTGTTGGTTGAAGTTACTTTTCCTGAGACAAACTGTTTAGCTATTTGAACATAAATAAATATATATTAAAAAAAAAAATTGTCCAACACAGCTCAAGCCAAAATAATTGCTTAGGCTGCTGGTGCCAAGCAACTTTGTTGAAGTAATAAGAGGAGCTTCATTTAATTAGGCCTGAAAGTGAAAAGTGCTTTACTGCCGCCTTGTGGCAACTTTAGGCAATTACAAATCTTTCAATTACTCGCTGAGTTTTTGCTTTTTTGCGTTCTGTGCAAACTTGTAGAAGGGGAATGGAGTGAAGTTCCCGAAGCTGGAAAAATGTGCGCTGCTGCTTCAGTCTTATGAATAGGTCTAATTCATTCAGGCAAAAGGGAAGCCTGAAAACTGATGAGCTTGCATGATGTCATATTCTCTCGAGTGAATGACTGGAGAGATGGGTTGCGGGTGATGTCATTCTCATGAATGGATATCGGTTTTGATATCTGATTACCGTCGGTCAGTGAGAAGCTTTTTATTCACAAAAGTGACGCACGCCAGACAGATGATCTAATTTCAAAGTCAGCAAAACTGAATAGAATTTAATGAATCACAAAAAAAATGTCTTTCTCGAAAACAGATCTGGAACATCAAACAGATGATCAAGTTGACACAAGAACACTTAGAGGCTCTTCTGGACAAGTTTGGAGGAGAACATAATCCTCCCTCCATATATCTTGAGGTGAGAGTGGTTTGCTTTCACGGCATGGAAGCTCGATCATTTAAGACTCCGCCTCCAACTCAACAGGCCTATGAGGAGTACACCAGCAAGCTGGACGCCCTGCAGCAGAGGGAGCAGCAGCTGCTGGAGGCCACCGGCAACGGCACCGACTTCTGCTCGCCGAGTCCCGTGCCGGCGCTTGTGGAGGTCAAGACGGGATGCGGCGGGGGAGGCGCTCAGGCTTTCCCCTCGGCGCCCAACACCCTGGCCGTCCTCCAGAAACCCACCGATGCCAGCCGCAGCAACCCGCGCTCGCCGCAGAAGCCCATCGTCCGGGTCTTCCTGCCCAATAAACAGAGAACAGTGGTACGTTCTCAAAATAATGACTGAGGTCCTGTCACTCATTAGGCCACGCCCCCTACAGAGGCCTACATTATTTATAGCCATTATGTTCCATTTATTTATTTCGAATGGAGCCATCACAGTACCGTATTTTCCGGACTATGAGGCGCACCTTCAATGAATGGCCTATTTTAAAAGTTTGTCTTTATATAAGGCGCACCATGAATGCATCATGTCAGATTTTTAATCCAAATCAAATCATTCTCCATTTTATCTTTTTTATTTCAACTTCAGACGCAACAAATTAGCTTATAATCACAAAATAATGATCCATAGCCTTTTTGATTCATGATTCATAGTCTTCAGCGGGCCACTTATGATTGATTTCATGACACAATGCTTCGGGCCAGTTTAAATTTAGGAATTTGGTCCAGATATAAGGCGCACCGGACTATAAGGCGCACTGTCGGCTTTTGAGAAAATTTTAGGTTTTTAGGTGCGCCTTATAGTCTGGAAAATACGGTACATGTAAGGAAACAAAACTAACGGTGAGATGTTTCAGGTCCCCGCCCGCTGTGGGATGACCGTGCGAGACTCGCTCAAGAAGGCCCTCATGATGCGAGGACTCATCCCCGAGTGCTGCGGCGTCTACAGGGTACAAGACGGGTGAGTGCGATGCAAACGCACTAAAATTAGGAAAGAAAAACATTGTGCTGATTTTGTATTTTATTTTCAATCAGAGAGAAGAAGCCTATCGGTTGGGATACGGATATTTCCTGGCTCACGGGGGAAGAGTTGCACGTGGAAGTCTTGGAGAATGTGCCACTCACCACGCACAACTTTGTGAGTATATGTTAAAAGTCATATCAAAAATGTAAAATGTGGTTTATTGGAACGGGTTTGTCGATTCCAGGTGAGGAAGACCTTCTTCACGCTGGCCTTCTGCGACTTCTGCCGGAAGCTTCTTTTCCAGGGCTTCCGCTGTCAGACGTGCGGCTATAAGTTCCACCAGCGCTGCAGCACCGAGGTCCCCCTCATGTGCGTCAACTACGACCAGCTCGAGTAAGTGCCACGTGAGAAGTAGCCCGTCACGTTCAAGCCTGCGTGCTGATGATGACGCAATTCTGTGCCGCGCAGTTTGCTGCTGGTGTCCAAGTTCTTCGAGCATCACCCTTTCACCCAAGAGGAGGTCTCCTCCGAGGGGACCACCCCCGTCTCTGAAGTCTGTCCGTCGCTCCCGCCGTCCGACTCCACCGGGTAAGCCTCCTTTGCACTCTGACCTTTCCGATAAGCCTGCTGACAGGCCCACGCGGTCTCGACAGGTCCATGTGCCACGCCGCCTTGTCCCCGTCCAAGTCCATCCCCATCCCACCGAGTTTCCGGCCCAGCGAGGAGGAACACCGCAACCAATTCGGCCAGCGGGATCGCTCTTCCTCAGCTCCCAACGTTCATATCAACACCATCGAGGCCGTCAACATTGATGTGAGGGATGAATTCGGTTTCATGCTTTGCACTTTTTATAGTTGCGTAAGAGTCCAGCATAATAATAGTAATTTTTCTTTTTTCTTTTTTCAGGACCTGATCCGAGATCAGGGACTAGTGAGGTCTGATGGAGGTAAGGATCCTGCCTCCATTTTTTTTTCTTTTTCCCACCATCCCGCGTGTCTGCGTGCACTCAGGTCTTCTGTGTGAGTGTGTGTGTGTGTGTTTGTATATACATGCATGTGAAGACCCTAGAAACTTTAGACTCGGTGCTCGTTTTCCTACAACCTGACCAGTGTAATTCATGTTAGTCGTCATTTGCTTTTTTTTTTTTTTCCCTCGTTGCTGGAACTAACGTTTTCAATTCATTTAAAAATTAAAAACCTTTTTGTTGATGTTTATAAACAAGATGAGATGTGATGTGTTTTTACGTAAAATTATTTATTATCGATAAAACAAGAAGTCATTTTAAAACAATATTGAGTTATTTGTGTTACAGGAGCCCCTTAATATAATACACAATATTTTTAAAGTTGAATTTATTTCTTTTAAAAAAAAAAAACACGCGCGTGAATAAATGTTAATCAAGGCCCAACCGAAGCTTGATGTGATATGCTTTGGAGTTCGGTGGGCACGCTTAGCTTGAGCGGCGACGGGCAGGGTGAGTGAATAGCAGTGATGGTCTGTCTGTCTCTCTTTGCCCTGCAGCCCCCCCGACCCACCCTGCCCGCTGCTTGAGGAAGCACCGAACACGGACCTCAAGCCCCCTCCTATACTCCTACCCCAATGACATAGTGTTTGATTTTGAGCCCGAGCCCGTGTTCCGAGGTAGTCAGGCCCTTCTGTGTGTTCTCGTGCCCCCCCTTCCCCTTCATCCTGCTTTCACCACCACCGCCTCCCCGCATTCGCAAACACCAGGTCCGTCTCATTCGCTGTGTGACCCCCGCCCCACCATCTTTCACCACCACTGTCAGTAGTTAACCGAGCCAGATTTATTAAAACTGAATTGTCATTTCAAATAGCTTTTTGTCATGTTGACTCTTCCTCCATTATTGAGCAATTTATTTAAAACCATCTTATGGTCCCCGGCGTTATTAAGTTAAGCACTCCGAAAGTGTGGAGGTTAAGTTGCCGCGTCACAACATGGCGGGAAATACTGAAATGAAACTCCTCATCTCACCTCAACATACCTCCTTGACACCAAGGTGCCACCAGATGGCGCCAAAAGGGGGGCTTGACTCTAACGCCATCCAATCAAGCGCCCCCCCTCACCTTTCCCCTGCATGTCGACAAATACTAGATTCCAACTCCCCGTCGTTCGGAATTAGTTACCTTTCCACCTACCTGTCTTTCCCTCTTTTCTCCCCCCCCTCCCCCTTCCCACCCTTCAGGGTCAACCACCGGATTGTCGGCCACACCCCCCGCCTCGCTCCCCGGCTCCCTGACCAACGTCAAGGTGCCCCAGAAGTCGCCGTGCCCGCAGAGGGAGCGCAAGTCGTCGTCCTCGTCCGAGGACCGCAACAAGATGGTGGGTCCCGTCGGTAACGGGGACGTCCCGTCTCCATCGAAAGAATCTCACGGGTGTCGTGTGCGACAGAAAACGCTGGGGAGGCGGGACTCCAGTGATGACTGGGAAATCCCCGAGGGGCAGATTACGCTCGGGCAGAGGATAGGCTCCGGCTCCTTTGGAACTGTCTTCAAAGGAAAGTGGCATGGTAGGACGATTGCAGCTCTGCTTATCTTGCTCACCAACTATTGAAAAAAAAAATCGATTAATTAAAAAAATGACTCCTTTAAGGTGATGTGGCGGTGAAGATGTTGAACGTGACCGCTCCGACACCTCAGCAGCTTCAGGCCTTCAAGAACGAAGTGGGCGTCCTCAGGTAACCTCAAACACGACAGCGTCCCCCGCTTAGAACATGGCCGACATTCTTCAACGTTCCAGGAAAACACGTCACGTCAACATCCTGCTGTTCATGGGCTACACCACCAAGCCTCAGCTGGCCATCGTGACGCAGTGGTGCGAAGGCTCCAGCCTCTACCACCACCTGCACATCATCGAGACCAAGTTTGAAATGATCAAGCTCATCGACATCGCCAGGCAGACCGCTCAGGGGATGGAGTGAGCACACCCCAAAATTCAACAATTGACTGCATCAATAGACTTGTAATTTTTTCTTTTGCTTCCTTAGTTACCTGCACGCCAAGTCCATCATCCACCGCGATCTGAAGAGCAACAGTATCTTGGATTTAAAGCGGCAATAAAACAGGCGTCTAAATCTAATGACAGGTGCAGCGTGGCGGTTTTCCTTAACCGCATCTTGCTCAGATATTTTCCTCCATGAGGATCTGACGGTGAAGATAGGTGACTTTGGCCTGGCCACAGTCAAGTCCCGCTGGAGCGGCTCCCACCAGTTTGAACAGCTGTCCGGCTCCATTCTGTGGATGGTGAGTGCTTTCAAACGGACAGCCGCGTCATTTGAAGTAACCCCCTTATGTCCCCTCCCCAAAGGCTCCGGAAGTGATCCGACTGCAGGACAAGAATCCTTACAGCTTCCAGTCTGACGTCTACGCTTTTGGCATTGTGCTGTACGAACTCATGTCAGGAGCGCTGCCCTACTCCAACATCAACAACAGAGATCAGGTAAGATGATGTCATTCGAAAGACTTTCAAAAAAAAAAAAGCTGTCATAACTATATATGTTCCGCTAATCATGCGCAGATCATATTCATGGTTGGCCGAGGTTACCTGTCCCCCGACCTCAGCAAGGTGCGGAGCAACTGCCCGAAGGCTATGAAGAGGCTAATGGCCGACTGTTTGAAGAAGAAGAGAGAGGAGCGACCCCTCTTCCCTCAGGTTACTACTCATATTATTATTTTATATTATTATTATTATGAGTTAAGAACCACTTATTCGTGACGGGACAACAATTGGGAATATTTTCAGATCTTGGCGTCCATCGAGCTGCTGGCTCGCTCGTTACCCAAAATCCACCGCAGCGCCTCGGAGCCTTCGTTAAACCGCGCCGGCTTTCAGACGGAGGACTTCAGCTTATACGCCTGCGCCTCGCCCAAAACTCCCATCCAAGCGGGCGGCTATGGTAGGTCCCATAGGTCTTGGATTTCTCTTCCATTTCAGCATTTATGTATTTATTTATTTATATTTATTTATTTTCCCACCAGGGGAGTTTTCAGCATTCAAGTAAGTGCTGTGCATCTCACCAGCCCTTCCCTCGTCACTGCTCCAAAGTCCTTCCGTCCTTGCCGTGGATTAATTCATCACTGGAAAAAAAACAAAACTGAAATGTAGTCTTAAACGAATGTGCCGTTTTCTTCCTCTACAAATGATGAGATTCCTTCCAGCTTCAAAGCTGTCCGTTGGGCAACCAGCCAAAGCGACAGCAAATTGAATAGGGGGGCAAAAAAAAAAAAATCCAATTTAAGAAAAATACACCACAAAAAATCACAAATGGAAAAGAAAACCAAGCACGAATATATCCGTACCAAAACCATTTGGAGGCGGGGCAAACTTCCCAGGTGGACTAGCCCGCCTAAGAAAATGGCGACGGGATGCGACACGGCGAGGAAAAGGCCGAGCGGCTCCGGCTGCACTTTGGAAGGCGGCCTGCAGGGGGCGGCCCTCTGCCGGGCTCGCTGAGATGAGCTGAGAAGCGGGAGGACTTCTTCCCCAACCGTGACTTGAAAGCAACTTTTTCTATATATAGCTCAAAGTTTGTCATGCTACGACTTTAACTAGCGCTAGCTAGAGGTTTGGGTTTTTTGGAGAAAACTTTCCGTCTAGCAGCAAGCTTGTTGCTTTTTGCCTTCGCCCTATTCCTGACCTTACCCTTGTCCAAAAAAAAAAAAAATGAAGACTGTTTTGGCAGGTACAAAGGCACCGTTTAATGAGACGTTAGCAACCAAAATTAGCTTTTTTTTTGCCGAGTTTTTGTGGGTGATAGAAGCTCTTTATTTTGCCATATGGATTTTTTGGGACGATAGAAACGATAATACATCTATTGACAATAGAAACAACAAGACGTATTTGACAGTTGACATGACCAAAAAAAATTAAATAAAAGCAACAAATTTTGGCGATAGAAGCATGAATTTCAATATTTTTATTCGTAAAAAGATTTTGGACAACAACATTTTTTTTTTGCGATAGGACAGTAGAAGACTTTTTTTGCCTTAGAAACAACAAAACTTTTTTGGTCCAACAAAAGCGACGTTTTGGGTGAGGCAATGAAAGCTACACAACCTTTCTTGGCCATAAAAGCAACACCTCTTTTTGGTGATAGAAGCAACAAAAAAAAATTGGTGCCCATGGAATGACTACTTTTTTTGTGGGTGGGGCAGGTGATAGAAGTGGGATCTACATTCCATTTTTAAAGCACTGAACAGTTTACGTGGAAGTTGTGTGAGTATCTTAAGATTTTGGGAAGAGGTTTTTTTTTGGGTGGGGGGGTACTGAAGTCGAGGAGCACATTTTGTGCATGTCATTGTTTCTGTTCCCTTTTTTTGGTGCGTTACGTGGCTTTAATATTGCACTCTGGTCCGGATCCCATTTCTTAAAGCAGCCTGACTAAACGGGTTGCGGTGTCACTCAATGAAACGCTCAGATGAATCGAATGAGTTCATTCCAGAATGTGCAGTTTTGTTGATTTTATTTTTTCTGTACAGACCAGCAGTATTTATTTGTTGTTTATGTTTTACAAGCTATTTTTTGGAATTATTTTTGACGCTTTCTTGCCAAGTCTGTGACTTCTAGACGTTTGCACTTTGTAGAAATGATTTGAAGCAAATGAGCGACTTGCCTTTTTTTGTGTTATTATTGACATTATTATTATTTTTGTCCCAATTTGGCAAAGCACACGGTATCCGAAGTCGGTGGCCTCACGAGTTTGGCATCTGCAGGACCCGATGCTAAGATTTTGCCGTCAGCCTGCTTTTTTTTTTGTTCGTAATATGTATCCACTCCCAAAATGAAGAGAGCTGAGCTCACCATTTTAGTTGTTTTGGGATTTGAAGCATAGAGTTGCCACTGGCAGCTCCTTTTACAATAGTTATTTATGTCTGATATAGTCGTCCATGTTTTACGTTAACTTTGGAAGTGACGGAGGGGTGACAAACCAAACTGCACAGCTCTGTTGAAAAGTGTTATTGCCAAACGTTTCAATTATTCTGATTATTTGTATTTGTAACGTTTCAATTATGATCTTTGTGCTGGTTTTGGGGATTTGTTAAAACGGAAATACACGCTATAAATTTTAAGTGCAAGAAACGAAAATGATTTTACATTTATTAAAGAGGAAAAAATGGAACCATTTGACTTGGCTTCAAATGAAAAGCATGTATTACTAAATTCTGTATTATTATTGTTTCTTTTTAAATGCACAAAACAACAAAATCAGAAGGTACATGCTTTTTATTTTGACGCTTTGTCACTTGTTACCAATCTCTTTAAGCATTATAAAAGTGTCAACTACATTTCCATTATTGTTTCATGACTGCAATTCTACTATGATGGCTTGACTTTTGTATTATTTTTCTTTTAATCCCATTTCAAAAGCATTGACTGAAAAGTGGGCTTCTGTGTCATCTTTTTCTGTCATTCCCTCCCGTCCCCATCACTTAAATCTACTCCATAAAGTCACACTATAATGTTAATTTAGGGATAAGAGCGCCTATAAATTGCCTAAAAGTGACCTCCATTGTCTAAGTTGGTGTACTTTTTTTTTAATGTTCCTCTTTTGTCTTTGCTGCCTGCACCTTTAAAAAAACACCGCCTAATTCTGTCCAGCAGAACTATCATGTCTTTAAAACTGTTTGCTTGTTTTGTTCATTCCCCTCTTCTCCATCTGTAAATAATGTACAAAGAAAATCTTGTCAATTTGCTAGGAAAGCATGGAGAGATCTACACATGTAACAAACTTTAAAATGTCCAAAGACATTTTCAAAAATGGTTGCGTGTACAAGAAAAAAAACAACTATTTAAGGCTGTATCATAAGGAGAAAGAGCTTAATGTATTTGTTGTGAATATGAGAAACTGATATATTAAAGAAGTGCATGAAAATCAAGTGGCGTGGTTGTTGTGCTGCTTTTTGTCCACACGAGGGCAGCATTGGACTTACCAGCTACAACAGTAAAGTGACAAACAGCAGACGGACAGCAGCAAGTCGTCCAAAATTTCTTAATAAGCAAAGGAAAGGAGTCTGATAAGTATTGAAAAGTCTTTATTTGCAAAGTGACTGGCTGCTCTTTGCACTTTTTACACCAACGTGTCATTTTGGCGTCTGTGCTGATTGGCGTCAGTCTAAGACGACTGCAGAATTTGCTTTTTTTTTTCTTTCTTACTTGCATGGTGAGGAATAAATGCGGGCGGAAAGTATTTGGTCTCTCATGAATCTCCCCCCCCCACCCCCCAATTATTCTAATTTTCATAATTATTATTCCATCCAGTAACTGGACTGCAGCGCCATTTTGGAGGTGATCCTTTGTGTGTACGTATTTTCTCAATTAAACTTTAGCAATTAAGCAAATTTCTTTGCATGTTAATAATCAAATTTATTTTTGCAGGTTTGCACTTTAAAAATGTATAGTCTAGTGACCGACTTTGTGTGTTGCGATACAAATTCATAATTAAACCGTATGAGTCGAGTACACAGTACAGTATTAGGTTTTGGGCATCTTGAATCACGTGACCCAGCAACCGAGATTATGGACAAAACTGAAGTAGGGTAAAGACGTTTGAAATTCCCTTTCAGCAGTGTCTAGTGCTGAATTTTGCCGAAGTACTTCATCTTATCTATGTGCAGAAAATGCTCACATGTTCTTCCTGCTCTTATCCACCAGGGGGCGCTGAGGGACCTCCGTGCAACGTTGGCCCGACTCCTGACATCCTATCATCACAATTAGGTTTGTGACAATCAGCCTTGTTGTCGCGTGACGTTATCTGTGCCTTCCGGCAGTCTTTCCGCTGTGCCTGAAATATGATAATGGACAACTACTGAACATATTTATTGCTGGCTGTAAAAATCCCTCATCACCTTGTCTCCCTTTTATCACCATAATGTAGATATCTGTGTTTTGGTAATAGCTCTAAGGTAATCCTCCCACACATGGTCAGAAGCAACTGTCAGGAGAGGAAAAAACAAAGAATAGCGTTTTTTGCTCAGGCAGCTTACTTGGACGCCCAACCAGTCGGCGGGCCTGTTTTTCGCTCCAAGTGTGAAGGACAGCAGGGAGCAACAACTCACTCACTGGAGAGATAAAACGGTTTTGTGCAGTTTAGAATTCTTGTGGCTGCTTTATTTGCGACTTGCATCGGTTGACCTTTGTTGAAATTATGTTTGTAAATGCAGTCGCACAATAAGTGCAGTTCTTAGGAAGAGTTACCATGGTAACCAAGTTAAGATATTGCATAGATACGAATTGTATGATGAAATTGGATTTTTTTCCATTTATGGTCATATTTATTTGTAATTTGTTTTTAAAATATGATTTGGTACTAGGGCAGTGTCTGCTGTAAGTTCAATGAACACGTTGCTTCTATTTCTATTTCATCCGCCGATGTCGCCAATTATCCGTCACATCAGTCCTTCGGTGTCAGATTCTCGCCTGCCCAGCATCTCGGGGCTGTCTCATCTTTATGAGATGTTTGTCACTAGCTCTGAGTCTATTTAGGTCCTCCGCTTCTGTTCCATCTCCTTGTAGTTGACATTTGTTCTTTGCCTGTCAATTTCAACTTTCTCTTATTTAAAATCAAAAGAAATGTCAGTACTCTGCTTGCAGTTTTCATTTGTTTGGAGGTGTCAACGCCCCATAACATGACCGAATATTTGAAACAGTCTCAAAAATACTGTTTGGATGTTATTGAAGATAAAGTAAACTTTTCAAAACTCATCATTTTGCATTTCCACTTGTGATTACCCGCCTACTCTTCATGCACCAGCCAGATCATCTGTCGTGTCCTCATCAAATATTCCACTCACCATGTGCGCTTTGCAACCCCTGGCCCTGCGGTGGTTGCCTCTCCTGAGTGATTAATTGTCTTCCCGGGCTTCTCCCAAAGCGCTCCAACTCTTCCATCTAACGATACTTGCCCGCCCCTACTGACAATGTGATGAGAGGTGAGTTCCGCAGTGACTTTGGAAATCAGATTTCATATAATGAATTGGTAGAGGCGGCATACTCATTTTGTACTTGAGTAGAAAGACTCCTGTAAAAGTTTTTAAAAAAAGCTCCACTTGTGGTATATTTGCCGCAAGGAACTTTATTGACCTTCATTTAGTCTCATAGAATTAATTTGCTGCCCTCTTGTGGCATTTACAGGCATTTACATTTTTTTCGTGGCCACTAACTAACTACTTTTGAAGCAGTGTTCAGTCTACTATATTTCATGATTACGGTCAATTAATTTTTGCATTTCCACGTCGCTGATGCTGGATTTGAACCAAAAGAGGTGTTATTTATTACAGGCCCGTCAAGGCGGTATGTGCAGTTTATTTCTCATTCACCCCCCCCCCCTAAAAAAAAAGTGAGTGAAAAATAACCCGTCATACAGCCGAGACGGGAAATCCCCAGCTGAGTCATTTGCAACTATGGCTGAAGGGTCCACAGTTACAGCATTTGACCCAAGGTGGGACTAATGGTGCGTTTGGCAAGAAGAAAAAAAAAGATGAAGTTTGGATACATTTGTGCTGCTCGCACAGCATTTAAATCAGTTTGTAATAGGAAGGGGGAAAAAAATCCCAGGCTGTCAGAAAGTAATTTTAAAAGTTTCTAAATTGCTTTTACAGACTACAATATTGCTTTGATGTAAAAATGAACGCCTAAGATTTTTTTCTTACTTAAAAGCAACAATCCAGAGAATAAAAACGGACCCCCAACTCCTTTTCGGGGAATGCGACATAGCTGGAGACCAAAGTGAAGAAACGCGAGCGCAGCCAGCACTTAGCTTAATGGCTGTGCTGCAAGCTAAATAACGATCCATTTTGTTCAATTATCTTTTCTGTTGGAGTGACGCTGTGAAAACAAAACACAGACAAGATTGCTGCCTTAATTGAGGGAAGGAAATGGAGCTGGGAAAGAAAACCTTTGAGGGGGAAAAGGCATTGGTGGATATAACATAGGTGCGGTTTAGATGTTTCTTTTATGAACCATTTTTCTGTCTCCATGTTTTCTATTTCTCCACTAGATTTATACGCAGAAAAATAAAGATTGTGAGTCAGGGTTTAATGCACACATCAACCCAAACTAAACGTTTTGCTAAGCTTCACTTCACCCAAATCCCAAAGTAAATCCTTGTTTTCATGTTCCGCAAAGCCCATGTCAGTCCTCCCATCGCTTGTCACAACAAACAGAGCGTTAAATGACAACCAAACACCATTTCAATGTGTTCGGATCTTCTTTGTAGCAGTAAATCAAATAGTTCCCGGCCTCCGAGGGTATTCCATGCTTTGTCCACGTTGGTTCTTGGCAGCCGACGCTCTAATTCGTAATCACGGTGTCCACGAATGGCACCGGCAGACAGAAAACGCACTCATAGTAGAACTGATGTGGCTATTTATCTCTGTTATCTCATTCAAACAACACATCCACACCATTAGGAGAGAATGTTAAAGCAGTGGCAATTTGTTTTTGCCTCTTTGAAGCTTTCATTCCGTTAGGCTTCACACACTGAGTTTCAGTGTGTTTGCATCGATCATAGCATGAAAACATTAGATTTTTGTGATTACTCCTGACAAAATTGATAATTTTATTCTCAAATAGTACCAGAATGTGCAACAAAGATGCTTTATTCACTGAGTGTATTTGCTGGGGAAGACAATACAGGACACAATCTGTCTTCTAATGCTATCATCATGGCGTTGCTTCACACAATTAGCTTCAAACATAAACAGCTTCCATTACTATTAAAGGACAAATTAAATAAATTGTTGTCCAAAATAAATAATAAAAATAAATAAATAAATTGTAATAAGTTGTCCAAAAAACTATTTTTATATTAGGTTTTAAACATCTTAAGAAGAGGAAACAACCCCATCTAGTGGCCAAAGTGAGACAGTTCACTGGGTGGCGTAGACATATCAAGAAAAATAATGCAAATAAAGACAAACCTGCAAGGTACAAAATATTTATATTTATAATATGGTATGTTGAAACCAGCGACAGCCCTTAGCAATCAACATTCCATGTGACTAGGAAATATTAAATTTGCTACCGAATCCCGACAGGCATGAAGGAAGCAGTACGGACATGACACCGGAAATGACGTATTTCTTCTACATACCGCATTGTATTTTTATTCATGACTAAGTAAGTTATTTTGGCATCTAGTATTTTATTTGACGATTTTATTTTATTTCATCGTGTTTGTTTTATTCATATAATTACTTTTAATCCGCAATTAGCAGTGAATGCTACGTTGGTTCGCTCGTGCTGCGCAGGTGTGTGTAATCAATTACCCGGCTGTCGCCATTGTTAACAGCGTTAAAACGCAAGAGGTAAGAACGATGTGTAATAAGTTAGTGACTACCAACAGTCGTAATAATACGGTGAATGTAATGATACACAACTTTATTAAATGATACTATAAAGTATTGTAGTACTAATATTGGTAGTATTGTAGTAATTGTACTCGTTAGCGCTTAGCTCAGCGCTAATTTAGCATTCGGGCCAACACGACGTAGCTTTAGCCTAGCCTACCATACTTCACGATTTTTTTTATAAACCGCTTTACAAATGTATGGAAATGGTTTGTACTGTTAGAACTGTTTATTGACTTGCCCCTAAATATAGAAAACTCAAAAGGAATGTCTCGTGAAAAAATGTGTTTATCTCGTCTATTTGAAAATATGATGTGCAATGTTGCCTCATTTTCAATTGGTTGATTTTCACACCGTATTTTGGTGTCTTTGACCGCCCAAAAGTGTTGGAATATTTATATTGCCATATTGTGGCCGAGTTTGAGAGGTTTAGAGAAGGAATATTAATCCTAATATCACATTATTATGTTGTTGTATCCTTGTTGTTTTATGTTTTAATTACAGCAATATACTTTCATAAAGTCCTTTCTTTTTTACTTCCTTCATCGGATTGTGCATCAGTAATGAAAATTTGCTTGTGAAAACATTCTCGATTGTTAGTTAAGAGACCTTGAGGTACATTTGGGCCCTATTTTATCTCTGTGTTGATGCCACTGCAGTGGGGGACATCAGCACTGGCATTGATATATCGTTTGGTCCTCTTCCATTAAAGCAACCCTGACAGGTAAATTCCCAGGAGGAGGTGTTCAATTAAGAAGCCAAGGGGAGAGGGACTGTCTCTTGACGTTCTCAATAGTTTCGACTGTTTTCCGGTGGCACATCGTCGTACTCGCAGGCACTATTGCTGCTCATTGATGTATGTTAAGGTGACATTTCAAATCTAAATTCTTTCTGTGAATTTGTCTTATTTATTCCCTAGTCTATTGGAGTGGCTGCCTATTGAAGATGCAATGGGGATGACCTACACTCACGACACATTGAAACGGTCCAATATACTCACTACATTTATTTCATAACTTATTCCCCAAAAATTATAGTTTAAAATGTTTTTCTTTGCAAGTAAATGTTTTCTCTCTTTCTAGGGGTTCATTTCTGGATCGTTCCTCCTTTGTTGCACCTCCATCTATGGACCCCACCGGTATGTTATCATGAGTGATTCATAACAGCAAAAAGTCACATCATGTTATCGTTTTATCCACTACAGGTGAGTTCTTTTTGATTATGGGGGGATTTTTATGTTAAAATTGATTTGGGCTTTTAGTTACTGTTCACATACAACTGTCTCCCTTTGTTCCCAGTTTATTTGAGTAACTAATTTAATGAAACTAAACATTTTTGCCAAACATTATTTAATTTATTCTCATATAAATTCTCCATCATTTCAAACTTAACCATTTGAGGGCTCAAGGTCTCAAATAAACACAGAGGGCCGTCACATTGTTAAAGTACTAGTTTGGATTCCTGACCACGTTTTCCACCAACCAATCTATCTGAGGGCTCAGTACTGTATATTATCAAACTCATTCGGGGGTGCTTCAAAGTTCATCCGCTAACGATAGACAAAATGAATGCTGCGTTCACGTCCATGCAAATTTCCTCGACCGAGCCGTCTCTTCCCCTTTAGAAATCAATATAGCCATTTGTTCTCAGATGTCTTCATCGTGACGCGTCTTTGCATACTTAATGAACTTGCACTGTTCACTGTCCAAAGCTGTATTGATCTTTAAAAATGGCTCGTATTCAGCAGAGATTTCCACTCTGTCTAAGCAGAGCTGAGGCAGATACTTCCATACATCAAGCAGACAGACAGGGCACTTTATTCTCCCCCTTTTTTTTTTTCTTTCTAGCTTTCCCCAAGCCCAATTCGCCCAGTCACTTTTTTTAGCCGTTGGCAATTTATCCACAGTCCTTTGGAGACAGCTGGTTAAGAGAGGTGTAAAGGGGAAACGTTGTGAATCTTAATCTAATTAAATGCGGGAATGTTGCCGGAGATGCGTCCCATCGGTTGATCTCGCTCCCAAGGACAGCAGTCACATGACGACACCCAGATTCAGTGCACTGACTTTGCTACTCTTGTAACATCCAAACTGTGTTGCGTTACAGCAATGCATGTAAATACCACAGTTGCGGTAGTCACATTTCTAAATAAAATTATTATGGAGCTCTTATTCCACGGTTAAGTGAGCATAATGGGAATTTTTTTTTCTTTTTTTTCCCTCCAATTCATTTTACCCAAGCAATTCTCATATTTAATTGAATTTTTTTACTCTAAGTGAATAAGTAAATGGCATTTTTTAAAATTAAATTTTAATGTACCCATTGATACTCCCACTGGATGTTTTAAAAGGCAAACTTCCTAAATGGGTGTATTTGACTATTTAAACATTCAGGCCCTAATGAAAGTGGAAAAAGCAAAGTCTTTGCGGGTGTTGAATTAAGCAAAGCCGGATTGGCGGTGTGAAATTAGTTTGACCTGTAATTATACTGCGCGGGTACTCACTCGGCGACGTCTGTATTTCTTCGGTGCCGTCATATGCGTTAATTGCATAGTCAACAATGGGACGGCGGTAGTCACCGTAGAGCGCGATGCATATAATCAATTTACTTGCTGCTCTCAGACCTTCATTTTGGGAGTCCATCTGTAATTGTTTTTCCAAGCTCTCGGTCCGATAACGAGCCCAGACAGCCATGAGGAGTGACTCAGTCTCACGATAATGAGCCTCTTCAATGCAAACGCCGTCCAAGACGGCGCACTCGGCCGGCGTGCGGCGCAAACGCTCTGGACGACAGCCAGCGCCGGACGGATGAGGGTCATCGGGCCGTGTCATTGAATAGAGAGATAGCTGTCACTCTGTTGGAGGGACAGCCAATTTCCTCCCCCCCCCCGAAAATACATCCAGACAGAACTGGCACGTCTCAAACTCATACGTTACGAGCGACTTATCATTTTTTTGCAGCTTGCTTCCGAAGGAGCTTCATCCAGAACAGGTTGAGCTTGTTGATAAAGGATGTTGCGCTTGTGCTGCAGTCACTCAAGCAGGTGCGCATGGCAAACAGTAAACCAGCCCAAGTTGATTCTGTTTGTTGGTGGTGCCCATGCTGCCTGCGATGCTAACGCTAGTTAGCATACCGGTAATTGAATCGATGCAAATTTACCAGAATTGGCGGACATGCGGGGCTTGGTGAAGCAGCAAACGATCAACATAATCAACATTCTCTTCTTTCGGATAGACCAGTTCACATTTTAGTGCCTTTCGAGACTTTACCCTCTGAGATATTTTGAACCACCATTAATCTCCTTTATTCGCTTCCCAATTGACTGACAGCTTCCATTACAGTAAAATATTTACAGCACAACTGTGGTCAATACTGAGATGAAATATGAAATAGCTATTTATTTATGGACTCGTCTAACAGTGTCAGGAGGGAAAAAAAAAAAAAAATGGTGTTGCGTGCGGGTACCGATGATTAGTGCACGTCTCGAAATGTAGCTTAATTGCAATGTGTGTCCTGTTCTGTCGAGGACCAGCAGTGCGCCAAAAGCAATCATGTAAATGATGGGAGTTGAGTTTAAATAATGGATTCGGCAAAAGGAAAGTAGAAGGAGTCGTTTGTTTGCGGCCGCCGCGTTCGACCCCAACTGTCTTCTGTCTCGTCATCAGTCTGCGGCTTGTTTGGACAGATATAGGACAGGCTTGACGTGACAAATGAAGCTCGGCGGGCTTCGGCTTCCTGTGGGCCAACAAAGCGCTGGTGGATCACAAACGAGCGGGGTTATTTTGCCAAAAAGGTTACCGCTGTTGGGTTGACAGCTGAGCTTTGCGAGGACATAATCGATTTGGCAAATGATCCAGTTTTGTTAATATTTTTAAAGTTCATCAGGCAGCAGATGTCAACATGATTTTACTAATGACGGCTGTGAGTTAACATGGCATCCATTTAGCGGCTAATATCATAAGCGAGTGAGCCGCGCTGATGAATAAGTTGTGAATCATGCTACAGATGTGGAACAGATTTTAGACCTCCTTCAAGGCTCCCGCAAATTTAAAATAGTGCCTTGGCAACACGGGGCAGCATTAGTTAGCGTCAGGCTAGCGCACTTTTGTAAGGCAAATTTATGTGGTTTGCTAAAATTAAGTGGCTGTCGTTTTCGGCTTCACAAATGTAATTGGCTGTGTTGATTGTTTATTTAATCTCCCCTGAGTCATTCACCTTACTGAACTGCCCATTATGTCATTAAATGCCTTTTCTGTGGGGAGGTAAGTGGTGTGACTGCAAAAAAAAAAAAAAAATGAAGAGCCAAGTAGTAAAATAGTCATTTTATTTCATTTCTACTGTGCACCGGGGACACCATTTGTCACTCCATTCTCCCAAATTCTGCCCACATTTCAATTCTGGCCGCATCCTGTAGGTGGGCCTCGATATTTGACAGTGTCAATTTAAAACCCCGGCTCACTTGGAAATATATCAAGTTGGCTATTCCCCTCTTGTTGGTTTTGTTCTACCCTCATCCATTTTGGCGTTTTTCTCCAGGCCATCTAAGATGAATTACTGTCCGACTAAATGACGCGGTGTGTGCATACATTTTGCTGGGTTTTATAAAAAACTTCTTACCTGTTCTTTTCTTGTTTGACTACTTCCAAATAACCAACCAAATGTATAGTTACGATCTTGTCTACTGCATTGGACCTCCTGGGGTTTCATGTTTGTGACAATATTGCAGAAAATACTGCAACAAAAACAAGATTTTTATGACCAGCAGCTTTTTTTATGTGGTGCAGGAAAAAGGCATCCGTGGCACAAATGAGTTTATTACACGGGTGCACTCGGTTGGCATGTGACCTTTTTAATATAAATGGGTTGAGAAAAGTCATCATTATGCTGATAAATGGCTAAATGACAGTTTGCATGGCTCTGTCTGGCACGGGCGTCCAAGCAGAAGCTCTCCTCCGTCTGGTTAAATATTTAATGTGCATAATCTAAAAGTCACACTTATATTTGTCAAAGCCTAACGTTGGCTGACATCTTCTCCCTGCAAGAAGTTCAAACACTGAAATGGTATATTTAAAGTCACTGACTCAAAGCCACAATATTTAATAATTTGAATTAATTTCTGTGGTGGACTGGTTTGGCATCTCAGTGGTCGTCATGGTAACAGATGCTTCACCCTCGATTGGAATGGTAAGAAATCAATGTTAGGCGCGCAATCAGTATTTACTATAATATTTAATAAGAATACACACTCGTTGGGGGGATGTCAGATGGTTGGGGGTTGTCATAATTGCTGGCGCAAAAACAATCTGTTTTTAATTTTACAGGCATATTGGCTCTGCTGAATGAATTTAGCTTAATTTGCCAGAGGGTATTTATTTTACAACTATTATCGTCGTCCTTTTTATTAGCTTCAAATCGTAAAGGTACATAAAAATAGAATATATATATATATATATATATATATATTTTTGCATTTTCAAATTATATATAGGATGTGAAATCCTGTGTAAACTCTTCTAATTAATGCTTGGAAAAGAAATTCTTATGCGTTATTCAAAGCTCAATTAAATGTCAGTAAAACGTCTCCAGCCCACTCCTGGGGAAAGTGAGATAATTCTTTTAAAGGCAGCAATGACAAGGTGACTTTGCTTGGGTCCAAACCATATCAGGCACCTCAATGTGGATAAGAGTTGAAAGGCACAACTTCTGATCACATCGGCCGCGGCGTAATTTGCACAGAGTGCGAGCGCGAGTCCCTCCGTTGTTCTCCTCGTCTTTGGTCATTCGCTGAAATGAAAATCCAAAGAGATTCTCGGGAGACTTAATGTCACTTGCAATCGCATTTTCTCAACCTGACGTGGTCACAGTTGCGTATTTCACACGCACGCAGCTAATCGGCGTGTAATTGCTGCCAACCTGCTTGGAACAAGCGGTATTTTTCACTTAATTCTGTACCAGATGGCATAAAATGATGAGGAATAAAGCATCATTATAAATGAGACCACCTTTCTTTCCAGTCTGTTTTGCGATATTCAACACCATAATACCATTTACATAAATGCGTATAAAGCAGTTGTTACGTTACCTTTATTATGATTGCATACATAATGACCAGAGAGTGAATAATTCTTCAAAAAGTATTTGTTTATTGACATGTTATTATGAACTAAAATATCTTGAGGTGAACAGCAACCAGGTAAGTTATTGTCACTCGTTTACAAAGGTCACACTTTACGGCAAGTATTTTAGCATCTCCCGGATGTTTTAGTTTTGTTTACACTCCACCAGGAACCCCATGCTAACTATTCACCAAATGAGCACCCCGATTGCGCCGTATTCATGAGCCGTTAAATTGCCTTGCATGAAAAGTGAAATTGTCTGTGTAATGCGATCAATTTAAGAGATGCGCTTTAGTCTGCACCCTCGACGGGGTCCTCGAGGGTACATGGAGGTTCGCCCAACAGGTCGCAAACAAACATACAAACAGATGACGACATATTCGACGAAGGCGGAGGAAATGTAACTTCTCCCAAGGCTTCTTAGCGGCCTCCTCAAAGCGAATCTTCCTCGCAAGGTGACACCTTGTCACAGTCACTCGTGACAGTTCCACCCACGTTCCTACCTAACCTGATTAAAAGCCTCTCCGCCGCTGTTGAATATCAGCTTCAGAGAGAGTGGGCGGGGGGCGGTCGGGACTCCGGGGCGGCCGTGAGCAGATGGCGGGCTGATTGAAAGGATTAGTTCAAATTAGCGAGAGGGCCGTTTCCTACAAATGCGTGAGGATTCATCAAGCACAGAGGTCGCGGGTGAAAGTCGCAGGTAATGTGGAAGCTGCGAGTGTAAACGTTAATGCGGGTCGCCAGAGAGCAGATGACTCATTGGTTAAAATGGGCTTTTTTTTTTTTCTTTCTTGTTGTTGCCCCCACTGGCCACAAACGCACTTTGGAAGATGTGAAAACACCATATGACTGGCTCATGTCTTAGCCCCTCAATTTATTTTGGTGGCTGCGAACCACCCAATACAGATTTGACAGTATGTACAGAAAATGTGATGAATGTGAAGGTTGGTTAGCTTGATGCTAACGCATTATGGAAAACACCATCGACAGACTAGCACAACTAGCATCAGTCTTTTGTTCGTGGCTATGTCATGTGCCTGCACCTGGTTGAAACTGCCTACCTGCCTGCCCTGCCCTGCGCTTGGATGAAGCTATTATGCCTGCCTGCCTGCCTGCCTGCTTGCCTGCCTTGCTTGCCTGCCTTGCTTGCCTGCCTTGCCTTGCCTTGCCTTGCCTTGCCTTGCCTTGCCTTGCCTTGCCTTGCCTTGCCTTGCCTTGCCTTGCCTTGCCTTGCCTTGCCTTGCCTTGCCTTGCCTTGCCTTGCCTTGCCTT